>NC_090445.1:1568680043-1568984143 GCF_031143425.1 Pleurodeles waltl | reverse complement strand
TCTCTGAGCCTCTAAAATAAGTTATTTTATCTCATCAGGTGACCAATGCAATAATCTGGATTTCACTAACCAACCTTGGTTGTCCTTCATGTAAGGAGTTCCACCTCTCATGATTGTGAACGGGCTAAACCCTGTATTAGTAGGTGTTGTGAGATACATCCAGATAGTCCTATTTATGTACAACTTTCAACATAATTTCCTACTTTTTGCCATTTGTAAAGATCCTTCAATCACTCTAATGAATCTCTCAACTTCACCATTACCACTGGGATGGTAAAGAGAAGTTAATTTGTGTCTTATACCATTCCTCAACAAAAATTCCTTCATGATTTCACTTTTAAACTGTACTCCACTATCTGTTACAAGATATTTAGGAAGTACTTCCCTCTGAAAAACACTACCTAGAAATGTTACTACAGTTTCAGCATTGATAATACACACACATGACCTTTTGAAAAATAATCCATGGCTACCAATACATATCAATTGCCACCATCCTCCTCACACACAGGGCCCATGATATCAACTCTAATAATTTCCAATGGCATGTTGGGACAAGGTAAAGGGTGTACGTGTGGTCTCATTATTACTTGAGATTTATCAGCTCCTTCACACAAAACACACTCCCTGCTGATTCTTTCCACCTCTGCATCCATCCCTGGCTACCAATAACTGCTTTTAATTGTCTTCTTACTCATTACAATGCCTAAATGCCCCTTGTGGCATAACTTGAATATAGTACTTCTTAGTTCCTTGGTTAGTATCACTCTCACACCTTGCAATATACTTCCATCAACCATTGTTAACTCATGACGTACTTCCCAAAGGCCCTTACACTCTTCCTTCAAAAATGTTTTTTCTGGCCACCTATTCATGACAAATCCTTTCACAGCCTTCAATGTAGACTGTTCCTCACTTGCCTTTTCCCACTCGTCTCTATTAATAGCCTTCATTTCCTCAATTCCATGCCACTTTCAATTCATCATCACATCCATTGAAGGCTTCTTCCAACGGTAAGGGAAGTCTGCTCAGGCAATCAGCCACTCTGTTCTTGACTTCAGGTACATAGAACACATTGTACCAAAATGTCCATTAACCTCAATGAAATTTTTGCAATCCTGGGGGTGGCACTGAGTAGAACCCTCTTGTGTCAAGAGTTTCATTAAAGGCTTGTGATCACACCTAACATCAACTTCATAGCTCCAAATAAAATTCCTGAAGTGTTGCAAATCCCATACAATTGCTAGCATCTTCTTCTCAATAACGGAGTACCTTTCTTCCAAAGGTGGTAATGCCCTCGATGCGAAAGCTATCATATACTCAGTACCTTTGACATCCGTTCAGCACCTTTCCCTCTGTTGCTAGCATCAGTAGTGAGTATACATTTTAGCTTACCATCAAAACCATGTATATTTTTTTCTGAACAAATGCTACTTTTTATAAATAAAAAATCTGATTCTAACCCTTTAGACCAATTAAATGTCACCTTATTTTTTAATATTTGGCATAGGTTTTCTCTGAGAAATTCTTAACAAATTTAGCATAAAACTCGGCCAAACCAAGTAATGACCTCAATTAATCCTTGTTGGTGGGTATGGGAGTCTCCTTTATAGCATACAGCAGTTCGTCTTTTGGCCTAATACCATCAGCAGTAATCACATGTCCAAGGTAATTCAAACTCTTCACCTTAAATTTACATTTAGAGAATTCAGCTGCTAACCCATGGTCCTGTAAAATCTGCAATTCCTCATTCACTCTAGAGTTATGTTGTTCTACACTCTCCCCCATAATCAGTACATCATCTTGAAAAAATATGACACCAGGAAACTCTTTGAATAGTTTGTGCATAAGCTGCCTCCGAAGCAAGCCAAAAAGTTATACGCGTGAAACAGTAACACCCATATGGTGCCATAAAGGCTGTTAAGTTCTTACTATCCTCATGTAGTCTGGTCTGATGATAAGCAAAGGATAAATCAATCAACGTGAACCAGTTCATCCATTTAGTGTGTGCGTGCATCTTGCATATTTTTGGAAATCTCTCCACTACTATATTCTGATTCAGATTCCTCAAATCTACACATAAGCAGATTTACCCATTGGCCTGCCTTGCAACTACAATCAGGGCAATCCACTCTGCAGCTTCTACTTGTTCAATTATATTCTCTTTAAGTTTCTTGGTCCACTTCCTTTCTCACTATCCAAGGTAATTCCCTAAATTTGTGCACTTTTGATACAGCATTATGTCTTAAAATTATCTTATGTCTGTACCCCTTCTATGTACTGATTTTCTCAGAAAGTACCTTCCAAAATGTACTCTTAAATTCATTCCCATCATATTCTCCATCACAAGTAACAAGAACCTGTTCCTCATAGTTTGGGTCTAAAATGATACCTACGGCTCCAACCTAAGACAGAACCTAAGACAGAAGGACTGTATTCTGCAATATTTATTATTTGCTCACTGTCTTCCTCCCTTTGAATTCAAAAGATAATCTCCTATAGCCCATCATGAGGAATGGTTCTGTAAAACCCTCAGCTATGACATCTGATGATGTTCGTTTTTTACCCAAAATTCCTGCAAACTTTTTCTTACCAATGTTTTCATCCACAACACTATATGGAGATCCAGAATCTGCAACAATATTATTTTAACTCTTCCCATTTTAACCTTACATACAGGTTTGTTTCTAGATTATTGAGAAAGGAAATGCACAGCATTCATTCCCTGGGCATCCCTTTCCGGGACATCAACAATTCCAAGAACACATTCATCCTTCATACCAGAACATTCTTCTGTGGATTTGTCAGATTGTGATTCAGAGAAAGAATCCTGTCTCTCTGGAACTAATTTCAATTTCTTACTAAATTTACTTTTCCTACAACCTTTAGTGAAATGCCCAAAAGTACTACACTCCCCACATTTTCAGTTGTGCTCAGGGCAGTTTCTGCTGTAAGCTAAATGTTATTTCCTCCACATCTGTAGCATTTTTTTTTCTTGCTGTGCAGTAAACATTCTTTTCATGTCTTCCTGACTGCACGTATCTTTCTTCTTTTTCTGTTTTATTTTACAAACAACATTCTTCAATTCTTCTCTTTGTTTAGTTTCCGCTGCCTTGGTACATTTGTTAGACAATTCTGCCTTTTTCACCACTGCAACTACCTCACTAAGGGCCAGATGTATCAAAGGGTTTTACCCATTCTGTGTCTATGGGAGAATGCTTTAGTACATATGGCCCTAAGAGACGCTTCGCTATAAATCCATAATCTCTCTTGAACATGCTCATTGTTCACATGCATAATAATCTGATCTCCTACTAATTTATCATGCAATGTACCAAACCTACAGGTGAGAGCTAATTTTTTCAAGGCAGAAACATATTCTTAAATTGGTTCTCGCTTGGTTTGTTTCCTCCTAACAATTATGCTATCAACAGCAATGCAACTGAAGTTGAATAGCATTTGTCCAAGTCCTCTAAAGCGTTATGAAATACAACAGTTTCACTTGCACTATATGTTTTTTTTTCAATTGCATTGTATACAATTAAACCTTGTGGTCCTAACGAATGTAAGAGATTTTTTTGTTCCTTCCCTGTGACAGCTCTGCATCCTCTATAGTATCAATGTAGTTTATAAAATACTGTTTCCATTCATTCCAGTTAATAGGCGGTTCTTCTTTGCCTGTTAGGAATGGTTGTGGTGGAGTCACGAAAAATTATATGATGCGCACATGTTTATTGAGGATTAAAAGTCCCAAGAGATGAAGGTGAATAATTAGTTACTGAATAGTTAATACTGCTTCAACAGCAAATATTGCTTTGCATGTGGACATTTGTAAGGTAGGTTGTGCTGTAATAGGGTACTGTTAGTGAGAAAAACACTTCTTCCCAAAAATTATTATAATTTTCCAAAGGAATCTTGGTCTTAACACACCCTGCTGCAGTGTAAAACTGACCACAGAAATGATTAATGATGGCATTAACAGAACAGTACCTACGAAGTGTAAGGTGAGCCAATCACCGATGGTCAGATTACTAAAAATACCAAGACAGGCTGTTGTTACGAGGGTGTGCCTGTCACTGTTGCTAAAATAACATTAGAATGCAAGAGAAACATAAGACTGCTTAATTTATGTGCGCGCCTCACTGATCGCCCAATGCTCACCACAGCTAATTTCCTTTCTATAGGATGCCCGCTATTACATAAGACAATGTGTTTTTGATGACAGGTTGCACTTGTTCTGGGGTGTAACGAGCATGCACAAGCTTTGGGGCTGACACACATGCAATGTTGTGAGAACAACGTATCTAATGCTGTGTGTAAGGGTTTCTCTCCCGTAGTACTGCACTCTCCCAAGAACATAGCCCTTCATGCTAATCAGTTACTTCCATATATACCATGCTGTATATCCTTTTTACTCAGTGGGGTACTATTCCTGAAATCCTTATTAAAGACTATCTCATAAACAATTGTTAAAATGGAACACGAGTCAAACATTGCCTCAATATTTATCTCTTCTATCCTCACAATGGCTCTTATTATGACCCTGGCGGTCTACTGACCACCAGGGCAACACTGGCGATTTCACCATCAACAGGACTCTGCCAACCCACCACATCTCTGCTCAGACCGCCAGGGCGGTTGGGGCCGCCAGGGCCGTTGGGGGTGCCGGGCCGGCAATGAGCATCTCCAACCGGGAGGTCCACAGAAGACTGCCGGCGTTTAGGAGCCGCCTTCCCACAAGGGTTTCTGCAACAGTAGCAGCTTTTCTTCCCTGTCACCGGCAGACGACTCCCTCCAAAGCAAGCACAATACCCCAATCC
The DNA here is from genome assembly GCF_031143425.1 of Pleurodeles waltl. Taxonomy (NCBI): domain Eukaryota; kingdom Metazoa; phylum Chordata; class Amphibia; order Caudata; family Salamandridae; genus Pleurodeles; species Pleurodeles waltl. The sequence continues at coordinate 1,568,979,323 of NC_090445.1, read as the reverse complement.
CCTCCCTCACTCTCCTCCAGATACAGTGCCCCCACCCACCTCCTGATATAGCACCCCCTCCTCCCCCGACCCCCACCCCCCCCAGATACAGAGCCCCCCTCCCCAACCCCCTCCAGATACAGCATCCCCCCACCATCCCCAGGTGGAACCGCCCCTGCGCCTCTGCCCACCAGCACAACTACTGATGGATTTCCACCCAAAATGTGGTAGAAATCCAGCAGTACTCATAATATGGTGGTCTTCTGACGCCTTGGCTTTGGCGGTCTTGCAGAAAGACCACCAAAGTTATAATGAGGGCCAATAACGTTTGGATTGCCATTGTCCAAAACACCCACCTGTAACGCTATTTCATTGCATATTTCTGACACCTTAGAACCTTTATTCCTTTTATCATGCTTCTTGTTTCAACAACATGCAATAAAGTGCCTCTTCTTTCCACAGGCACTGCAAGTGGCCCTCCATGCAGGGCATTCTTTCCAATTACCCATGTAGCCCATCATCCGACATCTGTAACATTGCCCTTTGATTGTCTGATCACTTGCTTTAAATTAATCTCTTTTTCTCTTTTACTGCCTCTCCCTTTCCATCACTTTTTTTGCACTTTGATTCACCTTTCAGTTCTTTTACCTACATCAACATGTGTTCCACTTGCTTGAAAACAATGAGGACCTCATTTAATTAGGGGTCACCCTCGCGCCAGAGCTTTTCCATTATTCTATCAATGTTGTATGTTGATAAAAACTGGCCATGTTGGCATTCACCAAGGAATGCACCAAATTTACATGTTGCAGCCAATTTTCTCAAGGCTGAAACAAATTCATCTATAATTTCCCCTTCTTTCTGTACCCCTTTCCCAAAATGGTATCTTTCTAAGACAGTGCTTCTTCTGGGTACGAAATGGTTACCCAATTGTCTTTTTTTATACAAATGTCAAAACCATTTAACCCCCTTGCATCATCTTCACTTAATTCCAGTAGGTGTTCTAGGATCTCATGGCCCTCAGCACCCAAGCAATGTAACAGTAATGTTACTTTTCTTTCAATACTTAGATTTGGGGTGTAAACACTTACATCATTATTAGAAATATTTTCCATTTACTGGTTCTCAAGGATTAGTCATAAAAAATGGCAGTGGAGTAATGTTTTCATGGTATGTGAAATTATGTACTGTTTAGTAAAAGTGGGTATAATTCAGACGTTTTAAAGGCTGAATCCACAAGAATAAGAATTAGAACAAAATGACAATGCTCAAAATTACAAAGAGTACATTGGCATATATAACTATCCCCACTCAGCGTCCTTCCAGGCGCTTCCTTTGAAATGGAGTAAAACAGTGTGTGGATCACTGGTTTTCTCTTGTGACCCACTGTTAGTATGTGGATAATTAATTACAAGGAGGAACTTCTTTATATATGCAGAGTGACAATTAGATAAAACATGTTTTGTAGATTTCTCTCATGTAGGTGGTGCACTACTTATATGCTTGAGGACTGAATTAGAGCGATTCCTTTAGCGCCAACAGGGAAAGGAAACCGGGCATGCAGAGATGGCGAGATCATTGAGAAACGCCTGTGTCAAATTTAACGAATTAAGAGCCAGCTCTGAAGAGGAAGGAAAACATCCTATTTTTATTAAATTAGGCTTGCAGTTGCCATCCACACTGTAAGCACGGCGAGGTGAGGTACTTATGAGCCTCTGATAGAATGCGCTATTCCTAGTGAGGAGACAAGTGCGTCGTTCGCTGTGATGCAATCAGGGGCGCAGATCAAGCAGAGGGACTGCTGCGTTGAGCAGAATAGGTCAAAATTAAACGGTCTCCTCATTGTTGAGGCACAAAAGTTTCCCAGTCACCAGTTTCAATGTTTCATTACTATTCAGACTGCAAAACCCCGAAGGGAAATCACACAGGTTCAGCTGACGCTGTACCTGGTAGGCGTCTGCCTCCTCGTCACGCAGCGACTTTCACGACTCCTTTCTCCATACATCAGTGCCAGTCATTCTACCCTGCAAAATGTTCTAAACTGGCCAAGTCTTACAGACTCTAACGGTCAGTCTCTTGAAGCCAACAGGGTATTTCACTGTTATTCAAATAAGCCTGGGGAGCTTAAAACAGTTACGATCTCACCAGGAACGCATCGGATGCTGACTCTTGAAGTTCTTCTCACAAAACACTCTTCATCCATGCTCACTCTATCAATGCAGAAATGAGTGCACCCTCACATTCGCTAAGGTGCTAAGAACTACAACCAGTGTGTTGGGGTGTCAACCAGCAAGATTCCATCCTCGTCGCCAGTGGGAGGAAAGCACCACAGGAGTCCAAAGTGTGAGGATATTGAGCTTTATTCTCGACATTCCAGCCTCAGCTGACAGGAGACGTACATTTCGGATAGTTGACAGCTGATGAAATCTCAGTGATGTGGCACATTCCATTATACGTAGCAAGAAAAGGGGGGAACATAACGGCGAAATAACATGGAAGATACTACACATAAACAGTACATTCACCTAGGTTTCAGGACATTGGTAAAAATTAGCCAGATGTATTTAGCATTTTTCCGGTCGCAACCGGCCCATTTCGCAGAACCATTTTGATATCTATTAATCCCAAATTGCGATTTGGTAACAAATCTATGCTATGCCATTGTATGCTATTTCAATTGTGCTTTGTACGATAACTGTAGTATCACTCTGACGCAGTGCTGGCTTATTGCCCTTTAATAGCACCTGGGCTGCATGCAGCTCTGCAAGAAGCAGTAATGACATAACATTTGAGCACAAACAACTCTTATGGTTTTGAGGTCTGTGACCTATTTAAGACAGACAGCTGTTTCCCATCTGCATGTTCACTCCTCCAACCTGGTATCATTTACTTGCAGAAGGCATACATTATTCTTAACATTTACTGTCATTAGGCAGTGATGTGTGCTTTTGCTGGACTGTGATTATTTGATTTAGAGCTAAGTATTTTGTGTTACTTTTTCACAGCAGCGGCTTGTACCCTTTTAAAGTGGTTTTAAAGTGGTGGGGCGAGTGAAGTGCCTCACCACTTTGCAAAAACAAAACAAAAAAAAACTCTTTCCCAAACCCCGAAGTAAACCACCCTTCCCTCCAAAAGCCCAAATAACACTAACTATAACATAAACACAACCACTACACTTACATGCACTACACACACACATTACACATTTACAAAAAAAAAACAAGTACCCATGGGCTTCCCGTCCTCCTCCATGTTCTTCTGCTCTCCAATAGAGGAAGAGCTCCCCTAACCAATACAGACGCTGCTGTCATGCTGTTAACCAACATGAGAGAAGCTCCTGCATTGGACGGAGAGTCCTGGCTGGACGCTTCTTCAGGCCCTGGAGGCCTGTGCCTGGTCTCCACTCAGCTGTATTAAGACAGCTGAGTGGAGTGCTTCAAGGTGCGCATCTCACTGTGGCAAGCGCAAAGCAGCTGGCCAAAGTGACATGCGCACTTTGGAGCGTCCAGTCCAGGCACTGCTTCAGTCCTCTTCTACCCGCAGCAGGGGACACACCAAGCATGTCTCTGAGCTGGTGCATGCTGCGCAGAAAAAATAAAATGGCACTGAAATCTTCTCATTGCCATTCTCTTTTTTTCTGAGCAGCTCGCAGTGGGTGGGGGTTTTTGGGGGGGGCGATGCTCCCCCACTTTCACAAGAAGAAACCGCTGCTGCTTTTCCCATGTATTGTTTTGTAGTTATGTGTTATTTTCTGGATTGTACATCACCCATGCGTATGGAGACATTGTTTAGCAGTTGTCTCATTAAGAGTGCTATTCTCATTTAGTTATTTTGGGAACAAAATTATTAGAGTTTTCACGACCTGAGCAGAGTAACTTTGTCACAAAAAATGAAGGGCTTTGCAAGCACTTTGCACTGATACAATACATTTCCTTCAACTATGTCTGCTGTCATGCAACACTGTTTGCTGGTTATGATCAACGCAGTGATCAATGCAGTTCTTGAGAGTTGTGGGTTGGTATATTTTTTTCGTGTAGATCGGATGTCTACAAATTGATTTTGCAGATGATTGCTACAGGCCTACATTTTATCTAGGAGTGTACCTTCAGCCACAGTGACTCCAGATGAAGGGGGGCATGAGAGGAAATTTGGTTCAAGGTCAGGTTTGAAGCTTCTCAGACAGCATCCAAAGATCCAAAGATCTCGGATTTGTGAAATAAAAATCTATATCAAATATAAATTGTCTCTTCTATAGTGGCACTGGGTTCTTGGTTAAAATGATACCCTTTCATAAAATTGAAGAACAGCAATCAGGAAACAAAAGCAACTTTTTGGCCCCCTATAACTATTAGCCATTTTAATTCTAAGTTAGGAGTTACTTTTCTAACCTTGTTGCTTTTCCCACGCTTATTCTTATTAGTAGCACTGAACTTTTATTCATTTGATAAATGTATACACATTCCATAACAACATTTCTGCATTGTTAGTGATTTTATGTTTACATTTGGTAGATCGACATTGCTTCCTTTTAATTATATTTACTACAAATTCTTGTTTACATTATAATTACCATTTCAAAGTTCAAAAAAGTCCTGGAAGGTGTGTAATTAGATAGTTTAGGCCAAGATATATCAGATGATCCTTCAATAAAATCTGATCAGGGTAATATAACTGACTAATCAGATTTTTAATTTTGGTTCTATGTTTGATCAGATCAGGGCACTCAAAACAAACATGTTTAACATTTCCCAAACCTGTTACACACTTATTACAATATTTAGTGCTGTGTATATTATACTTCTAGAGCTTCCTTTGGGTATAATAACCCTAGTAGATATTGTAATGCAGTTTTCTTAAGGGTATCACCCTAGAATATAGTGTAGATATGGAAGGTTTTTCCAATGTAATTGTTCACATTTAGATTCCAGTTCACATTGTCATCTCTCCTGCAAGAATGCTTCGCAGTCTGACGCATATTCTGTGTTATAGATTGATCTAGTGTGTGGTCTTCAAATGTATTAGCCTACGTGATTCCTACAAAAGGTGATTCTTGCAAAACTAGTTCAACTGGATGTATTCATAATTAATTAGGCCAGAATTTTGAGCTTCTGCCACAGGTACGAAATCCACAAATGTTACATCTCTATGATCCATGCTTTGATTGCCTGACGTCACTATGAAAGCCAGAAAATGTGTTTCCACATATGGAGATTTATCTGCGTATCCCGCCACTAGCTATGCCTTGTAAGTCTTCTGGCAATCATATTCTACTGCTAATCTTTACAATTATATTGAGAGCCTTTCAAATCTTGCATCTTGGTACTTGATTGCAGCTACCAGAGAAGAGTGAATATGTTCTCCAATATTGTGAGACTCAGTGCATGGTATTGTTACTTCTTGGCAACAGTGGTACTTTTAGAGAAGATCCTACACCCTTTGAGTTTTGATTGCTTTAATATATACAATGCCATCCTGAGCTTTTTACTATTTTAATAGTATTTGGAATAATGAATGTCCATTAGCTGGAAGCATTTTTCGGGGGTGTGTTGTATAATCGATTGCAGGACAATAGTCTTTTTGTCCAGAATCAGGATCAACATGGGATCCGGTGTAAGGCTAGCCAGGGCTGTCAATGTTGGCGAATAGGTTATTGGACACTGAAGAGACTTGAATACTAGATGACCAACTCACTTCTTGATAAATGGTGCACTTTCAGGGCATAATGGGTAGATCCTGTATTTAAGATCACACTGACATGGGATGGATACCTGGCAATGTATTGTTCGTAGGTGTGGCTCTCTGTTATATTCTAGATCTCATTTGTTTCTGGACCCTCACATTTCTGATTTTGTTCCCTTTCAGTTCCATCATTTTCCGGATTCCCTTTGCTTCCCTCCTTTTCTGTATTTTTTGCTATGCTTGTTATCTTTGGGTAACCTATCTCAATATTAGCTCCTCAGCTCATGTCTGAACTGGTTAAAGTAGAGTAATAAAGTTCCCATTTAGCATCTTGGTCTGCTGGAATCACGTTGCAGCAATATCAGCTCCTGATACCAGCTAGCCTTAGTCTTTTCTGTGGTCTTTTTTCTTAGTCACATGTGGTCTGCTACTTACCTTACAGCCATTTCAGTGACTAATCATTACTCTGCCACCTACGTTACTCTGTGATATTCCCAGCCCTTGCCAAATCCATCCCGAGAACAAGATCCAGTCCTGTGCTTCTCTCTCACTCTCTTTCCCTGTTTCCCTCCCCAGGTCGCTATAATGGGTGTGTGGTTCCCTTCACTCGCCCATGTAGGTCTTAAGGAACAGCAGTGGTTTTCAGTGAGTCTACTAACTGCAACTTGATAATGTGGTAGGATAATGGTCTTCATGGAAATATTTTTGCCCACTGAAGACAGTTGAAGATTACCAATCCAAATTCAATCTTTAATGATTTCAGTAATCCTTTTTTCCTAATTCCTATTACCCATTTTCTGGAATTTGGGATGATCCATACTCATAGGCACTTTAGTTTTCACCAGGAGGAGCTATTTCAGTAATGAACAATGTACCTGGTTAATCTCTGTCTTGGAATGATCGATTAACTATCCAAAAACTTCACCAATTTTTCTTACTAACTTCTCCAGTTCAGTTGTAGTAATATCCAGGTTATAACAAAAATCAGTAAATAGTCTGCATTAAACACGATATTTGGTTTGCCATTTGCCAGTCCCAAGTGTTACCATCCCAGTATTAGCTCGGATGAGCTTGGCAAAGGGCTTGATATGGCAAGCAAAGAGAGCAGGGTGCAAAGAGCAAGATTATTTCATTCTTTGCTGCATCCAAAAATAATTAACATTTATTTACTAAATACCTGTAATGTCTGAGGATTTTCAGGTATGGCTTTATTGTTTTGAAGAACTGCAGTGGTAAACTGACGTTGGCACAGTAGAAGCCAGGATAGCCATGAACCACTGTAACAAATGGGGCTGCTTAGAGCAGGAGACCAGTTACTGAGCCCCTGTGAGACAGTGATAAAGGGTGAAAATGCTTTTGTTTAGAATCTGTGGGTGATGTAAAGGTGTGAATGTGACAGAAAGAGCAGGGGTGGCTCCTCCATGAGGGCGAAGGGGCGTCACCCCCTCCCCCCGCTAGCAGCGGCAGCTGCAAAACCTTTCAAAGAAAAGGATAATAAACTATGTTTATTATCCTTTTCATTGAAAGGAGCGGGGCAATGGGGGTGACGAGTATGAGGGAGAGTGCTCAGCACTCCCCTCAGAGCGCATGTGTGTTTGGTCGGCAGTCTAGGCTCACAGGGCTCTCTCCAGCCCGGCTTGATAAGCCCGCACAGGCTCCCAGTCTGTCTGGGAGCATACTGGCTGGGCGCTCCCAGCCAATCCTGAAGCTGCTGTGAGCACCGTCAGGATTGGACGCAGGGCAGGCTGGGAGCCTGTGTATGCCTGCAGCCAGCAGAGGAGTGTGGCGCGGAGCGTTCAGGTAAGTGTATTTATTTTTTGTACATTTTACTAATATTTTCATCCCCGCTACCCCCCTGTTCCCACTGCGCACCGCCCCGCCCCCTTGAACACCCAGGAGCTGCGACTGAGAAAGAGTGATGACGTATTCTCGTTTTGAGATGCAAAGTAATCACTTGTGTATTACAAAAGTACACTCCATGGGGGTGGAATGATACACCAAATGAACATTAACACAGAACCTCCTCTAGAGCCCACTAAATGTAAAGTTCTAATAGTAATTTAGCCAGACCTAACAATAATAATGGCTGGCAGAGCTTCCTTCTGATTCATGATCGTGTACAGTTTCTGTAATCCAAAGGACTGCTCTGTTTCCTAAGTCTAAACGTTCTCTGTAAGGGGTTTGTTGCCGTAGCAAGTAAGTTGTCAACAACCACAAACGTAGCTTTCCCATGGGAGACTGAGCAATATTAAGTTCTGTGAAACATAACAGATTTCTGGTAACTAATACTAAACATCCTTGCATTGAGGTGAGTACTAGAAACCTTAGAAGCTCTTATCTTAGTTTCCTGTGTTAAGGACCATCCTACTATGTCTCTCCGACATTCATTGTACAAATTGTAATGTAAATGCTGTATTATCAAATGTACTTTATAAATTTTATGTGTGCTAATAGTCTCAGTATATCAATGTAAAAACTTTGTCACAGTATTAAGAAATTAAGAGGCAGAATTAAAAGCCCCCAGCACCTCCTTGTGCCACAATAGCATCATTTGTTATGCTAATGAGGTCCAACAAGGCCAGAACCGCAGAGCTAAATTTACAAAGTGGTGCAATGCATTCATTGCACCACTTTGCAACCCTTTACACTACATTATGTCTGCACCAAGCATAATGTATGCAAAGGAGGCGTTCCCCCGTTAGGAGGACCGAAAAAATGGCTCAACGAAATCTGAGAGATTTCTTTGCATCATTTTTATCGGCACTTCTAAAGCCTGCTGAGAGCAAGCGTTAAAAGAAGGCACACCTTTGTTTACAATGGGCCTCAGTGGGATTTGCAGGATTAGCATCAACATTTTTGACACTAATCCTGCAAAGCTCCGAACTAGGGAAAAATGTTGACAATAGTTCCCTAACTACTGTCATGGTGCACCATATCTTAGATACAGAGCACACATGGTGGTGTTAGGGGGTTGTTAAGGGGTGCAAGAAAAGTGGTGCTGCACCTAGTGCAGCACCAGTTTTCTTAAATCTGACCGTAAGTCCAGTGAAAATAAACATAACAAACTCTACAGGAAAAATATTTAGAGTATGCCGTGTGTCTGCAAAATTGATAGCGCATCCTTTATTTTAGCCATCCTGTCTATTCTTCTATTAATTAAGAGTACACTCTGCAATATATGACTGACTTATGCTGGTAGCAGTGGGTGTTTGGCCTCTGATGGTGAGTAGTTGGGGTGCATGCTGCTGTTCTTCTCCTGTGACCTTTGTACTTGTTTCCTCCTGTGACCCAGGAAGCTATTTGGGTCACATAATCATTGCACCATTCTAAGCACAGTTGGCATTGTTTTTATGCACGGCTGTGTGAACATTGTATAAATTATTGTTTCAGACTGACAAGAGACTGATGTGACTATGAATAGTGGGAATGCTGTGGGGAGCCTCTGTAAAGAAGTACTAGGTGGTGAACACGTACTTGGTTCATAGAGTCTCGGTTGGATAGTTTATCGAGGAACTGCTATCAGTTCAATTTACGAGCGGTTTGCTTAGCGATGGATCAAATGAGACAATTGCATTCCAAATATTTGATGATTTTTAAACAAATTAATCTTTTATATTTCGATCAAGACGAGTGGTTTATTTTCAGTACATTTGCTACCCAGCACAGGTCGATAGAGGGCGTCACATGGGAAGAAAAAAGTGTGTGTGTGTGTTTTGGGGAGGGTGTAAAAGTTTAAGTAGGAATCCTTTATAAGAGTCCTGGTCTATGTTATGAAGAGTGTGGCTTAGAACATTTAAGCTAAGATCCTGTGTCACTTAGAACATGCAACACGACCAGTATTTTGGTGATTCTCTGTGAGCTTTCTGTTATTGCAACCAGGCATATCACACATTGACAGACATAGACCTAAAACAAGCCAGACCTTTTTGCTTTGCTAGTGCTTGTTAGCTATATCAGATAAATGAGTAACCAATATAATTTTGTTGAGAGTAAGTAGAATTGAAAGTTTGTAGACTGCCGGGTTGAGATGAATAGATCAAATCTGCATTTTTAATGTGTTCAAACTGAATGCAAGTAGGTCCTCTACCTTTTTGGGGTTACAGGTTAGTCCCAATAGGCTCGATTCTTAAAGGTAAACTTAGACATTTGGTCTAAACCGAGACCAAATGTCTAAGTTTATGACTTGGGATTTCACAAAAGGCATTTACAAGTAGTATCTTTAAGTCTGCACTTGGGGCATATCTCCACCCTGAGTGCGGACCTAAAGATACCACTCTTAAATGACCTTTGTGAATTCCCAAAGAGGTAAACTTAGATGTTTGATCTAAGTTTAGACCAAACGGTTAAGTTTACCTTTGTGAAATCGGGCCCAATAGCCCCATGACTTGAGGAAGTCTTTAGAGGCTTATTTTCAGTTTCCTTCTGAAGAGATCCTAGCTAAGATGTGGTTTTCTGAATTGGACTATATTTAGCTGATTTGAATGGATCAAACAGTAGTTGTTTCCTCAATTGAGTGATGGTTGCCTGTTTTAGGTCAATAGGGCATTTATCTTGTTAAAGAAATGTATGCATGATTTAGTATCTCTGGGACAAATGTGTATAAAATATATTTTATTGAACTGGCTGAGAAGGGTCCATTTGAGGTGTTTAAGACTTTCTGATTACTAGCTATTTTCCCATCTTTTTCGCATTCTAGGAATACAATTCAAACAATCGAAAGAAGGGTCTGGGTGTATATTCCAAGGTACTCTGAGAAGATCCATTCACTTGCCCTGAAATCCCTACCTGAACCTTCAGGATCTTTGTCTCGCAGAACATCAGATTTTCACATTCTTGGTCAGTGTTAGAAATGGGGTCTCTATTTAGCAGAGGTATTCACCCTTGTCCAAGTAGGGACCACAATCCTATTCAGGGTAAGTCACACACAATCCAAATGATCCTGTGCCCACCCTCTGGTAGGTTGGCACTGAGCAGTCTGGCTTAACTTAGAAGGCAATCTGTAAAGAATTTGTGCAATAACTCAAACAGTAACAGTGAAAATGCCACAGAAATACACGACACAGGTCTCGAAAAATAGATAATATGTATCTGAATAAAATAAGTTAAAAATGACAAAGATCCAATAAGCATAAGTTGAAATATCACTTTTAAAAGGTTTAAAAGAGTCTCATCCTTAGAAATAAAGTTATCTCTTTGTTACACACAGTACCTAGTATGCGTCAAAAATAATGACACACGGAGACCGCAGAGAAGGAGATGCATGAAAAATTAAGGTGTTGCATCGGATTTTCCGGCACGGCACAGCCAATGCGTAATTTCTTTCCACGCTGCAAGGGGTTTGCGTCATTTTTTGGCGCACAGTCTTGGTTCCTCACTGCAATGTGGGGATATTTTGACGCCCAGGGACGATGTGTGACAATCCTTGATGCCCTGGACAAAGACACAGGCCATTGTGTGAGGGCAGGCCACTGACCTTTGAAATGTAAGTGTCAGGCCCTCCAGACTTCCAGCTCAGGAAGACCCATTAAGTATGCAGATAAATGCAGATGTGACTGAGTGTCCTGTGCATGTGGTTGTCTGGGTGAAATGCACAAAGGAGCTGTCAACCAGCACCGTTCAGACATTGATTGGAGACAGGCTGTAAGGCACAGATGATTTTAAGTGCAGAGAAATGCTCACTTTCTAAAAGTGGCATTTCTGAAATAGTAATATAAAATCCAACCTTCTATTACCATTCTGGCCATACTAAATATGACCTGGTCATTCTAAACATGACTAAATGCACTCTATGAAAGAAGCAGGCCTCACAGTAGTGGAAAATAATTTAGGAGTTTTCCACTACCAGTACATATAAAACACATATCTACAGGTCCCACCTTTTACCTACATAGCACCTTGCCCTATGGGTTACCTAAGGCCTTCCTTAGGGGTCATTTAAATGTATCAAAAGGGGAATTTAAGGCTTGGCAAGCATTTTAAATGTTAATTCGTGGTGGCAGTGAAACTGCGGGCACAGGCCTTGCAATTGCAGGCCTGAGACATGGTTAATGGGCTTCTTATGTGAGTGGCACAATCAGTGCTGCAGGCCCACTAGTAGCATTTCATTTACAGGCCCTGGGCACATGTAGTGCATTTTACTAGGGACTTACAAGCAAGTTAAATATGCCAGGTGGTTATGAGCCCAGGTTACCATGTTTTTAGGGAGAGAGCACAGGCACATTAGCACTGGTTAACAGTGGTAAAGTGTCCAGAGTCCTAAAGCCAGCAAAAATGAGGTCAGAAAAAGAAGAGGAGGAAAGCAACTTTGGGGTGACCATTCAGAGAGGCCATTTTCCAACAGTCAGAGTTAACTTTCTCCACTTCTGTAACTTATCAATATATTTTGAATAATTATTTGGCTTGTTTGAACGTATGTTTATAAGTGTAAGCATATATTTGTACTACTGCTCATATTTTAGTGAATAAGCGATAATTTTTAGCTATTTATTTTTTCATGGTGTATATCGATACCTATCAGTTTGGGGAAGCCACAGACATATGGAATCTTCAGTTTTTTGTCAATTGAAAAGCTGAAGTTTGTAGTATTCCTAGCATTGATAAAATGATCATTTCATACCTAACTGATTTGATAACGTTGGAAAAGTGATATAGTAGCTGTGGAAGCTCATTTTTGGTTGAGCTTGGAGGTCTTGGCAAGCCTTGAGAAACACTCTTTCAGAGGCTTGGCTCTCCCAGGATGGCTCAGATCTTTCACACAACTGAACCTCACATATCAACCCTCCTATCAGTCCCTCAAAAGTCTTTTCCTGCTTTCCCTCCATAGGGCCATCGTCAATCATAAAAAAACTGCTTTAGAAAAGCCACTCACAAATGAGCTCAAAACATTTATCTATGAAGAACTTCCAACTGATCCCCAGCCTGCAGGTAATGCACACCAGTCTGCCTGCCAGCTAGTCATAAATTTGTTCCGGCTTTCGTGCCATAGAGCTGCTTGAGAAAAACTCAAATCACCTAATTGTGGGGTGATTCACTTCAAAGGACTGCAGCGTATCTCAGCCTGAGAAGCCTGCACACCGCTCTCCCGGCCAGGAAATCAAGAGCATCCTCCCTCCTTCTTAGGAGAGCTCAGAGAGCATCTCCCAAGCATCTTCAGCAAAGAGTGGACAAAGACAAGGCAATCTTCTGCATGAACTTCTTTGGACTATGAATGGCTTAGGGCCAGACCCCCTGCCAATTATCAGTCACCAGCACCATATGTCTCACACATGCAGTAGCACTCCCACCCAGATCTCGCAAGCACAAATACACTTACTGCACAGTTAACAATACCAATCTTTTGGGCATACCACTCATTACCACACCATATGCATATCACATTGACAGAAACACTCTAACTCACGCTCATTGACTCATAATCCCAATTAATTTCAGTTACAGCATCTAACATAGTGATAGCGCTCACAAAATAGGAAGCGGGTTGCAGTCATCACCATGTTCTCCTGGCCCTGCACTCTCAATGACCTGCCAACACTTAAGTCTTTGTACTTCTCACCTGCCACCTTCCTGTTTCAACATCTCAAATAGTCTTATTCTATTTTATCTGCAGACCCACGAGACTCAGTTAAACTTTAGAAAATAAATCTAAGATCGCATCACCTCTGTCTCTGTTAATCATGGCCAGCATACTTTCCTCAGAGGCTCAACCTACACAGCAACCTCAGTACAAATATTATGAAAGGATCCCTCAATACATACCACAACACTCAGGTCATCATGCAGCACACTTATGGACAGACCTATTCCAACATACTAAATCGCATCCACTCAGCTGATTCAACAAGCTACTGTAAGGCCTTGCTATCTCTGGACTGGATACATTATTTCACCGTCTCCTTCATTCTTCATTCATACCATTCCTTTGCATCAAGATAAACTGAAAAGTAATCAACTAACATTATGGGTGAGCGACATTTGCGTGATTTGCTTTTCCATAGTTTCGTAAATTTTTGCAAAATTACATGAAATTACGCATGTTTATGTGAAATCCATAATTTAGCCTCTACATTTTAGCATGAAGTACATCCTCATGTCAATTTTTTAAGCAAAAACACTCCACGCTACAAAAATACAAAAAAGTGCAAAGAACAAAACTTCCCTGAATAAAAGCTGCTCATGTTCTGTTGTTGTGCGTTTGTGCCATATTTTTACTGTGAATGGTGTGTTCACCATTATGCATCAAAATTATCCAAAGTAGCAATATAGCGTGATTTCACTTAATACATGTAACAAGAAATTCTGGAAATTATGCAGATTACACCGGCGTTATTTAAATTTCCCCTAGGTCTAAGTAAATAGGCACTGAATCAGAGAGTTAGGTGATGAGGGGGTCCATATACCCCATATGTAGATTCAGGCTTCTCAACACAAGGCAGAACTGAAACATATACTCTGCTACGCACACAGGTTTTAGTATGAGTCACATGACACTATTCAAACAAAGAGAATGAACATGTGCCTAGATGAGCTCCCGAGAAATAGTGGATGGCTTTCACAAGTAACAAAAAATACAATTACTTCTAGCTGAGCAAGAGAGTTTTCAACTTTCGTGCCTCAGCAACCAGAATGCAGCACATACATGGTTCAGAGCTAGGCACGTCATGTAAGATATGTAACAATGGGCAAGCTGCAAGTTACATTGACATTAACATAAGCAGTATGAATTTAAACTCTTCACTCTGCACTATTATCTTACCAGCCACCACCAGATGACCCATCTATCCTTCATCGGAAAAATCTGTGTTCTTACAGACAGGAGCAAATCGAGTAGAACACTGATGTTCAAGACTACCAAATCCACTTAAAGCCATGCTGCTTAACAGCGGCAACAACTCATCAAGGAGTTAATGTCACTCTCATCATCAATGACAGAAACTACTCCTGCTTCCAGTCCAACTTCTTAGCCGTCAAGCATTATTGACCACCAGTCACAGTTCCACACTCCCAAAAAACAAAAAAGATTGTTGGACTCAGTCCTAGAATAGTCCACCTCTTACCCTCCAGCCCAAATGAACTCATACAGATTGTAATCACACGATCCCAGAATTTCCTTACTTAGAGATTACCAAAGGATTCTGTCCTCTGCCCAATTATCTTCAATTCTTAAGTGGAATTCCTCGGATTAGTACTCATAAACAAGAGCATCAAGATTCACCCCTTGCTGATGGCAGTCAATTCTTATTCACGATCTCCTCAATCAATGGTATTTATTGACTGAAAGCCTATCTCAACTTCATCCAGAACTGGATGTCAAGCAGCTATGTGATCCTCTACCAAATGAAGACTCAATGGCTTCTTTCTGGCACCAGCTTGAAATAACCACAGATTCATGGATGTTTGTTTGACATGGACATAGATTTCACATTAAAAAAACATTGCCAAAAAAATAAACACAGTTTGGTACCGAGCCTTCTTCCTTAGGAAAGACAATTTTAGAATAAAAGCGACAAACCGGGACGCTCCCAACTGGATGAAGGCAACAATCTTCTCAAGTTCCCCCCAAACACCACCATAGTACTCAGATAAGGTATTCCATACACTGAAGAATATCTCATCATGGAGCGGACAAATAAAACCACATCACCCAGTCACAAAAGAAATTGCACTGGCTCCCTTCTTGGCCCGTATACTCCTCAAGACCAGCCACATCAGTGTTACCTATACTACTATCAGAAGTGGCACCCCAACATATGCAGCCAAGAAGCTAACCACATCCAGCAGACAATGCCACACCAGGGGGCAGGACAACAGTAGGCTGCAAATGAATCATTACATCAATGAATAAAACAGATGAAAGTCCTTAGCCATCTACACCCCTAGGAACAAGATACCGACGGACATCAGAACTGCTCTGACCTTCCTGCAATTTGTGGAGAAAATGAGGACATCTCATTAAGGAGAATTACTCTCAACACACTAAAGGTCACCTGCCTACTTGCCTCCATATTCAAACTGAACATTCCTCTCGGCTCTCACCCTTGTTCAGTATTCCGCTGTGTCCTAGATGGGTTTGACTTTGTTAAAGCGTCACAGTCTACATATCACATTCAAATAATATGACTAAATTGTGATTATGGAGAGTATTTTTAGAGAACTTTATGATTTCCTGCAAATCAATAATTGAAAATGTAATAAAGCATGTACAGTTATGAGTTAAGTTGAAAAATAATTGTTTTTTTCTTTTTGAAATACTGATATACATGTTTTATGTACACTGGGGTTTAAAAAATGTAATAAGCTGAATTTAATATAAATAAGATTATTCAGGCAATGGCACATTTTAAAAAAGAACAATTCTAATTATGTTACAAATGATATTAGCAAACATCTTTCATGTTGCAAACCTGAACAAAGTACTTCGCATAAGAATGATTTACCCGAGTACAATCTCCCATGCTACAGGGATTTTGCCACCGTAGGCAATGCAGTTGCCGAGCCAGGGACACATTAAGTAAGAGCTCTGTTCTAAATTATACGTGCGGCGCTAAATAGACATATTTTCAAAATAAAACATAATTTTATTGTCAGACGATCCAGTCGGGGAGTTGCTTTGACAGCAGTCTAGAATTAATACTGTGGTGAATAAATTATTTGCCTGCATGAACCTCTGTTTAGAAAATTACTCACACAATAAATAAATTGCTTTAATTTGGGAGAGAAAGAAAATTGGCGATTAGGTGGAGAGATAATGAGCCAACAGCATGATCTACAGTGTGGAAAGATTGTGACTCAGTTTATTTGGACGACTTGCCTTGTTTATTATATTATTCTCGCAAGTCTCTTTTAAATAGATCACATAGTTTCAAAGAGTTTGAAGAAAAAACTACTAAAAGAAAATAATTTGTGAACCTGGCATCATTGAAGACACAGATTGTAATGTTCCTGAGTTGACAAAATGTAAAATGGACGATACCTAAAATGAAGGGAAAAAGAGCATTTTTAGATATTCGAATACAGAAATAGCTAAAAAAGTTTAATAGTCGCATTCATTTTTAATCATTAATACTGCGAATCGGAACCAGAAGAGGAACTAAAAACGCACTGCAATATGCAATAACTTTGAATTATTATATTTTTGGGGAACATTAGGTCACATGGACAGTGTAACTGGAGGATTCTGCCAGGCCTAATGAAGAAAACAGATACTATTTTTGCAAAATAACTCTTTCAAACCCGTAGAGCATACACTCGTGTCTATTTAACTGAAAGACCTCATTGAAAAACGTATTGCAGCAGGCAAGAGATGGAGTACGTTGGCTTGAGTACATACTCTTAAGTGTTGGGAAGTATTGGCATTCGTGGCACTGTACGAATAATCGAATCAAAACACAGCCTGGCACATAGAGAGCAGTGCAAGTGACTCACTTGCAGAACGGTTGAATTTTAGTTCTGGCGGGAGTCAGTGGAAGAAAACCCCACCACGAAGCTTAGGAATTTCTGAGCACAGATGCTCAGCATCTGGCATCTGCCATTGGGTTGCTTTGGCAACAAAACAAACAGAATTCCTCTCTAGGCTGAAAGTCTGCTGAACATGCACCTGAAATCTGAATCAACAAATCAAAATATATAATTAAATAAATGTGGCATAATCAAAGGTGTGACTGGTTAAGTTCAGACTGCAAAGTGTAGAAAAGTGTACTCATCACAGCATTGGGTTGTCTGTTTTTACAGCACATTGCTGGATGTTGAGAATAATTTCCTGTAATGTATTTATACAAGTGTATGGTCCTCGTATCAACCTTTGCCTATGTTATTCATTCATTTTATACCTCACAATGACAGTTTTAAATAAAAAATATCTGAGAACAATGGAATGCTGGGAGCTGCAAAAGCTGGGGTAGTCTACGATCTTTGGTTTAACCCCACTCCCATAGCGTCTCCCTCTCTTTAGCCTCCCCTCAGGGCATATGGACCTTTGGAGGGATTTGAGATTCGGAGGCAGTGGATGATGAAAGCAACAAGAGGCTTGGCAGAGTCCCTGGGAAAGTAGAGGCCGTAGTGGTTTTGTTTTCCTCTTTTCTGAAGCTCCCCACTGTCTATGCATGTCAGTGCCTGCCATAGCTGTCTGCACTGGCATCCACAGTCCTGGAATAAACTGTCACTCATTCATTCAGAAGGGCACCCCTAAAGACACTAGTTTAGTCTCCTGCAAGGCTTCCTTTAGGGCTCAGCTACAGACAGCTTTATCTTTAGCTGTCTGATTGCAGACCTATGATCCTAGTGATATTCAGTTTAACTTCAAAAGAATGGTTAAGACCAGGGTATTTCAAACGATATCCATCTGAGATTTTGGCAAGCACCTTCATACATTCTGGCCTCTCTCCCAACAAACAGATGCCCATGCAAGGTTATCTAAGATCAAGGGAGAAGCAAATCATGTCTATACCTTTATTAACACAAGCTTACTAATGTCAGGAGATAACCAGATTGTCATTAAAACATATCACCCTTGTGTCTGTTTCAAAAATGCATAAACTAATGTTTGCAAATAACTCCTCCATATCTAACCTGTCCTAGTTGGGACTCATCAGCCAGGTATAGCTTGATTCCAGTGGCCCTTTGTGCATGGGGCACAGGTCTGGGCATATTCGTCCCACTTAGAGCGACACACTGAAGTAGAGAAAAAAGTGATGATGGAACTCTCGAATTAATCTGGTAATTACTTGGGCCGCATCCTAATCCATCGTTATCTTGTACACCATGGCACCACTGTTTGGACCCATCTACAGTATATGGTTAGATCCAAACTAAGGTGGCCTGGATGGTCAAAAACGATGAATTAGAATGCAGCCCTGAGCACTTACAAGTGGCCGAGATTAATTCAAACATTTCATCCAACACTTTGTTTTCTGTTTTTTTGATACCCACTGTAAAGCACGTCAACTCCTCATCAGTGTTAGTAAGTGCTATATAAATGCAATTACAATACAATTAACTGTAATACATCATACTTAGATTGGGCTTTTGGTCAGCCTGTTAGTCCTGATTGGAGGTCCTTACCTTTAGCTGGTGTCTGATTTTGATTTGATGGCTTTGGTCCCTATTCCTGTGTTTGACTGCACAGAAGCATTACTATCTCACAGTATACCTGTTCTGATTGGATGACTTGTATGCCTTTACTGTCGACTATGTGGGAATCTTTTTTCATTCTGTTTCAGCACTCTATGAAAATGCAAGAGTTTTCTTGCTCTGACCTCTGCTTCTTCCTGTGCCCTTGACCCATATATGCTTTCTCTCCATTTCCTTCCATCGCTCCCTGATGGTGACTGTCCTGCTCCCCATCCCGCTTCGCATTTTCAATATATTTTTGTTATAAGGCCGGCGGCCATGGGCATCCGCAGAATTGTTTTTCAGGGCAGGGGGACGATCCAGTCTGTTTTTGGCGGGGGCCACGGACATACTAGTGCAGGCAGCGTAACACTACGGCAGCCGTAGTGTTACACTGCACTGTGAGCCTACACACCAGGCTGTACCTAAATCCAGCGGAGGCAAGCGTCCCCCCTTCCCCATCACCTGCAGACGGCCATACCAGCAGCTGCAAATTGCGCTTTAGCGCCTGCTTCCCTTGCATGCACTTGCATGCACTTTGCTTTACTTTTGTTTTACTTTGAATTTACCAAACTAAGAGGGCAGTCTACAGTGTTACACAGGTAAATTAAAAATGTCTTCCATGCATCAGAACTAGTTTTTGCTTTGACTGCAGCTTTGGCAGAATGTGACAATAAGTCTGATGGGAGAGTTAAGAGACATATAGGTGTCTGACCTCGATTATGCCTCTCCGGGCTCTCTGTTGCCACCGGAGGCCATTTCAGAATTAGTTGCTTGACACACGAAACCCTTTAATGGGTAGCCTTGGCTTACTTAGACATAAGGGTGTGAAGAGCCTCTTTGATTTACCACCTTTTGGAATCAGATGTTAATTTCTCTGAAATTGCTGCTTAAGCGCCTGAGTGAAGCCTTAAAGAACTGTTGTTTGAATATTTGACCTTCTCAGGAGTTTAAGTGTCATTCTGCTGTGTGCTGTAAAGCACATTGTCGCGCTTCGCTTTCCCATAAAAAAACGGTACCCTCTCTGAAACTCATAACTTGAAGGCCTAAGATGTTAAGAAGACCGTCTATAATTCGTGAACAAATGTAAAACTTATCTTCATACCTTTTCTATCCCAGCGACTTCTTTCTCATGGCAAAATTGTACATATTTTCTATTAGGGCTATGTGAACATGCAAAACCCGATGGCTGACTACTTCACAGGTCAACAGAACTGCTGAGGACATAGGTGGCTTAACTGTTTACAAAAAAAAGAAAAAAAAAAAAGGAGCAGAAAGTTTCCTGCTGCTGCACAGGACCAATGCGGCACCTGCTAACCATGTCTTTTCTGCGCTTTATTGGCCTGCATTGTTATTCTTCCAGTTTGCTCCTTTCATAATCCTCCACATCTTTGTCATGATCATACACATCTTTCATGTATAAGCCAAACTAATGTGCAATAGTTTGCAGATTCTGCTCGACCCCAGCATCTCCCTAACAAGTTCATGACACACCACTAAGCGGGGAATAGTCATAGCTTCACCCACTATACCAATGACCCTAATGACAATGGATTGAACCCAAAGCTGTATTTTAAGTGGTCTCAAAAGATACCCAGGCCTCCATATAACCGGTGCCTGAGGACAGAATTAAAGCCTGTGGAAAGCACTGTAGATACTTATCCCACATATGTCTGCCTCTTACTGTACATCAGTAATCGAGATGGCCACATTAACCTCGATCGCGGCAGGAAATGATCTATCTCTGAAATTCTGACTGAATATTGCAGTCCCGCTGAAAGGCCATTTCAAAATACAACTGCTGTTCAAGTTATTCATTACCTCTAGTATTTTCCTTATACTCTTAATTTCCTTAAACGGTCTTTCCTGACCCTGTTTCAGTCTCATTTGCAGACAGCTGTACCTCATGATACAAATACATATACAGAGACATACATACATGCCCACATACATACGCACAATGTTGTGTAGTGGGCTTTGGTTAGCCCACTAAGCCTTTGGCTGTTGCCAGCCATTTTTTTATCATGATGCTGGGTGGGTCGCCATTACAACTACGGCATTTCATGGAAGGTTGCATGGGGATTTAAGTAGCTCTTTTTGGTAATATTTCCACTGATTGTCCTCTCTCCTCTCATTATGACTGTGGAACACTCAGACCCACCACACCCAGCCTAGGAAGTCAATCCGTCACCATCCACTGACCCATGCCACTACCATCTGCTAGCTCGCTTACAATTTTGACAATGCCAGTGCTTGATGAATTACTTCACAGGCATTAGCAGAGCAAAACTGTTCCAAATGAGTCACTGCGCATGCACATGCATATGTGGTGCTCATTTTATGATGGATTAAAAAAAGATGAGAAATCACACATGTACGTACAGTATAAATGAGTGGGCTTTTGGTCAGCCCCTTCAGCCATTAGCTGTAGGCGTTTTATTTTAGAAATTGCCATTGACTTTGAGAGCTGTCCCTAATGTCATGGCTTATCAAGTACGTATAAAAATGCCATCTTGCAATTGATTTCAACAAAAGTAATGAACTTCATAACAACATGACTGCCATGCATGCATGGCGACTATCTTGCACTGTAGTTTAAAAACACACACTACACAACATTACAAGACCAGGCACAAGCACGATGAGCATCTTGTAATGGAGGTTAAAAATAACATTAACATAACATTTTAAAAAAACACTGCACGAGGGTCACTCTGCATGCATAAAGACATAGGTCATATTGTAAAGGATTTTCCTATGTTTCTTTGAAGCTCCATTGCAAGAAGACCATTGTCATGCAAGGGCATGCACAACAGTGCCTGGAAGGGTAAAAAACATTAGCAAAGTCAGGTCAGTGCACAGTAGCAAAGGCATGGAAGTCAATTCACCAAAATGACTGGGGTAGCGAAAGGGACATCACGTACCCTTGGACCTCCACTTTCGTTCACACACACATACGTACACATAGACACAAATTCACACTTAAACACACACGCTCTCTCACCCGCAAGTAGGCACACAACATACATTTAAAAAGCATTTTTACTTAGCTCAGCTGCCACGAAAGGGCATATTCCCAGCTAATTGTACCCCATTTATATTACGTTAATGGCGAGTAATATGTTGTTATTCACTATTGGTGTAATACAAATTGACAGAAAATAAAGAGAGTGGAGTACTAATTGACGTCCATAGGGATGAGTGGTATCCGTGTTCCTGGCACTGAATTGGCCACCACTGAAGCTAGGGGTTGCAAAGGCAGCGCCAAGGATTGCAAAGGGCAAGATAGGGGTCGCAGTTGGAACCCATGGCGACCCCTAAATGGCGCCCATGGCCAAAGGTGAGGCCTATTGTCTTTGCCAATGTTTGTTCTGCTGCATCAATGACATTTTTTTTTTTTCCCATACAGAACCAAAATGTTCCTGATTTTATCAGGTGCATTCTCGATAGAGATAAATAAGTTTGCATTGTCGGTCAGCAATATGACTGCAACCAAAACACTGCCTATCAATGATGCATCGGCCAGGTAGGCAGTCAAGCAAGCATGAAAATCATTAAGACAAAGGTGAACATGGGTAGAAGCAAACACACAACCCTATCTAATACGAGCATTATGAGGAACCTTACCAGTTATCTCACCTCTAATAAAATACCTTATCATCAAATTATTATTATGCTTATGCTTGAGGTGCTGTACTATAGCACGATTGAACACCTCAGAGAGTAGATCAGGCTACAGCAAGTCACCATCAAAGGAATTATTGTCCAATTTTAGTTCAATAACCCATAAGAAAAGTGATCCCATCTTAAGTACAACCCAGTTTGTAATAAGTATTTTCAATTTTAGATCTGCTCAATGGAGTCTTAAATATACCAAAATGTGCCTTAGTGTAGAACAGACAAATTGTACATGCACTGTTTAGTGTTAAATATGGTACAGAGGTGATTCACCTAAAATATTCTTTGCTGCATCAATCAAGTATTTAGGGAGAACATCTGTAAGAACATTTTTGAAAATATGAATAATTTGATTGCTTTTCTAAGGAATGGAGACATAAACAGTGGATATACCAACATTGAAGAGTGTCAAAATTATTGGGCTATGTACCTTCGGGAATTCCTATAAAATAAATTGGTGCTGTATTACTGTTTCTAACCAAGGCACATTGCTGACATTCTGAGATCTCAGAGCGTCATGAATCTCCTCACACACGTTAGAGCGTGCTCAAGGACATGGGGATGGTATTCACAGTGACATGGTCCCTTACTTTCGGTGTTCAAAAGGAAGGCCTGATACAGTGTCACTCCATTATCAATGTCAGGACTGCCATAATATTGAAGTGGGGGCGAGTATACAGTCTTTAAGGTGGAGACTCCCTCGAGGTGGGTCAGAAAGTGTCACCCACTGGGGGAAGCTATTACCTAATGTGAAAGTTACCCTAGATGTAAGAAAATAAGTTAATAGTCGGGAAGGAGATGTGTCTTTCCTAAGTAATATGTCCAGAATTCTGTTAGCTTGAACACACAAATTCAATAAATACACCTGGGACCAATCCCTGCTAGCTAGGGCACAAGCAGACAAGCATGACTTGAGGAAAAGCTTGCAAACTTTAAGCAGTACCAACACAATTAAAAAGTCAAAGGTCAGAGCATTACAAATCCCACCACGAATTTCTAAAAATAGTAATTTTTATTAAGAAAATGACAACCAAAAGGACTGAAATCCCATAATAATCCAATTTCAGGCTGACTGCAAATGTCGGATGCTCTAAGTGGGCCATGTGAGGTATGGATTTTACCCTCTGACTTAGTCTCTGAAATGGAAGTCGAAATCTTCCCCTGGGGAAGACTAATGGCTGTATCCGACCTCTCAAGGTCAGATAGTTGCTGGACGAGTTTCTGCTGAAGGTACTGAATTTGGTGGGAAATGCTCATAGCAAGAAAAATCAAAGTCCGCTGCCTCCAAACTTCTTTCACTGGGTGGAAATTCTCCATGCTTTAGCCTGGTTGAGACTTCTACCTTTGGACTTAGACTTTTTTATAGAGTCCAAAGTCCTCCATCAGGGAAAGGCTGAAGCTGCATCTATCAAAGTCTTCTCACCATCGCACATCTTTGCCCCAAGGTCCCAAATTCGCCCCAGAGACTTTGAAAGTCCAAAAATGTTCAAAGTGCCAACTTTTGAGACTTTCTGGAGTAGCTTCTCCTGGCCACTTCTAGAGCACCAATGACCTCAGGAACTGCACTGATTAGCTGGGACTTACTCCAGCAGAGACCTCCAGCAGTTGTCCTGTCCAGGTACAGTTGCTACTGGTCATGTGGTCACTTGAAGAAAAAAACCTTTTGCAGTTTGTTGTGTTCCTGTAGCCACATGGGAGATGCACCAACTGACTCTAGGAGTCTACTTCTCAGTCCTGGGAATGAGAAGAGCAGTACCCGCCCTTTATTTCTCCACACAGGTCATTGACAGCACGTCCAGTCCTTTTCTGTTCTTGCATAGGTTCAGATGTGTCCTGATGAGCTGGGGATGAAGTGCCACTTTTGTAGGATTCACTAACCAATGGGTGAGGTGATTCCTGGACACTCCATATACAATAGGGAAAAAGTTCCCATGGGCAACCTTTTGCTCTTTTGTAGCCCATCGTGATTGCTTTACTATAAACTGTCCTAAACTGCACTAGTCTCAGGCAGGCAGCACCTTTCTAGCCTTTGAGGCTGCTTTTGTGCCAGCCATGGGTGTGTTTAGCTGAATGAGCGCTCCCCTCCAGAAAAAGCACTGCAATGGGCCAGCTGTCTGTAATCTATTACTAATTGACTTACTGGAGGCTCAGGCAGACAAAGTCGAACTACTTAAAGCCACTTTTCTTTATTATGTGTTAAACAAAAGACTACCACTGACTTTGATTTTTAATAAACATCCAAAATAGTGGTTGCATTATTCTGGAAGCTTGTCTCAAACAAGAGCTAGTAGAGTTATGATTTTAGTCTGACACTAGCTACAACTCATTGACAGTAAAAATAATTTGTTTATATGGTGTTCAATGAAGGTACATCTCAACACTACATTTCTGCCTGTACCACTTCTAAAAACTAGTAACGCTACCATGTAGGCTACAAGTCCTAGTTAGGGGTGACTCGTCTAATACTTAAAAGTAGTGGTCTTTACTGTCAAAAATGGTTATTTTGACAGATTTGCCTGCAGGATTAAAATCTGCCGCAGTCAGGTTACACATGTAGGCCTGGAGCCATGTTTTCTTTTCCACCCTAGTAGATGACACAATATGTGCTACAGCCCCCAGGTGACATTGAACTTTTCCATGCTATTACCGGAAAGTTAAATTTGCCAATTAGGAGTTACCCAATTTTATGTCAAGACAGGAGGCCAGCATTATGCATAAACCTTTTATTCACCGCTTCTCTGCAGCACCTTCAAAGACTCATTAGAACCCAGCATGAGGTCAAAATGCAAAATAGAATGCTAACAATACATATAAGCTCCATGTCCAATGCTCTCCCTCTCTTTTGTTTGCTGCTTCTGTGCAAATAAGTATACTTGCATTACTTAAAATTTATGACAATGAGGGGCGTGACCAAGCAAGATGGCTGGCAGGACACGCTATTAGGCAGCTCCTCACGGCCCCGGCCAAATCCGTACCTAATTCTGCTGCATTTTGAATTAAATTTTGCAACTGTGGCTTCCCTGCGACCCCCCAGCGATTGTGGATGATTGTGGATGGTGATCGCCTGCTGTGGGATCCTACAGAGTGAGAAATTATCCTGGGTCTCGACTGCTGTGGCTGGTCTGCTGCGAGGGCTCTGGTGATCAGAGGATGCGGCTGGACCATGTGGCTCTATGCAGATTGTGGAGCCGACCCTGAGGAGCTGAGCGGAGTTGAGCGGACTGGGGGCTTTCTGGGGGAGGAGAGGTATTTACTGGTGGCGGCAGCTGGAGGTGAGCTGCCCCACGTGCGTGCCCGAGTCTGGGTCCTCGTTGCTAGCTGAGGAGTGGGGATCTGGATGGGCCCACGATGGCTTGAGGTACAGGCTGGGGCCTTTTTGGATGACGGGGCCTGATGTGAGAGCCAGGAGAGTAGCCCATTACCTGAACTGTGGCGCAAGTGTGCGATTTGACTGTGGCCTTGTGGGCCCGTGCTCCTGCAGGGCTGTTGGACGCAGACCTTCAGAGCGACCCTGCAGTTTGGTCCTGGGAGTGGCGGAGGCTTGAGTCTTTGCCGGGCGGCCCCTAACTTGTGCGTGCAGGCGGTTGGATGCCTGGACTTGTGAGTGGACTAGGGGGGGGTAGTACCTAGACTTTTGGTGTGGGCCCCCCCAGACGGAATGTCTGGTTCTGCCTGAGGAATGGATTGGAAGGGATGGCTTCACCCTGGCACTGTGGAAGAGTAGCGATCCAGTGTTGTCATTATTGGACAAGTGCCAGGGCTGACTGTCCAAGGTACCCCTAGTAGGATGGATAGCCTGTTGCCCCTCTGGTGACGGCAGAGAGGGGGACGCTGCCCTTTAAGAAACTGGAGTTCCGGGGTGGAGTGTCGGTATCACCGGGGGCCCCCATAACAATTAACTGTAGACCAGCGACTGTCGATCCTGGATCACTAATTGGGGACTGTGTTCTGGAGACTGCTCCGCCTGTGGGGTGGCAGGTTTGGTATTGGCATACTTTGCGGCCTGGGTCTGGAAGCTGTAATTCTCACATGGGGAAAACCAAACAGGTCGCTCCTTCCCAGGGAAACACAATAGAGCACTATACGAGAGATAACGTAACAGGATGCGGTGCAGGGAGAACCTCTTCATGCCGCCCAGGCTGGGTGCACCCCGAGAGCCATAATAGCATGAATCCTTAATTACAGGGACCGAGACAGTATACTTTGAGCTGCTCGTGAGATTAACTATGCTCAATTTGAGAATCATAGAATATCCATTTTCCCAGACTATACTAATATAGTGTAGGGCTCTCACTTGGGGGTTCATGAAGCTGAAGGCCAAGTTGCACTCCACGGGGGTGAGATATATGTTGTTGTACCCGGTGCGCCTGAAAGTCATCTCTGGTGGAAAACTGCATTTTCTTTACACCCCTGATGAGGTTTGGCATTGGCTTGAATTATGGGACAAGGTGCCCAGGAGCGGCTCGTACCACGTTAGAGAAACAAAAGGAGACTTGTCTCATTCCCGGAGTACTGATCGAACAGTCTTCGAATAATCAGATGAGGCTGGGCAACAATTGTTCGATGAGCCTTCGTGCTCTAGAGTGGAAATGCAAGATGATGGCACTATGGCGTTGGTCTCCAGTCGGTGGATGTGTTGGCTCGACCGGAGACATAGGGCCTCATAAAGACCCTGGCGGCCAGCGGTAAGCTGCTGATAACACCGCCAACAGGCTGGCGGTGTTCCACCAGCTTTTATGACTGCCGGCCCCTCCAACATACCGCCAGGCTTTTGCCTGGCGGTCATAATCCCCAGGACAGTGGTGCAAGCACCACTGCCCCGGGGATTATGAGTCTCCGACCGCCCAGCCTGGCCACGGCGGTAAACACCCCCATGGAAAGGCTGGCAGTAAGGGGGACTTGGGGTGCCCCTGGGGATCCCTGCACTGCCCATGCACTTGGCATGGGCAGTGCAGGGGCCCCCAGTCATAGCCCCATCGTGCATTTCACTGTCCGAATTTCGGGCAGTGAAATGCGCAACGGGTGCTACTGCACCCACTGCACATCAGCATTGCCGCCGGCTCTATTATGAGCCGGCGGCAATGTTGATGTGACTTTTCTGCTGGGCCAGCGGATGGTAACACTGTTACCGTCCGCTGGCCCAGCGGAAAAGTCGAAATAGGGAGCCAGATGAGGGCCATAATGTTAATAATGCAGTCGATAGTAGTGACAGCTATACTGGGGGTCGCTGGACAATGTTAATCACCCTGTTTTTTCATCAAGTGAGAAGCTTGGAGTGGATATCCAGAGCCTTTGTTTAAATTTACCTATGCAGCATGATATCCCTTGGCAGGGATGGGAAGGGCACCGCCTCCACATAGTGGTAAGACCTTGTTGGGGATGTGGCTTTAGGCTGTGAGTCCCGACAGTGGGGATTATTATGGATTTACAGTATGAATTTTTGCTGTTGTCATACTGTCTTTCCAGGTGGGGGGTGTTCTAGAGGGAATGTTATGCTCAATTACTTCCATTCTGGAAGAAATGCATTGTTATTGCAGTAAATTAGCAGTATATGTAATCTGGCCTTGGACCTCAAGACGATTATGGTGGTGCATCTGCATGGGGGGGAGTAATGGTGCTGCATCCGCGGGCGGGGCACAAAAACTACAATGGCTAGCTGCATAAGTATTCTAACTTGAAATGTGCGTGGACTCCGACATTACACTAAAAGACACAGGGTGCGATTTTATTTAAAGCGTCAGGGGGTGCAGATAGCTTGCATTCAGGAAACCCACCTCATGGAGGAAGAGGCTACTAAACTGGCTAGGAAATGGAGGGGTCAGCTATTCGCAGCCACATACTCAACGTATGCCAGGCGAGATGCCATCTGGGCCACCCCGGGGGTTCCATTTCAATTCATAAATAGTGAAGCAAATGTTGAGGGCCGTTACATTTTACTTCATGGCACACTAGATGGTAGGGAGATTACTATTCTGAATACTTACGCCCCTAATATAGACAAGTGGTTCTTTGTTCTGCTGCAGGAACTTTTAGAAGATAGCATGGGGCAACCAATCTTGTGAGCAGTGGATTATAACTGTATCTTGGATTGTCACCCTCCCATCCTTGGGACCAAACCCCTTATGACCAGTCACTGGCTACAGCCATGTATAACATGAGGCTGTGTGATGGTTGGCGGACCTTACACCATGGCAGGTAGGCAATGCACATGCCACTCACATACCCACAATATCTATAGTTGACTGGATGTGATCTTGGTTGCGGGCTACATCTTGAGAAGCTAGATGCAGTGACACATTTAGGAAGATATTTGTTAGATCATGCGCTAGTCCTGATGCGGATACGGTAGCTGGATGCAGACACTCTGGCAGGGTATTTGGAGATTAACTGGGATACCCCGTCCACAAAGACGATTGCCTGGGAGACCCTTAAGGTAGTGTTGCTTGGAGCTTGTATGGGTATGGTATGTGGGACTAGGGGGCAACTTGAGAAGGATCTGGGGGATCGAGAGAGGCGGTTAGTGCATCTACAGAATGCGGATCACACCAACCTGGGAGCGGCGGACCTCAAGCTCCGAAGGGAGATTTTGGCCATATGTAATACCCTAGATAAGGCCTGCATAGAGAAGGTGATAAATCAGACAGGATGCTGGCCTGGTTATTGCAGGGGGAATGGGAGATCCCCCCATATTGCACCTGCATGATTCTGAGGGACCATTAGTGACTACCTGGGCAATATACTTAATGTCTTTGTGCAGCATTTTCAGAAGGTTTATCGGGCGGGGGTAATTGGGCTTGTTGAGGAGATTGAAACATTTCTGAGTGGCATCCGGGTCCCCGTACTTAAGCCGGATATTGCCCAGGAACTGGATTGGAAATTACACAGGAGGAGCTGAGCGAGGCTATTAAGGAGCTTAACAGAGCCAGGGCGGGGGGGGGGTGGATTCCCTATAGAATTTTAGCAGACTGACTGCCACATCAAGAGTGAAATAATTGGAAGTTTACCAGGAAGCTGGGGAATAGAGAGTGTTACTGCCCACCATGCGGGAGGGTATAGTGCGCCTCATGCCTACCCCTGGAAGAAATGTGGATGATCCCTTGTCCTAAAGACCCCTAGCCATGCTCAATTTGGATGTCAAGGTGCTTTGTAAGCTCCTGGCAACCCCTGTTCTAATTCTGAGTCACGATGATCAATGCAGGTTTATGCCTGCAAGCAGCACTGTTTTTAATATTCATAGATTAACACATATACTACCTGAGACTAGGGACAGAGATCAAGAGATGGTGTTGCTCTCCTTAGATATAGAAAAAGCCTTGAACCCTGCTGAATGGCCATACTTGAAGGCGGTGCTGCTCTGTATGGGATTTTGTTGGGAGTTTTGTGATGGGTGAGGTTGCTTTATACTGAACCTATTGTCTGGATAAGGGTTGAGTCATGAAGAGAGGTGGAAGGGGGATGATACATGGGTGCCCCTTGTCTCCCCTGCTTTTCGTTATTGCCATTGAACTCCTGGTGATACTGCCGTGCAGGGATCTCGCACAGTACGACATACAGGTGGGGTGTGCGACACACGTGATCTCACTGTATGTGGATGATGCATTGCTATACTTAATATCACCAACATGTTTGGTCCTAGTGTTGATGGGATTACTATCCACCTTTGTCAGGATGTTAGGCTTGAGATTTAATATGGACAAATCCAGTGGCGGTCGGCAGCTTTGGGAGGAGGGCGGGCGGGGCACACACACAAACACACACACAGACTCATTCTTTCACTCCCAAACACGCACGCACGCACGCTCACCCATTAACAACACTCATTCCGTTCAAACATGCACGCACGCACCAAACATTCATTTTACAAATTCACACACATTCATTCTTCCACACACACGCACGCACGCACTCACATCCATTAACAACACTCATTCCATTCAAACATGCACGCCCGCACCAAACATTCATTTTACAAGATCAAACACATTCATTCTTTCACACACACGCACGCACGCACATCCATGAACAACACTCATAACACTCAAACATGCAATGTAAAACATAACACACATACATACACACACACACACACTTACCTTTAGCCTCCGGGTCCCAGGAGGGTTGGGACTGCTGCCTTCCCTCACTGGGAAGGCAGCAGTCCCAGCCTCGTCACAGAGTGGGATGGGGTCAGTGAGACTGCTGACCCCACCCCACTCTGTGACGAAGTGTCACTGATTGACACTCGCCCTGGGCACTTCAGGGCTTAAACCTGAAGCGCCCAGGGAGAGTGTCAATGGGTGACGCTTTCCTCGTCACCCAGGGGAGGGCCTGGAGGCACTTTTGCTGGGCCGAGGAGGTCACGCCCATAGGGGTTGTGATCTCCTCAGCCCAGCAAAGTTCAGCTCAGGCAGCCAGGAGTCTGCGCAAATCGCACATGTCTGCTCCTGGCTGCCTGACCTGAACATAAAGAGTGTCTGTCAGGCTGACCTTTGTTCAGCCTGACAGACACTCTTCATGGGGTGGGGGGGCGTGGCCCCTCCGCCCTAAAGGACGGGTGGCCACTGGACAAATCGACCATTTACCCTCTTGAGGGCCTGGTCGGCGGCCCCCCCACCCAACTGCTGTAATTGGGACTCCAATGGGATATGGAGGGATTCTGGTATTTGGTGGTACAGGTGACCAGAAACAAAGCCTTTCAGTGCCTGAATGTTGACACACTTCTGACCAAATTGGAGACATCAGTTGCCTTCTGGTCCCAACTCCCGTTGTCTGTGATGGGTCAGATGGCGGTGGCGAAGATGGTCTTCCGGACTCGGTGCCTATACCTAGTTCAAAATGCAATGTTTCCTCTTTGGCAGGCATTTTCCCGTAAGTTGGTTAGCCTGCTCATACCCTTGGTACGGGGGTAAACGAAGCATGGTGACGCTTTTGGTATTGAAGCGAGACCTGGTGGAGGGAGGGCTTGCTCTCCCGGACATTCGCTATTATTATTATGCAGCCACCCGACAGCATGCAGCAAAATGGTTAACGACCTCTGTGAATTGGGAGAAGAAATTATTTGAGGGAATGTTATATGGGGATACCATTCCTCGACTGCTGATGAGGGGAGGACGCTCTGACAACTCAGTTCAATTTTTAGTAAAACATACAGCTTCAATGTGGGAGACGGTAGTGACAACGGTGTTGCGTAGAGCGCCCTTTGTTAGGGAGCTCAATATTTGAGATCTGGCACCTTTTCGAGCGATGAACAATAACATGTCGATGGAGCAGTGGAGAGCGGGTGGATGTAATTTGGTGGGGGACTTGTGTGGAGTTCCTTTCCTTTCAAGAAGCACTGGATACGTTTGGGGTGGGGCCACAGCACTTTCTCCACTATGCCAAGCTGGAGAATCATGCCATGGAGATTTGAGCTGGGTTGCCCAGGCAGGCACTACCTTACAGAATACTGGGCGGGTTGCTCCAGTGGGGGGAGGGGCGACATTCAATTACTCTGTTTTATGGGGCGCTTCCGGATAACACCATCCCTTGCCCATACACAGCTCGTAGGGATTGGGAGAGAGATTTGGGGAATCCTTTAACGGAGGAGGATTGGGCACAAACCTGTGAGCTGGTGAGAAAAAGATCCTCTAACCATAGATTAAATTGTTACATTAATTTTTTTTGCATCGTACTTATATTACCCCTAAACATCTGAATAGTATTTACCCTGATAGAGGAGCCTGTTGTCCCAGATGTGGGGAGTGCGGGGCTTAGTTTCTGCATGTGGCATGGGCTTGTCCCAAATATCAGAAATTATGGGTCGCCATAGTACCTAGGGTTGAGAGGGCAACGGGACTGGAGATCCCCTATACATGATTAGGCTGTTTATTGGGTGTGATTAATAGACCCCGGGGCGTAAGGTTCCATATAAAATAGCACATCTGGCCCTTATGCTTTCGAAGCATACAGTGGCTATTGGGTGATTGAGCACCAGCACACCGCAGGTGGGATCCTGGATACGAGATGTTAGTGAATATGGGGTGGCAGAGGGGGCGCACCTGCACCTCACCCGTACTGGCGAGAAGGCTGAGGCTGATATTATGACCTGGAGTTTGCTTCTTAAGAGTTTTATAGCAAATGATAAGGATGATATCTCGGAGAAATCTGACACTAAGTAGTGGGGACGACCTGCTGACGTTGGCCTGCAAAGGCTTCTGGGGCACTGGATTGGGGAGGCTGGGGCAGGCAATGAGGGCTTATATTTTAGGCTGGCTCCGAGGAGTACCCCTTGTCACTCTTTTGGTGGGTTACACATGTATTCCTCTGTGCTACTATAGTTGATATATGTGGGGTTTAATATATCGGATGTTCAATGTCTGGTGAAATGCAATGCACATCTACAGACTGCACTGCAATGCTGTTTGTTATGTTGTTTACAATAAAACTAAGTTTAAAAAAACATTATGATATCTGTAAAAGAGATTGTATTTATTTAAGAGTTTGAGTAGATTGTTTCTGAGATATATATATATATATATATATTTACCCGAAAATTGGGTTGTATAAATATTTGTAGTTGTATTTCTCTTTATGCTTTTTGTTTGTTCGTATAGATAAATTGATGAGGTATTTAAAAAAAAAAAAAGTTATCTATTTTTTAACATACTTATATTAGAACAATATTTGTTCTAGGTTACTACTGTGGGGAAATAAGATTAGTTACCATTATTCAGTAACAGATGTTTTACAATCTTGAGCGCATTGTTTGCGCTTTGACGTGTTTACTCAGAATGCGGGCCTTCTGCACACCTAGTTTTATGTTTGTGCTCTCAAGTATTGATGTTTACAGCAGTCAGATCTGGGAGATTGGGTACATGCTTGCAATGCACAACACGTTACGTTTGTTTTTAAAAGAAATTAAGCACACTTTGGGTACGCATGTAGAGGGAATTCTACAGCGTGTAACCGTTACTAAGCAACGGTGTGTATCTGTAAATCAGTTTCGATTGCGGATCCCACAGAGCGATTAGCTGATGCATTACCACTCGAGTGCCTCAAAGATTTTTTAAATTGTGAGGACATTTTTAAAAATTGCAATAGCTGTTTTTTAAATAAAATAAATAAATGAATATAGATATTGTCTATTTATAATAAAGTTTAAAATTTAAGAAAGATCCATTTAACTACTAGCATTTATTATAGTCACAGTGGTAAAATAGTTAGATTATAGAAAAAATGGCTGAAGAGAGAACTAAGGAGATTAATCTCTCAAGAAATTTGTAAAACAGTTCAGCAAACTGTTAAAAACCTTTTGAAAGGGAAATAAAGGAAAGGTAGGATAATTGAAGAAGAAGAGTATTGAACACTCTCTGAAGATGAAGAAGTAGAAAATAGAGGCCCAGGAGGAAAATGTTTAAAAAGAGAAATCATATTAATGATGATGACTTAACGAAATGACATCCAGGGGTTATAAAAAATTTACAATCAGGTGTCCAAAGCGGCACAATGGAAAGGCAGGACAATCAGGCAAAAGACATGGCTACAAGCCTGACTGGAAAGATTAAGATTTGAATGAAGACATAGATGAATATATATCCCAGATTTAGGATATGATGAACAACTTGATGATATAAAAAGTCCAGAGAATGCAGCTAAAAAGATTAAAAAGGAAGTGAGGGAGCCATTAGGTCAGGTTTTGTTTGAGACGTCTGATATGAAACATCCATGTAGTTCAGAATGGTGGCTAATGGGTCACGTGGTGAAATACATTAAACATAAGACAAAGAAACCCTTAAAGAGGGGAGAAAAGAATGTAATGAGAGCTGAGTGCTGGTGCCCTGAAATTGGAGACAACCATTCCATGACACCTAGGGGGGTCATTTTGACCCTGGCGGTACATGACCGCCAGGGCTAAAATGACGGAAGCACCGCCAACAGGCTGGCGGTGCTTCCTGGGTCATTACGACCGCTTGCCGCCCGCCAATGTTGTAATGAGGCCCTAATCTGGATCCAGATCTTATCACTCATTTATTTAAATAAGGCTGTGATCCTTGGAAAGGGCTAGAAAGATCTTTAAAACAGTGTGAAGATAAGCTTCTGGATGTCATTGGACGTTTTGCGAGAATTTATAATATGATTGAAGAGTCTCATCTTAATGGGTCTGATTTAGACTTTAACCTGTTAAGCGGTTGGAGCCAATGAGCAATCTGTTTTTGTAGGGAATGCAAACGTAGGGCTCATAGCGGAAAGGCGGAGGGCAGTTCTTTTGCAGGTAAGCCCTAAACTAGGATAATTGGCAAAGAAAGAGACTCCCGAGGAGATGAAAGGACTTCTCTTCGGAGAAGGTATGATTAAAGCTTTAGGCAAGTACGTTCATACTTTCACAGCTTTAGATAAAGCCCATTCTTCGATGTGCAAAGTTTTTGGAGATGGAAATTTATATGGTTGGACCGGAAGAAGGGGACAATCTTTCAGCCAAACATATTGTAGAGGCCCGTATGATCAAGAACAAGGTGATTTCAGAGGAGGCTATACCTCAAATACCTTTTACCCACAAAAAAGAAGGTAGAGGCCGGTTAGCACTTGGCAGATCGCAGGGTCCTAATTCAGGATCACAATCAGGGCAAGGTGAGTATGAAGATTGGAATTGTTTTTTCCAGGGAAAAATGGCAGGACGATTAAAGAATTAAAAAAATGAATGGGAATTAATTACAAAAGACAGTTGCATTTTGGAGGCAATGAAAGGACATAAAATAGAATTTCAGAGGGTTCCACGTCAAATGACAGAGCCAAGAGAATTTTGTTTCCAACAAAAAGAAGAGAGATTGCGAGCAAATAAATATATGGCATGATAGAGAAAGGAGCAATAGTGAAGGTAGTAGAGGGAGGAAAAGTGTTTGGGAGTACATTATTTGTGGGGGAAAAAGGGCAAACCTACTTGGAAACTTGATCAACTTAAGAAGTTTAAATGCTTTCGTAGTCTACAGGCATTTCACAATGCAGGGATTACTGCTATTGAGAAATATTCTTCAGGAACAAGACTGGTTAGCAAAAATAGATCTGAAAGATGCATATTTTACGATTCAAATGGCAGAGGTAAGTCACTTTTTACAATTCGGGTGGTAAGGGCAAATATTCATATTCACATATCTAACCTTTGGTCTATGAGATGGGCTGGTTTGTTGCAAGCGGAGATTGAAGGAAAAGAAGCAAAGACGGTAAAGGAAGATGACAGCAGAACAAAAGAGGAAGAGAGCATTGGACATGAAGCTTATATGTACTGTTAACTTTCTATTTTGCATTGTGACTTCATGCTGGGTTCTAGTTAATCTTTAAAGGTGCTGCACAGAAGTGATGAATACAAGGATTATGCAGAATGCTAGCCTCCTTGTCTTTAATAAATTCACAAATATCTATACAGTAAACCTTTGAGAATCAACATTCTGGCCCTCATTATGAACTTGGCGGCATTCACCGCCGACCGCTATGCTGACGGTTAACAAAAGACCTCCATTGCCGTTGAACAGCATAACGCTGTATAATGATACCAAAATGACAAACCTCCAAAAATCTTGCAATCTCCACCCACCGCCAGAGCCAACAACGGTGAAAGGCAGTACACCCTACCCGCCACCGCCATGCAGACAAATCCCCGCCCACCAAATGATGATGCACAAATCAGCTCGGCAACAGTGAATGTCGAACGACCATTGGCGGTATGGACCGCCATGGCCAGCAATGAGACCCGCCAACAACAAATGCACACATTGGCCAGTTAAAAAACCACACATCTGACACACATCCACAACAATTTAAAACACACACATACACACCCCAGAACCCTTTGCAACACCAATAGCACAATAGATATTGACAACACAGCACGCATACACTGAAATAACCATCACACAAGTCACACACACAATTAATCAATCAATCAATCAATCAGTATATTTATAAAGCGCACTACTCACCCGTTAGGGTCTCAAGGCGCTGGGGGAGGGGTGCTACTGGTCGAAAAGCCACGTTTTGAGGCGCTTCCTGAATGTTAGGAGGTCCTGCGTCTGGGGTAGCTGAAGAGGTAGTGAGTTCCAGGTCTTGGCGGCAAGGTGTGAGAAGGATCTTCCTCTGGCGGTGGTGCGGCAGATGCAGGGGATGGCGGCGAGAGCAAGGTTGGTGGAGCGAAGATGGCGTGTGGGAGCGTGGAAGGTAAGTATGTCATTGAGGTAGGCTGGACCAGTGTTGTAGAGAGCCTTGTGTGCGTGGTCAGGAGTTTGAAAGTGATCCTTTTCGGTACGAGTAGGCAGTGTAGGTCTCTGAAGAGGGGGGAGATGTGGTTGTGGGGCGGGGCATCAAGGATGAGGTGGGCGGATGTGTTCTGGATTCGTTGTAGCTTGGATTGTAGCTTGGTTGTTGTTCCTGCATATAGGGCGTTGCCGTAGTCCAATCTGCTGCTGACCATGGCGTGGGTGACGGTTTTCCTGGTCTCGACGGGGATCCACTTGAAGATCTTGCGGAGCATGCGGAGAGTGCTGTAGCAGGAGGAGGAAATTGCGTTGACCTGCTTGGTCATGCTGAGAGTGGACTCCAGGATGAAGCCCAGATTGCAAGCGTGGGTGGCGGATGATGGTGCAGTGCCTAGGGAGTTGGGCCACCAGGAGTCCTTCCATGCTGAGGGGTTGGGGCCAAAGAAGACGCTCTCTGTTTTATCGGTGTTCAGTTTGAGGCGGCTAGGTTCCATCCAGTTGGAGATGACGCGGAGTCCATTGTGTAGTTTGATTTTGGCAGTAGTGGGGTCTTTCATAAGGGAGAGGATCAGCTGGGTGTTGTCTGCGTAAGAAACTATGTTGATATGGTGTGTCCCTGCGATGTTGGTGAGGGGGGCCATGTAGGCATTGAAGAGTGTTGGGCTGAGGGAGGATCCTTGAGGGACTTATTACACCAACAAAACACATCCATAGCATAACCACCATCACAAGCCACACACCCAACCACACAACAGCACCCTCACCAATACACCTACAACACACCAACCACAACACACACCATGGCACCCCCTAAACGCCCCCACTTCACAGACAGGGAGCTACGGACCATGGTGGACGAAATACTCAGGGTCGAGCCACACCTATTTGAGGCACAGGTGCAGCAGACACCCTTGGCCAGGAAGATGGATCTATGGCAGACGATTGTCAACAAAGTCAACACAGTGGGAAACCATCCACGCACAAGGGAGGACATCAGGAAGAGATGGAACAACCTGTGTGGGAAGGTTCATTCCATGGCATCCAGACACAACATTGCCATACAGAAGACTGGTGGTGGTCCCCCATCTCCTCCACCGACTGGGAGGAGAAGGTCCTGGCTATCCTGCACCTGGAAGGCCTCACTGGACTCACTGGAGGACTGGTCTCTGGTAAGTCAACTGCAATACCTTAACAGTCACCACACCTATAATGCATGTATCACCCCATCCCTCTCACTACCACCAGGGTCCCATCCCCTACCCAGTCCACAACACCCACGCACTCACATCCAAGTCACCTGCATGCCCACAACCCCCCAAACAAATAACCATCCAGCCCCCTGTGCACAGTCACCAACCCATGCATGGAATCCCAGTGGCACTACAACACCCACAAATGCACCACCACCCCCTCAATAAATGCATCTAAATGTACACAAAGAGACCTTGCATGCCACTACATGGTAATCCAACCATCAATTACTGCTGACCAGTACTGCAATTGACAAAAAGGTACAGGACACTCACATCTATATTCTCTCACACACAGACACCACCACCCATGCCATCTGGACGGAGACATCATGGAGTGCCAGCCCTCCAGCTGAAGACAGTGGCCCCACTCAGGGAAGTGCAGAGGGATGTCTGGACACAGAGCAAATCCTTGGCCCATCCCACACCCCTGAACAGTCACGCTCCAGAAGCCCCACCACTGACACCCCTACCACTCAGCCACCACCATCAGCCCTGGACAAACGATCCCACACCAGTGTTACTAGGCCACGGACTGGCTGCCCAGATGTACAGAGGCCCGAGTCTCCACCCATCACCAGGCAGGATGATGAAGGGCCGACTGCAAGTGGGACTGCCAGACCTGTGTAGGGGACAGAGGGGGCTAGAGCCAGTGGGAGGGCATCAGTGGCCCAAGGGGGCCCCAGAGGTGATTTCTGAGGTCCTGGGAGCATACCACCATTCCCAGGACAGGATGGGCCAGATCCTGGCCACCTTGGAGCAGAATCAGAGGCTGCAAGTAGCAGGCCACCAGGAGGCCATGGAGCAATGGAAACAGCTCAATGGCACTGTAGTGTAGCCATTTTTAATATAGCTTCGTGCACGTTAGTTAACATACTAGGCCGCTGTGCACTTTGCCCTAGATATATTTTATTCAGCTTCGCACTGTTATTTTACAATAACCAGTTTTACGGTCTTGTTTTAATTTCTTATATCGCACTGTTTAGCTTAGCTCAGCACTGTGTTCTCAAATAATGCATTCTTGATCGCCCTGTGCTTCAGTCAAGGCTACAGTCTGGTACATTGCCGGTAAACGTGGTAGAAGTTTAGTCTCCAGTATTCGTAGAAAATACACATCCTTACGTAGAGACATTTTCGTAGAACATCTGCGTGTTAGTTATAAAAATACTTCCTAGTCCTAGTACACATCAAGAGGGAGATTCCAGCCAGGAACCTACAACTAGATGCTGAATGCCTCGTTGCAGATGCTGATACAGATTACAGGCCTTTGCTCAGGTATGAGAGTTGATGTCCTCCCGGGGGAACCTGAAAGGCAGGCTTAGAGCTTCACATGCTGTGCTCGAAATATAACTTAGAGAGAAAATAATCTAACGGCACTATGATAGCCTTATTCTTGTGCTTCACTCTCATCGTTACTGTATTAATCTTACTGTGTTGTGTAGTTCTGGTTATTGCAGCTCACGCTTTGCTATCTAAAATGCAGTCGTTTTATTAAACCAATCTTTAAAACTTAAACTGCCTTTGTCATTTCTATAAGAGACCGTACTATGTATGAGAGAACCGGTTGTGACCTAAGTGACCACGACTACCCTGGAAAGTGCTAAGATGTCATGCGCTCGGCTGCCCAATTGTCTCTTCCATTTGGGAGAGATGATGCACTGCTAGTTAGCGGGAGCAAAACCCGGATTTAGAGTGACAAGTGTCATCCACTGTGGGTCAGACTCAGTCCCCCACACTGTGAACGATCTTGCCGCTCAAAATCCAGTAGTCTCATTAGGAAAATGAGAGCCTACGCGACATGGCGCCACCAACGTTTGGTCAGGCTCTAATTTTCGGGTCTACCGGCATATCTCGGTCTCATTTTTATATAATGACCCCTCAGTTCCGTATACGGAGACGTCTATGGTACTGAGGATTTCCACCACCGCCGTATAGGTAATTCTATTTTTCAGCGGGTGGTTGTTCAAGCTTGAACCTTAAAAGGAACAAAAACCCCATCTTGGTGTGCCTTCTCTGAACTCTTTGTGCCTTTATGATGGCGAATCCCCAGGTTGTACAAATAGCTCTTAACATGAGACAACTGCTCACGACACATTTGCTAGCACATGGCCTTACGGCCCAGGGTGGTCCAGTCACGTTTGTGGTGGACGCCCACGCAGCGTATAGAACAGAACTTTTCTACTCTTGGGTCACATTTCCAGCAGTTGATGGGAACACAAATACATTTCATACATATACAGTTGCGAACGCGCCTGGGCAATACAGGGCGTACGCATACTTAGAGATACCTCTATCTTATCAACAACATAATAATTGGCGTGATGGCGCCCTACCCCATATAATATTACCAGTAATGTTAGGTCCACTAAGTAATGATGGTCCTACCTGGCCTTTGTTGGCCACATATACTCCTCATCCTGCGGCTGTGAATATGGCAGTAGCTGAGGTACGACCCTTATATATTGAGTTAACAGCAATATACAGAAGATTAGTACAATTTGTGATGCAGACACTAAATACAAACCCAGCGCGTGCTGCTCCAGCACAACAACATGCAGTAACACCAGGTATAAATCCGGTGACTGTACTCTCTATTATGGGTAAAGTCCCAGCCAAACAAGAGGAGACTCCGTTTTGGCTAGCACAAAAAATGAATACGCTGGAGGCAGTATTTCCCCATACGGGACCTCAGGATAAACATAGAATATTAACTATGTGCTTGCCTTTTGGAATGGTTCCTACAGTTGAACACTGTAATACATGGGGCATGGTATTTTGCGTGCTCTATACGACGGCACACAGTACACCGACGCTAGCCAACCTACCGGAGGTGCTTAAACAAATTCAAGATGAATACGGGGCTGCCCCGGCCCTACATTTGGGAATGCAACTGATGGGCAACTTTACCACAGTTTCTTCAATTATCCTAAGTAACCTTAAAGGGGAAGCAGTTGCACTTGTAGTGTGCATGTGTCTTCGTGACGTTCCGCAACAAGATCAGGAGCGGGAACTGCCTAAAATAATAGCGGGAACATATTCCAGTATCGGTGGAGATAGCCTTGGGGCTAGACCACAAAAGCCCCAATTTCAGGGTAAAATTAATAAAGACAATACTAAACAACAACCTGAGGGTAATAAGAAACACTGGGAGAAAAAACAACAAACATCTAAAAAAGAAAGGGGAGAATCTCCACGAGTGGAGACCCCACAGAATAGATATAATCTCAGAAATAGAGAAAATATAAAAAAACCCTGCTAGATATCAATATACTGATGCACACCAATCTTGTTCCTTTCAGGACTCATCGGAAAAGAGAAATGAGAGAGGTGGGCGATCAGAGCGGAGAACAGAGTACATGAAACCGAGACAGGAATCACAGCGCTCTTCGGAGGTTTCTGTTAAGAAGGAAGAGAAACCGGTACAACAAAAACAACAATTTAAAAAGAAAAAAGTGTGGCAGAGGTCACAATAGTTCACCGGAATCTTCTAGAGCATCTGGAGGTGAAAGCAACTGATGACTTTATACAAGTAGAAACAGCGGACATGCGTGTCTCCGAACCCGATAGGGTGTATAGAGTAACTTTACAGTTGGAAGGAGACATTGAACGCACCAAACACGCAATCTTTTGGGACCGTGTAGTCAAAATATATGACATTTTGTTGGCCGAACAAGATTGGCCGCCTGATTTTGTCCATACCTGCCCATATGGAGAAGAGGTTATTAAACCTTCCTTCTTGCCCCTTGTTCCAGAGGAACTCGCTGAGTCCTATTCTATAGAATGGGCTCTAGTACAAGCACCTGCGTTATATAGAAATCACGTAGGGTGGGGTAGGGATTCTCCATACCATGTCATTCCCATTAAAAGTGAACCTCAGCCACAACCGCAGTATCCAATAAAACATGAAGCAAGGGCACCGGTGAGAGAGATACTTACGCAATTAGAATACCGGGGTGTGATTGAACCCTGTGTCTCACCGATGAATAACCCCTTATTCCCTGTAGCTAAGCCGGACCATTCATACAGAATAGACTTAAACTACAGACATTTAAACGGACATACACGTACATATGCTATACAAAACTCACATAGCACTGCACTAATGAGCAACATTGTGCGGAAAAAATATAAAACGACTTTGGATATCTCGAATGGGTTCTTCTGCCAGAATATAGTGCCTAAAAGCAGAGACTTAACAAGCTTTAGCGCACTAGGCTCCCAGAAAAAAATATGTTGTTTGCCTCAGGGGTATAAGAACAGCCCAGGACTGTTTGCAGCTCGTGTGACTGCTATTTTACACAAGATAGACCCTGAAGCTTTGTCATATGTGGACGATATATATCTCAAGGATGACGAGTTACTACAACATTTAAGACTGGTAGCCCGCATTGTTGTAGGGTTTGCCAAAATCAGTT
This sequence comes from Pleurodeles waltl, assembly GCF_031143425.1. Lineage (NCBI taxonomy): Eukaryota > Metazoa > Chordata > Amphibia > Caudata > Salamandridae > Pleurodeles > Pleurodeles waltl. The sequence continues at coordinate 1,568,936,996 of NC_090445.1, read as the reverse complement.
ACAAATTTAACTTCAAAAAGTCAAAAATTGCCTTCCTCTGCGTCCTGTTCCTGGGATATGAGCTGTTGAATGAAGGGAAGAGCCTAGTGCCACAATTTTTAGAAAAATGTGCACAACTGAAACCGCCAAATACGATTCAAAAACTACAATTATTGTTGGGCTTTCTAAATTTTGGCAGAACATACATTCCTGATTATGCTACACGCATAAAATCTTAAGTTAATACGTCCTGATTTTGCAGGCAAATTTTGGACAATTGAACATACACATACTCTCCGCGAGTTACAGGCAGATATGCTAGCAGCAAAACATTTACACACTCACGGGATTTGTTCATCAGAGTAATAGCTTGGGCCATCGGTTTTACATCACATTTAATGAAGGTGAGACAGTCCCGATTGCATACAAATCACACCTGTATTCTGCTGCTGAACAACGCTTTGCACCCACTGAGAAAATTCTCACTGCTGTGCAGATGGCTGTTTTTAAAGAAAGACCTCTTGCCCAAGGAAAACGCATCATTGTCGTTTCTCCTATTCCAGCCCTAAAGGCTGTTACAAAAGCTAGCGTCCCGAACACAAAAGCACTTCATCCACGATGGATACAATGGGCTATGTCTTTAACAGCCACTGATGTAGACTACATCTTTGACACAAAGTTACAAACTCAAGAATTTCTACAATATGAAGTAGAATATCCAGTTCCCGCTGACACCTTGCCTATTGATCAATATCAGTAGTCATGTACACCGATGGCTCTACGCAACCAGCGATTGGTACTAAGCATCAATATTCTGCTGCATGTGCGGTCGTGAGTGACTATATGGAGGGGAAGAAAGTCTGTCCCCAACACACCTATACACAGACCTTAGGGGATTGTACAGCACAATTGGCTGAGCTAAAAGCTCTACTAATGGCACTAGAACATACAGATCCGACACAGTTCACACTGATTGTTTGTGATTCATATTATTGCGTCCAGTCTTTTGATGAATACCTGCATTACTGGCACTTGAATGGGTTCAGAGATTCAAAAGGTAACACCATAAAACACAGTGGGGGAAGGTAGCAGACCTGAAATAGACACTACCCAAAGTCCATGTTGTGCATACACTTGGACACCAGTGCGTTGGAATACACGTTGCTGGAAATACTTTGGCTGATGAAGCCGCAAAGTCGGCAGTGGCAGTCGCCACTTAGCTGTAGTGACTCGTTCGAGTTCCAAACCAGACACAGACATTATGGCTGCCATAAAAGCTACGGTTGATGGTACGCCTTATCCTAAAAGATTTCCTAATAAATATCAATACTTGAAGGGAAGTATGCTGAACGCTGACGTTAAAATTCCAGGCGTAGGCGTACGCGACATCCCCAATAAAGATATAAGACCACAATTGATTAAAGCAGCGCATGAAGGGGTGGCATCTGCACATGCTGGCGTGGCATCTACAATATCACTATTGCAGGTCCGTTATTGGTGGCCTGGTCTCTATAAAGAGACAAAGCATTATGTCCTTTGTTGTGACATCTGTCAACAAATTGAAGGTTCCACAGCTAAGCGCCCGCCGCAGACACACCTCTTAATCTCAAATAGACCATTTCAATGTGTGTACTTGGATCATTGCGGTCCATTAACACCTGATAATGCATACAAATATATATTAGTCGCTGTTGATTCTTGCTCCAGATTTGTGTGTGTGTGGCCACAACGCTCGTCTGACGCTCGGTCTGTTCTTAAAGATTTGCGAGTCTTTGTCGGTACATATGCAGTTGCGGCATTCCATTCGAACCAGGGCCCTGCTTTTGCCTCAAGGGCATTCAGGGACACCATGGCTTCATTGGGGGTCCAGCTCCAGTACTCGTCTCCATTTCATCCCGAGGGAAATTCTGTCGTGGAGCGATTAAGCCACAATTTAAAGCAATCCTTAACGGTCAGAGTCTTAGGTACGGGTCGTAGTTGGCTAACCCACCTGTATGGAATTCAGAGAGCACTAAATGACCTGCCTAGAAGGCCCCTGGGGGGTTGTACTTCATATGAGTGCCTGTTCGGAACACAAATGTTTGTTCCGGATCTTGATGGTCCTGGTGTGGAGGCAGCGGAGACATACTTTGACATAAATGATCGTGTCACTGTTTTACAGGAATTACAACAGTTCCATGAAGATAACTCTTCTAAAAGTGCTGCCTCCACAGGAATTAAGGATGTGTCAGTAACACCTACCGGCTGGATTCCCAGAGTTGGGGATCTTGTGCGTGAAAAGGTCGCAGTGAAAAAATAAGTTGGCCCTTCTTATCGATCATCAGTCCCTGTGTTGGGGATACACGGTGCCAGAACTGTTCTTCTACCACCGTTGCCAGGTGCCAAAGAAAATCGCTTTGTTTCCATTGACAATGTCAAGCTACAAGATGTGGCCGATTCTACAGAGCCGACCAAGAGGAACATCCTTTAGTTCCCGAATCCCTCTCACTACTGGAGAAGAAGTTCCGCTTCAAGTTGTTTATACCAACACTGATGCCTCTCCGAGCTTGGGGAGGGTGGATGATGATGATCTTGCATTGGTTCCACTAACAACAAGCAACTTAGACACATTTGATCAAGTCACTAGGACTACAAGCCAGACGGATGGTGCTGTCTACTGTGTACCACAACAGGAAACACCAACTCCTCCACTGCCTCTGGTTACTTTGCCGACTACAGCGAGGGTATATCGGACTCGTTTGCCCTCTTCGACTGCTGACCTGTCGGGTGCACGTAAGCTGATACATTGGCTTAAAGAAACATACTTCGTTTTTCCATGGAACTATGTATGGCTTTCCTTGACTGTCCTAGCCTTCCTGCTTTGGATTGGTTTTGTCGTTACTTCCTTTTTGTTAATACATGGTCATTTTCTTCTCGAGAGATCAGCGGTTGGACAGGTGGAGGAGGTTTTGAAATCACACTTTCATCACATAAGATTCGTAGAGACTTGTCTTTTGTGAATATTTCTGCAGTGCCAATTCCTGATGGGATTGTGTGGGACAAAGTAATGTTTGATATATATGGTCCCACTGAGATTATTCAAATACTGTATGTGTTAAAGTTATCTATGAACGATATAGTTATACCAGACATTGTTTCTGATGATTGGGATGTGAAAACAGTTGATTCAATGATGACAGAATGGCAATATTATACCTTCTATGTTGGACTTTTGCTTATGCAGGGTCATCCCCAGTCTTTTTGCCTCCTGTCTCCTGCCTCCTATTTTTTTTCAGACCTGTTGCTGTTGGCTTTTCAACTCTGAGCACTTTACCACTGCTAACCAGTGCTAAAGTGCATATGCTCTCCGTGTAAATTGTATGTAATTGGTTTATCCATGATTGGCATATTTGATTTACAAGTAAGTCCCTAGTAAAGTGCACTAGAGGTGCCTAGGGCCTGTAAATCAAATGTTACTAGTGGACCTGCAGCACTGGTTGTGCCACCCACACAAGTAACCCTGTAATCATGTCTCAGACCTGCCACTGCAGTGTCTGTAAGAGTATTTTTACACTGTAAATTCGACTTGGCAAGTGTATCCACTTGCCAGGCCTAAACCTTCCCTTTTCTTACATGAAAGGCACCCTTAAGGTAGGCCCTAGGTAGCCCCAAGGGCAGGGTGCAGTGTATGGATAAGGTAGGACATATAGGGCCTGATTATGACCCTGGCGGACGGCGGAGGCCGTCCGCCAAGGTACCGCCGCTGAATGACCGCACCGCGGTCAAAAGACCGCGGCGGCCATTTAGACATTTCCTCTGGGCCGGCCGGCGCTCTCCAAAAGAGCGCCCGCCGGGCCAGAGGAAATGCCCCTGCAACGAGGACGCCGGCTCAGAATTGAGCCGGCGGAGTTGCAGGGGTGCGACGGGTGCAGTTGCACCCGTCGCGTATTTCAGTGTCTGCTTAGCAGACACTGAAATACTTTGCGGGGCCCTCTTACGGGGGCCCCTGCCATGCCCATGCCGTTGGCATGGGCATTGTTGGGGCCCCCAGGGGCCCCCAGGGGCCCCGCGGCACCCCCTACCGCCATCCTGTTCCTGGCGGGCGAACCGCCAGGAACAGGATGGCGGTAGGGGGTGTCAGAATCCCCCATGGCGGCGCAGCAAGCTGCGCCGCCATGGGGGATTCTAAGGGCAGCGGTAAACCGGCGGGAGACCGCCGGTTTGCCTCTTCTGACCGCGGCCGAACCGCCGCGGTCAGAATGCCCTGCGGGGCACCGCCGGCCTGTCGGCGGTGCTCCCGCCGACCCTGGCCCCGGCGGTCTTAGACCGCCGGGGTCAGAATGACCCCCATAGTAATGTGGTTTATATGTCCTGACAGTGAAATACTGCCAATTTCGTTTTTCACTGTTGCAAGGCCTGTCTCTCTCATAGGATAATATGGGGGCTACCTTTAAATATGATTAAAGTGCAGATTCCCCTAGAGAGTAGATGGACATGTGGAGTTTGGGGTCCCTGAACTCACAATTAAAAAATACATCTTTTAGTGAAGTTGATTTTAAGATTGTGCGTTTGAAAATGCCACTTTTAGAAAGTGAGCATTTTCTTGCTTAAACCATTCTGTGACTCTGCCTTGTTTGTGGATTCCCTGTCTGGGTCAGTTTGACAGTTGGGTTGTTTTTCACCTCGCACTAGACAGTGACACAAAGGGGGCTGGGGTGTAACCTGCATTTCCTGATTAGCCATCTCTGCTAGGAGGGAGGGGTGGAGTGGTCACTCTCATCTGAAAGGACTGTGCCTGCCTCTGACAATGCCGGCTCCAACCCCCTGCTGTGTGTCTGAGGCCTTGCCTGGGCAAGGCAGGATTTCACAAGTAGGTGTGAGTCCCCTTTGAAGAAAGGTGACTTCAAAGACTAAAATGGGTATAAGAAGGGCACCCAAATCTACAGACTTTAGAAACACTTCTGGAACCAAGAGGCATTTATAACAGTCTATGAAAATGAAGATGTTTACCAGTTTAAAGAAAATTATGGTGACATGTTTTGCTATAATTATTATGGGGACGCACTGTGTGACTGCGAGGGGCAGGAGCCCTTTAAACTTTCAAATCCTGAGATCGGGAATGCTCTGATTGGGCGGGAGGCCCTATTTCAACGAGGAAGCACCTCGCCCGTCATCGCCAGGAAGAGGCTGGGCTGGGCCCCCCTCTTTAATCTTCGGTTTGGCCTCCTAGGGATTAGTGCCTTTAACCCCGCGGTCAAAGGCCAAAGGGTAAAGGATTGAAAGAAGCCTCATTTTATTCTGGATAGTTAATGTTTTCTCCCACCCTGTCCAGCTAGATAGGGCGTGAAAGGCCCAGGGTTATTCCAAGAGACTTCATCAAGGGAGGTCGCTTTTCCTCATATGATAATAGACCTTTTGAGTAAGCTGGGAACTGCGTATCTTAGAGCCCTTTGCGATTAACTGTTGAACAAGGGTAGTGCAGTGTAGCGGTTTATGGGCAGTCAATTTTTCTGACATCCCCTTTCGTCTTATCATTTTTACAGGTAATCTGACATTACATAAAACATGGGTAAATAACCCAACAAACTTAAAAGATTGTACATCTATATTAAAATACATCTCAGGGGCGATAGGAATGATAGATAAACAAATTGCCACTGTTGAAGGGAAATTGTCGTTGTCTAAAGACCAATCCCATTAATTACCAGGAATTGTAGAATTGCACAATAATTCCCCATCCAGTGAACATGGGGATGAGCACACAGAAGTAAGGTATTCAAATGGATGTATCAAAGCCAACTCGAATTTAATTTATTCCTTGGACGAAATCTCCCCTGTCGCTAAACGACCAAGGAAACCGGAGGTGGGCTTGGTAGATAAGATCACGAAAAAACTGCCAGTGATAGATTTAATAACCACCCCAACCAAAAAATATTCTAAAAAACCAACCCGGAAGAAACCCTCAAGTTTAGTAGGAGACACGACACGATCACTCCTTATAAACCTTCACGAGCTAGTAAACACTCTGAAATCATCTATTGGAGCCACTCTTGACTCCATGCTGGAGCGTCTAAAGGGGGTGGAGAGCAACCTTGAGGCAGGTCTAGGAATAATAAAGTCTTTACAACAGGAAGATACGAATCATGTAACAAAGGATTCTAATATATCATCGTTGACCCCAGACCACGAGAACAATATTCAACCTGCCCTGCACAATAGGACAAATGGTACACACTTGAACGCAAATTCCCAGAGAAAGTCACAACCACAACCATTAGCACCTAATTTGAACCAAAATCTCCAGACTTCATCTTCCCTGACTATAGTACATAAATTTCCTCCAGATCGAACAGACTCAAACCCTAGACTATTTAAGACAGCAGGCAAGAGCCCGCCTAGGACAGCGACTACTCACCCACACTTAAATCTAGGGAGGAACACACCTAGTAGGACTAAATCCTCGAATCCCGCATACCTGCCAAGTGACCTACTACATCTCCCTCCGGAGGTTACACCATACGTAGTGGTCTTGGCCAATGTTCCACCGATAGACGATCAACAGTGAGAATCATGGTCGGCCCTAAGAAATAAGGCCCTCAATTGGATCTGAGCTCGATTGGGCCCTGGAATGGTGGGGGCCCTTTTTGATGACATAAAAATGGTCAGAAGAATTAAGTGGATAGGAAGCAGTAAGAAAGCGCTGGAAGGAGATTGTGTGGCCCTCTCTTTTAGTTCACCAAACCTAGTGGACAGAATCATTCATGAATTAGGAGCTAGACAAGTTACGCCCCAAGGAATCTCGCTACTACCCCTAGGTTTCTTTTATCAAAGACCGTTGGGGTACAATTCCAAAAACCCACAACCAGCAAGAGCATCTTTAACAAGACCAGACCCTCTCACACGGTGCAACAGACTCCATCCCCTTACAACTTTAGAAGATATAGATTGACTTGATAAGAATCAGTTAGTCCCCTCCGATGAATTAGTCCAGGTAGTGTACATACCAGGGCCGGACTTAAACAAGGAAGACACATCTCTCATAATGGATCCTATAAGAAATAAGACACAACCTTACCTAAACCAGAGTAACGCCCCTAGAAATATACTTCACTCAATCGGTGGTGATACATCCCTCCATTGCCCAAAGGACCAGTACCGTAATCCTAATCAGAAAGCGGAAATAGCCTTATTGTTTTGGAACATTGCAGGTTTAACCAATAAGATAGGTAACAAGACCTTGGTGAACTTTATAGAAGATTATTCATGTATCTGTCTACAAGAGACATGGCTTTTAAGTCCTGTCCACATTAACGGCTATAAAACATTTCACACACCAGCCGCCCAGTCCAGGTATGGTAGACCAAAAGGGGGATTGTGCACATATATGTCTAACAAGTTACGCCTACAGAACCTAGAGATGCAAATCACGAGCCCGTACTATCAAATGATAGAGAGTAACTTGGATCATAAGATTCACCTAGTCATTATTAATTTTTATAACAATGCAGCTCCAGGAGAATTTTCTAATATTCTAATGGAAATGGGAAACGACCTAAAAAAAATATGTGCAAAAAACAACTGTGAGACCTTGATGATCTGGGGTGGTGATTTTAACGTCCATCCTTGTAAAGAAATCTCTGATAAGGTATGTGGCTGGGATCCTGAAGGTGTTGGCTTAAGACTTCATTTCTCACATAACACTCAAGGAGATGAAATGAATTTACTGGCTCAGACCCATAATCTGTCCTTTGTAAACGAATTATATTCGGATGAAACACAGTTTAAACCAACCTACAATGGAAGGGGTGCGAATACCATGATTGATTATGTCTTAATGTCAACCCACTTTGCACATTATCTCATGAATTATACCTTGCATGACATCGCAATTAGCGACCACTATCCCCAGAGCCTGAACCTCTCACTAACTCCTCTTATAGCAGCCAGGGAGGATAGGACTACACTGGTAGACGATATTGAATTAGCGCCGCGCAATGGATACACCCTGAAATGGTCACAGACAGATCCTAAGTCTTTGTTGAAACAGTTAATATGTGACTGCAATCATGCTTTTGCAGACTGTCTAAGTGAGAACCTAGATCCAGGGCGATGCTTAAATGCTTTTACATTGATCACGCAAGCCATAAAAGAAGCCCTTACTATTAGAAGCAGCAAGATGGGGCAAAAAAGGTCTAGTGGATGGTTTGACCATAACTGTACACAAGCACATAAGAGATTGAAAAAGGCTTTAAGTGCCCCAAAAAGATCTTTAATTGATATACGCAAGTGTGGACAGGAATACAAGACAGCAATGAAGGAAAGGAAATTGACCTTGAAAAGAACCTTGTGGGAAACTCTACATATAGCAAGTTGTACGAAAGATAATATCCTCTTCTGGCAAACAATAAATTCTCCTGTGTTAGGGGACAGAGATACCCCCAGGATGGAAATTGCGATTTCTGAAGAGGACTGGATTGCACACTTCTCTAAAATATATTCGCTGGCTAGCGACATAAGGCCCACAGTTCCCATACATGATCTAGGCCTCCAGAAAGGTCCGCGCCCGATCATAACCCCTCAATTTAGTCTTGATGAGGTAGAGGAAGCTATAATTCTAAGTAAACCAGGGAAAGCGCCGGGCCCCGATGGCATTCCGATCGACCTATTCAAGGCTAATATCCAGCTATGTGGGCCTGTATTGATGCAGACACTGAGGGCCATCTGCATACGCGGCCCCTTACCATCTTGGCGAGACTCCAATATTATTCCAATATACAAAAAAGGTGATTGCCTTAACCCAGCCTGTTACAGGCCAATCTCCTTGCTGGATACAACAGCTAAACTAGCAGATAGAATTATCCTGAACAGGCTGCAAATATGGGCGGAAGAAAAGAACGCTTCATCATCTGTTCAGTATGGATTCCGGAAAGGAATTGGAACAGTGGAGCAAAGCCTGAATTTAAGTATTATTATTGGAAAGTATACAAAGATTAGAGCAGGCAATTTGCATCTGGCCTTCATTGACCTATCATCAGCATTTGACTGTGTACTACATGATAAGTTATGGGACATCTTAAACAGTATGGGGGTAGAACCAGCCATAATTCAATTCATACGAGAAAGGTACACAGGGTGCAGAGCAAGAGTGAGGTATGGGCTAAAAGGGGAATGTACTCGCCCTTTTGGCCTACACAGAGGAGTGCGCCAAGGTTGTGTTCTTGCCCCGTTTTTGTTCTCAATGTATATAAACAACTTAGAAAATGAACTGGGTAGTAATTGCAAAGACCTACCCCAAATAGGTAATCGTGCTGTCCCGGTACTACTCTATGCAGACGATGCAGTATTGATGGCCAGGACCCAGTAGCTCTCCAAAAACGTTTAACCACTTGCATTACATTTATGTCACAATTGGGACTTGCCGTCAATCGCTCCAAAACGTTTATTATGAACTGTGGCGGGGAGCGCGGCAAGGTTTACAATACTACTATCGTGGAAGGGAGGGTTGAAACTGCGCGAACCTTTTCTTACCTGGGCATAATGTTCGATAAACAGGGTTCTTGGGCCAACTGCAGGAAAATGAAAAGAGTACAGCTTATTAGAACAGCGACGGCATTAAGGTTTTTTTCCGAAAGGCTCGGGGGGATTACCCCGCCGAACATGATAAAGATTTACAAAGCCAAGTGCACTCCGGCTGTTATGTATGGGTCAGGAATTTGGGGATATATACCAACTGTAACCCGGTACAGACGGTGGAAAATGATTTTTTAAGATATCTGCTGATGGTACCAAACGGTACATCATCATATATCATCCACTCGGAACTGGGGGTCCCCTTTATTGCAGATCAGATAAAGATTCAGCCATTATTATTATGGCACAAAATTTGGACCTCGGAATATACTGGATTAAACAAGGCCATTCTGACTGACTGCATGGAGTCAACATACTCAGCGAGGGTGCCCTGGTTAAGATATATTATGACCTTTTTTTAAAACATGGGTAATAAAGACTATTACACAAACCCAGCCTCGCTGAGAAAAATCTCTAGGAAGGACCTGAGTGTTCTGGCATTAAAGTATCTAGAAGATTTACGATGGGAGGCTGAATCAAAAAAGCCCACTGTCATCCATAACCAAATAATTTTGTCGGCGGAGGGCATGCAGCCTTATTTGGCGAATGTGGTAAACCTCCGCCACCGTTTGGTTCTTACCAGATTAAGGCTAGACATATTTCACCGTTTAGTAACCTTTCCAACTATGAACGACTGGAGTACCACGCTAAAGGCATGCCCCTGTGACGCAAAGGCACTTCAAACTACAAACCACGTGGTCTTATTCTGCAAATTTTACACCAAGCAGAGAAAGCGCCTAGTAGTGCCTCTTCTAAGGTTAATCAATTTGCCCCAGAGTCGTATAGCGTATGCTTGCCTTCAGGTTCTATCCTCTATTGAGATGTGTGGAACTCTGGCAAATGTTTTATGCTCTGTATTAAAGACAAGAAAGTCTATGGGGGTAGTGATGTAATTTTATATAGTTTATTATATACTGAAATGTATAATATTTGATACTTTTATGACCTGTTGAAAGTCGAATAAAGTTTGTACTACTACTACTACTATAATTATTATGGGCACCACTTCGTACATAAAGCGAACAGTCCAAAGACGATATTTGATTATACACAATGGGAACATTGCCCAACTCCCCCGCAAGGAAGTTTAAAAACTTATTTTGAAAAGTTTGTGTATTTTTCTGGGCATCATCAAAAAAATGCTGAGTCATATTATTTTAAGGTAACTCCGACTAGGGATAAACATATGTTATTGACCAACACAAAATTTATATATTCGGACTCCTTTGTTTCCTGATTATCAATTGAAGGTTATGAATATTGGTCGAAGAATGTTGATTTGAAAAGTGTTTGGGGGACAAAAAATTGGCAGACCAAGGGTAGAGAAATGTTGTTTAGAGCATGTCTCATCACCGTTCAAATGATCTTTTTAAATGAAACAGTACAACAGACAAGTTGTTTGGGCTTAGCAACAATTAGGGAATTAAACATCCACACTATAACTGCCCCTGCAAAATGTAATAACTGGCAAAAATACACGAATGCAACATTTAGTGAGCTTAATGAGTGGGTCCAGAATGGTACGTTTAATGCTTCACTGACACGTCCAGGGAGATGGTTATTGTGGCCAATAGATACCAACGGGTGACATCAACTTTTTGTCACCTCCTCGGGGGGTTTCCGAACGAGTAGGTTAGACCCTTGCTATATATCACCAGAACATGCTGAAATAATTACAACATATAGGGCCTGATTACAAGTTTGGCGGAGGGTGTTAATCCATCCTAAATGTGACGGATATACCACCCGCTGTATTACGAGTCCATTATATCCTATGGAACTCGTAATACGGCGGGTGGTATATCCGTCACATTTAGGACGGATTAACACCCTCCTCCAAACTTGTAATCAGGCCCATAGTGTAGGAAAATTGAGCCAACAGTGGCTAAAATCATCCTCACTAGATGCGGTTAAGACACATCTCAGTCTCCTGTCTAACAACACTGACTTACAAGATTTTTTGTCAGGCCCAAAGATACCACGTAGGAAGGGTTTCTTGTATGAGGTATACAATGAAATATGGAAACTTTCCCAACAAGAGGCTGCAGCCCGGTTGAGGCAGATAGATCAGGAAAATCTGAAAAAGGCATTAGCTGTTGTGGATAATGGGATTCACACCTTGTCCGACCGGATATATACAATTAACAACATTGTTTCTTCTGCTATAGACATTATACAATCTGATATGTCTTCCTTATATCATGGACAGAGTCAGACCAGGTCCAGTATGCAGTTGGGTTGGACACTCCAGACATTAAAGCCGGGTCGCTTTCCGTGGCAGCATATCAGTGCCAGGGAAATATTTTTTTCTTTTAATTTGACGCGACAACAACAACTAATGGCTAAAAAGGAGGCGACTTATGTCATGCTTAACATTGAAAAGATAGAAAGATTGCCTTTTACCGAGGCCGAGATTCCTTTAGCAGAGTGGTTGATACACGGGGTTATTAATCTGCCTATTTCTACGTTACAATTCACTTCTTGTTTGCAACATGTTCCGGTAGGCAGATATGAAAAGTTGGGAGATAGTTACATCCATGAGGGGTGGGAGCTTCCCTTCTCGTACAAATGCCTCAATGGCATGAAAGAGGTCTTTCTTAGCGGTAGTGAATGCAAGACTTTGGTCAGCCATTCGTTGATTTGTAAGCAGCTGTCCTTGCCTGGGGCGTGTAATGCCTCTGTTGTGAACTTGGCTTGCTATCTGAAGGGAGTTCCAGTCCCCTTAATTAAATGCACGTTCCAGGTGCTTTCAAACAGCAGCTACGTCCTCCTCAATAGTGAAGACTTTTGTGGCATGAGGGCCGGAATAGTTTACGTTGTTTTGGTCTCTAAGGTCGTTACATGCTGCGGGAACATGTTGTATCCCTCCACTAAGTTTAGGGAGGTAGCAGTTATCTGGCCTCACATTGCTACTTCCAAGGTGAATTTTGACAAGTTAAGGAGACTGAAGGCTTTATTGTTTCAGGCCCTTACATCTGCACGCGAGACCTACGCACTTCAGGTGGCAAGGTCATCAGCAGAAATACAGTCCCTGTTAAATACGAACTTTCCGAGACACTTTGGTGAACTCGTGGGACGTATATTTAATGCATCCAGCATGGCTGGATTAGCACATTTTTTCAAAGCTGTTGGTATTGGTTTTGTTCACACCTTTTACTCTATCATCGGTTTAATACCTTTGGCTATTCATTCAATTTTTGGAAGCATTTTGGGGGGATTTCCGATAACTTTGGCTTTATTAGCCAGCATTTTGCTGTTGCTGTTGTTTTTCCGCAATGGCTGTCCCGCCGCAACAAGGACAAATGAAGGCGCTCCCATCAGCGCAGCTGTGTCGTGAACGCATGATGCAGCACTTTGGAGCAACACTCCTGGAACATTTGGGGTGTGACTGGTCTCTGTCATTCAGACCGGTTTTGGATTGTGTGCAGCCTGTGTTTCGGTGCCGTTGGTGCTCTTTTGAACATGCACTGGAAGTTTGTCTCTCACAGCAACGCGCCTCAGTGATTGATGCTGATCTGTTAATGTTCTCTTTGAGGGTTCATTACCAGACATGCGCGCTGCGGCTGCATTTGCTCAGAGAAGCTGATTACGAGCTACCCGTCGTGGAGGAAATTACCATTCACTCGTTCACAGGAACTGCATGGGATGCCACCTTGGTTGACACTTGGGCTATGGAACACACTTGCTCCTTGGTAGTTTTTGGCGTGGATTTACTGGTTTTGTTATCTGCCGAGGTTGAGAATCTCCTGCTTTCCATGACTGATGCTTGATTTGGAAATGTCCTAAATTGACATTTTCCTTTGAATTCGGCTTTTGGCCGCATGCTCATTTTTAAAATTGCCAAATAGAATGCTTGCGTGTCCTCTTGACTTGTTAAAATTAAGTAGGGTTTTAAATATATTTTAAGTTAGGGCATTTTAGATTAGGCTTAATCCACTTTCTACCGACAAGGGGAGGGTGTAGTGTAGCCATTTTTAATATAGCTTTGTGCACGTTAGCTAACATACTAGGCCGCTGTGCACTTTGCCCTAGATATATTTTATTCAGCTTCGCACTGTTATTTTACAATAACCAGTTTTACAGTCTTGTTTTAATTTCTTCTATCGCACTGTTTTGCTTAGTTCAGCACTGTGTTCTCAAATAATGCATTCTTGATCGCCCTGTGCTTCAGTCAAGGCTACAGTCTGGTACATTGCCGGCAAACGTGGTAGATGTTTAGTCTCCAGTATTTGTAGAAAATACACATCCTTACGTAGGGACATTTTCATAGAACATCTGCGTGTTAGTTATAAAAAAACTTCCTAGTCCTAGTACACGTCAAAAGGGAGATTCCAGCCAGGAACCTACAACTAGATGCTGAATGCCTCATTGCAGATGCTGATATAGATTACAGGCCTTTGCTCAGGTATGAGGGTTGATGTCCTCCCGGGGGAACCTGAAAGGCAGGCTTAGAGCTTCACATGCTGTGCTCGAAATATAACTTAGAGAGAAAATAATCTAGCGGCACTATGATAGCCTTATTCTTGTGCTTCACTCTCATCGTTACTATTTTAATATTACTGTGTTGTGTAGTTCTGGTTATTGCAGCTCACGCTTTGCTATCTAAAATGCAGTTGTTTTATTAAACCAATCTTTAAAAGTTAAACTGCCTTTGTCATTTATATATGAGACCGTACTGTGCATGAGAGAACTGGTTGTGACCTGAGTGACCACGACTTCCCTGGGAAGTGCTAAGATGTTATGCGCTCGGCTGCCCAATTGTCTCTTCCATTTGGGAGGGATGAGGCACTGTTAGTTATCCGGAGCAAACCCCGGATTTAGAGTGACAAGTGTCATCCACTGTGGGTCAGACTCAGTCCCCCACACTGTGAACGATCTTGCCGCAAAATCCAGTAGTCTAATTAGGATAATGAGAGCCTACACAACACCCCCATGGCCTCCATTGCAGGGGTGCTGCAGTGCCAGCCAAACATCCAGCCTGAGTCCTCCACCCACCTGCAGGCCCCTACGTCTAGCCAGGACAATGCCCTGCCATCTACATCTGCAGCATCCACTGGACTGGTGGCACTGCCAGAGAATTCACATCACACCAGCACCTCTACCCCTGCATCCCAGCTGCACCTTTGCAAATGTGCCCTCAGGCCCAGATACCCACTGAAACACCAGCCAAGACCAAGCTCGGTGCCAGGAAGTGACTCTGCCCTGAACTGTCTCCCTTGTGTGCCACTGAGCTACCTAGTTGACATGCTACCGCCATCTCGCTATCTTCCAATGGCCTCATGGACGATACCTAGGTGCAACCAACAGCTGAGCATATGTACCAGAGTATGTTGTTCACCATGTGCCTATTCCCTTTCACTGTCCCAACACTTGTATGTTTTGACTTTGAATAATTACACATGTGCCCTCAAAATATCTGTCCTTAATCAATATGAGAGATCAATTGTGAATGTGAATGCATTAGCCAGTTACCATCATAATGACACTTTTATTGCAGGAGGGGATCCAACACACTGTAGTGTCTGAAGTATATCACACTGTACATCCCATTGCGTGCACTGGCATCTACCACTTCCGTCATGATTTTGCATTTTCTCTGGTAAAGGACACCACAGTACTTATTACATGAGTCAAACTGAAACAATGCAGTGAAGCCATCAGCATCATAGAACAGTACCTGAGAGTCACTGGAAATACAGGGGGATTAGCTGGGTCCTGGAATTCATATTTTCCCCTTCTTCTTCACCATCACTCTCATCCCTCCTCTGAGGTGGCAGCATTATCCACTTCCGTAAGTGGGATAGTTTTCCTCACAGCCAAGTTGTGCAGCATGCAGCAGGCCACCACTATCTTACACACCTTGTCAGGGACATAGCACAGGGATCCTCCAGAGAGATGGAGGCAACAACATCTTGCTTTCAGGAGTCCTATGGTGCACTCAATCATCCTCCTAGTACGACCGTGGGCCTCATTATAACTCCTCTCCGCTTCTGTCCTGGGATACCTCACAGGTGTCTGGAGCCATTGCATGTTGGGGTAGCCAGAATCCCCTGCAAAAGAGGGTTGAAACACACACAATTTACTAGCATACAGCCTGGCTGTCAGCTATGTAACTGATCCAGTGTCATACACACTCACCTATGAGCCTAGCACTGTCACCCTGTAGTTGCCCCATCATGTGTGGCACACTGCTGTTTCTCAGGACAAATTAATCATGGACTGATCGTGGGAACCTTGCATTGATATGTGAAATGTACTGATCAGCAGTACACATCAATCGTACATTCATGGAGTGATAGTTCTTATGATTCTGATACACCTGTTCATTCACTCTTGGGGTATGAGGGCTATGTGGGTTCCATCAATGGCACCAGTTACATGGGGGATATTAGCAAAGGCATAGAATCCTGATTTGATGGCGTTGAGATCAGCCCTTTGGGGAAACTGTACATAACTTTGCAAGTGTTGAACTAATGCATCCAGGAAATTGGACAGGATGTGGCTGAACATTGGCTGAGATACCCTTGCAGCCATGCCCGCTATTAAAAATGGGGTCTCTAGTTGGCAGTCGGTTTGCACCCTGTCCAAGTAGGGACCCTCACTCTAGTCAAGATAAGGGAGATACCCGCCAAGATAACCCCTGCTCACCGCCTTGGTAGCTTGGCACGAGCAGTCAGGCTTATCTCAGAAGCAATGCATAAAGCATTTGCACATAGCACACAGTAATAAGTGAAAACACCACAAAAGGACACTACACCAGTTCTAGAAAAATATCCAATATTTATCTATATAAAACAAGACCAAATACGATAAAAAATCCAACATACAGTAAGAAAAATGTGAACTCTGCAAGATTTACTCAAAACTAAAGTTCCTTGAAGTAGATAGCTCCACCTGGGACTATCACAGCGTCATGATCAACAAAACCAACAGTTCAGGCCGGCCACGGCGTTGCGGGCCAGCTACGGTGTCGGGAAGACCCGCAAACAGTACCTTGGATTTGCAGGGCGTTGTGATCCTTGTGGTGAGCTCTGGAGAGCGGCATCACTGACGTCGCGGTGTGGGTTCCGGAGTCAGCGCAGGAGTTGTCGGGCCCTTGAGGTCACACGCATTGGAGATCGAACTCCAGGCTGGTGAAGTGTGGTGCGCCGGCGTGGATGGCGTCGGGGCTGTGGTGTGAAGCGGGACAATGCGACGTGCGGTATCCACAGGCCACGGTGCAGGCAGCGCCGCTGATGTCAGCAGGAACGTCGTCGTCGGGGGTGCCCAGGCTGCGGTGTGAGTAGGCGATGCCGGAGTGCTGGGCCCACAGGTCGCGGTGTGAGCAACGGCTCAGTGAAGTCATCCGATGATGGCATCGGGGAGACCAGGGTAACGGTGCGAAGCGGGGCAATGCGACTCCGTGTGGCGTCGGCAGGTCACGGTGCAGGCCAGCGGCGTCATTGGCGGCGGCGCAGTGGTTTCTCCTCTTGAACAGCACAAAACACACAGTTCTCAGTGCTGCACGTCGAGGAAACTGAAGTCTTTGGTGTCCCTGAGACTTCCAACAGGAGGCTAGCTCTACTCCAAGCCCTTGGAGAATTTTCTCAAGCAGGACACACAGCAAAGTTCACCCTTTGCACTCTTTTCAGGCAGAAGCAGCAACTGTAGGGCAGTACAGCAAAGCAACACAGCAAAGGGACAGTACTCCTCCTTCAGCTCTTCTCCTGGGCAGAGGTTCCTCTTGATTCCAGAAAGATTCTAAAAGTCTGGGGTTTTAGGTCTTCTTCTTATACCCAGTTCTGCCTTTGAAGTTGTCAAACTTCAAAGCAAAGTCTCAAGTGTTTGCAAGATCCTCCCTTGTCCAGGCCAGGCCCCAGACACTCACCAGGGGGTCGGAGATGGCATTGTGCGAGGGCAGGCGCAGTCCTTTCAGGTGTGAATGACCACTCCTCCCCTCCAGCACAGATGGCTAATCAAGATATGCAGGCTACACCCCAGCATCCTACATCAAAAACAGAGGGTGAATGATGAGTAAAAAAGGCGCTTCCTACTCTAACTACGTATCTTTCCACTTTGATACAACAAAACGGTGCAAATGACTGGGGTCAAACGGAGCCGGATTGAACGTTAACACTGCAGCGTACTCGCGTCTATAAAGATAATTATCAGGAATTTTCAGAATATCAAAGTAACGTGTAGAGACACAAGGGAGATATATATGCACCAGGACATAAGGAATAAACAGAACAGCTCGAAAGGAAAATTTGGAACATATACACTGATCAAAGATTCTGTGAAGGAAGTCCTGATGAAATCCAGGGATACTCCCCGGATGAAACACGTGTTGACAAAGGGACAAGGACAAAGGGATTAGATACAAGGACAAAGGAGAGAGTTGCTGGACGGATTTGACAACCTTTGGATTTACTCACACTAATTTAATTTGAACTGATAAAAACTATTATGGACTGTGAAATTGGGACACACAATTGAAACTGATGACTAATATTTGTCGACGGTGGAGAGGATATTAGACATTAATTTTTGGATTGCTCTTTGTGGAACCTACATTTGGGATAGAAATTATGAATGAAGATTGGTTTGTATTGTATTTTTCTTTGCTTACACTTGATATATAATAGAATCTATATGCACTATTGAAATTATACTGGTTCTTTATGTTACTGTCACGTGTGCGAATGTATTTATTTACACCCCAGCATCCTTTGTGTCACTGTCTAGGGGAGAGGTGTGAACAGCCAACTGTCAAACTAACCCAGACGGGGAATCCACAAACAGGCAGAGTCACAGAATGGATTAAGCAAGAAAATGCCTACTTTCTAAAAGTGGCATTTTCAAACTAACAATCTAAAAATCCAACTTCACTAAAGATATATTTTTAAATTGTGAGCTCAGAGACCCTAAACTCCACATTATTATCTTCTCTCAAAGAGAATCTGCGCCTTAAGGATATTTAAAGGCAGCCCCCATGTTAACCTATGAGAGGTAAGGGCCTTGCACAGTGCAAACCAAATTTGGCAGTATTTCATTGTCAGAACATATAAAACACACTAGTATATGTCCTACCTTAAACATACACTGCACCCTGCCCATGGGCTACCTAGGGCCTAACTTAGGGGTGCCTTGCATGTTTTAAAATGGAAGGCTGAGGCCTGGCAAGTGGGTACACTTGCCAAGTCGAATTGACAGTTTAAAACTGCACACACGGACACTGCAATGACAGGTCTGAGTCATGTTTACTATTGTGGGTGGCACAATCAGTGCTGCAGGCCTACTAGTAGTATTTGATTTACAGGCCCTGGGCACCTCTAGTGCACTTTACTAGTAAATCAAATATGCCAATCATGGATAAACCAATCAACAGGCACATTCATAACATGTGTTGTATCTGCTGAGGGTTTGTGCCTAAGCTGGGTGGGAGTGTATGTGTGCCAACATGTACATATTTCCTGGAATTGACATACTTCTGTATTGTTTTGTTTCCCCACCCCTGTGCTCTTGTGTTCCCGTCTACATTAGCATCATCTGGCGAGGGAGCTGAGGCACCAGCGAGTGGGGATGCAGCAGCCCACGGTTCCAAGGAGGCAGAGTCGACCGACGCCAAGGGGACCAGTGGGTTGGAGGGAAAGGGGAGTACCACGGGGGAGGTGACTACCACTGGAGGTAGTGACTCTGATACCTCCTCCAATGGCAACTCCCTGGTGGTGGCGTACCCTACTGAGCCCACTCTTTCTTTATCATCATCCGCCACCCCCATACCTTCACCGCCCTCCAAGTTGCTCCCCACCAAGTTGTCTGTGCCTGCTCACTCAGGAGGGTGGGCGTCTCCTTCGCCTGAGGCACCTCATCCCCTGCCCCAGACAGCCCTGTTGCCCTTCACAGAGGAGGCTATTGACCTCCTGAGAACCATCTCTGTAGGGCAGACAACCATCGTGAATGCCATCCAGGGGCTAGCATCCCAGATGCAGCAATTCAATGCATACCTGGAAGGCATTCACGGTGCCATGCCTGGCCTACAGAGATCTTTTCAGGTTCTGGCCTCCTCTTTGATGGCAGCCAGTGTCCTTGGTCTTTCCATCCCTCCTCCCACCACCTCTACCCCTTCCAGCACCCCACTCCCTTCACCCATCCCATGCACACATACATACAGCCCTGCACACAGATCAACACACAAGAAGCACACAGAGAAACACAAGCACCACACTACACAACACAGTCAGGAACACACCTAACATACCAAAGCATACACAACAACATCTACTTCCCCCACTGTGTCAGCCTCCCCTCCTCCTCCTTCTGTCACCTCACCATGCACACCCACATGCACTGCACCCTAAGTCACTGCTGCTGCCCCATTCTTGCAGTCACCACAACAGCTGACATCCAGTCATGCACCCCAGACACCACACCTGCACTCACCACAAATACATTCACATACACTTGAAGCACACCCACCAGACCTGCAGACACCCACACAACATCCATCTACACTGGCAGCCTGTCTTCTCCCACTGTGTCCACCCCCTCCTCCCAAAACACTCAAACGTTCACACTAATCCACACCACACACATCCACCATACATATGCATACTAAAGAGGAACCTGCATCCACATCCAGCACACCTACACCTCGTACCACCACTCCCTCAACCTCCACTCCCAGAAGTGGCTCCAAATCCCCTTCAACTGCACCTAAGAAGCTTTTCCTCTCCTGTGTTGATATGTTTGAACCCACTGGCCCACCCCATCTTGTCCCTAAACGTTCCCATGCCCCAGCCCAGTCCACTCCTTCCTTGTCTAAGTCCGCCCCAGTCCGCCCTTCCCATTCCCATTCCCAAGCCCCTTCCCTAGGGAGGAAGAAGCCCTGTGTTGCCCCAGGTCTCTCTGCCACCCCCGGTCCAGGTCCACTCCCCCTCCTTCCAAGAGTAAGCCCAAACCCTCTCCACCTCCTAAACATAAACCCCAAACCCCCCCTTCAAGACCTGAGTCCCCACCCCGCGACCCCCTGCCCCTGTTACCTGAGGTGCCGGGCTGCCCCACTGATGCCCCTTCTCAGTGGAGTTTCCTTTACCATCGTAGGGGTCAAGTGTGGGCTATATTTGCCCTTCTGGGACTTTGAAATGGACTGGCCAATGGTCTTATTTGGACATTCATTTTCTTTGTTGCAATTAATTTGAGTGCCCAGCAGAGCTGCTGGCACAATACAGAGATGTTGTGCAGCATTTCACTGTGGGGGTGTGGTGTGCACAGGTGTGTGCATTGGTGCAGGTATTTGTTGGCTTGTGTCTGGTAAGTACATCTTGTTATGGTATGTATGGCTTTGGATGGTGGGAGGGGTTGGGAGTGCGTTGCAGTGTGGGTGGGGTGGCTGTGTAACTGTGCCCTTTCTTCTCATGTATACTAGGCTGCAGTACTTACCATAGTCTACTTCGTCGTCGGTCACGGTCCTCGAGGAATATGGCAAGGAGAGGCACTGGGTTTATTTCCAACTCTCACTCTATGTCTGCGTCGGCGTGTTCTGTGTGCGTCCGGTGAGTGTTTCCCTTTATACTGGTCGTTTCCGCCACGCTTTTCCTGGCGGTGGTTCCCACCCAGACTGATGGCGGTGTGGGGTTTCATTATTTGGTGGGCGGGTAGGGCCTTTCCGCCGGCCTGAGGGCGGCCTCCCCCAGCGTCGGTGGGTCTACAAAAATGGCAGTGGGTGGATGGCCTGTGACTTGTTTCTCATTGGCTTCATTTTTTGTCAGACCAGACTGCCAGCCTGTTGGTGGTAGTTACCGCCACCACCGGCTGTGTGGTGTTTCCCGCCATGTTCATAATGGCCACCTCTTTCTTGTTTTAGTGCTCAGAGTACATACTCTGGGGATTTGACAGCAGTGCCTCAGTGCTTAGAGTTAAAAAAGTAGCTATGTCACTCCACCAAAAAATGTGAATGACCAGGCAAAAAAGAAACTTTCTCACACTGTATTATAGGAGTAACTTGGACGTTAGCTGTAGGGAGTATGATGCATTGATAGCAGTCTAAATGTAGTTTATATTCAAGTGAGGAAATTAAAAATCTGAGTGAAAATGCATGGTCTGATGATGTCCTTAGTTTAGAGCACACTATCAAAAGGAAATAAAGCTTATCATTAACACAGTTGAGATCACCTCAAAATGGCCACTGACATCAAGGATATGAAGAAGTCATGGGTTATGCAGCGGATCATCGACATAATTATTGTAATCAAAGGTCCCTTCTTGGTAAATAGGAGTCAGGTAGCTAGTTCATGTAGGATAGAGGTTGTACATTTATTTGAAAGGTTACAGGATAAGTTACAAGTTACTTAATAGGGGACCCACACCCGGAGCAGCATCCACTCTGCTCAACCCACTCTCTCTAACTGTCACAATCCTCCAGTCCGTCACCCCATGACATCAAACACAGGCTGAGCACAGAATGCATCCCAAGCATAACAGATGATAACAAATCTCCTTCCCTTTGAAATTAATAAAATGTAAACCGCAAATGAAAGATAGAAAATAATAAAACACAAATAGAAAACGTAAGAGACTCCTTTGATAAGTCCTATAACTATAAATTATTCAAACCTTATAAATTATTCCCACTGGTCGCATCCGACCCCATCCATATAAAACCAAAAGCACATCAATATACAGGTCCTACTGGACCCATACCCCACCATCTATTACTCAACCAGGCAGAAACAATCAAATGAAACACAAAACAACAAAATGGGTACCTTTCAACCCTAACTCAACCCATAACAGGGAAAATTGTGCATACCGCAATTGATGTCTTTCAACCCTCACTATAGCAGTAGGCAAATGTGTCTTTCAACCCTTGTAGGAAGTTGGCTCTGTATATACTATCTAAAATTTGAGAGATCGTGTGCACAGAGTCCAAGGTTTCCCCTTAGAGGTTAGATAGTGGCAAAATTAGATAACTATAATGCTCTATTTTGTGGTAGTGTGGTCGAGCAGTAGGCTTATCAGAGGGTAGTGTTAAGCATTTGTTGTACACACGCAGGCAATAAATGAGGAACACACACTCAAAGACTTAACTCCAGGCCAATAGTTTTTATATAGAAAAATATATTTTCTCAATTTATTTTAGAACCACAAGATTCAAGATATGAAGTAAATACAAAAAATGCAAGGTACTCCACAAAGGTAAGTAAGGAACTTTGAATTAGAGCAGTAGCATACACAATATTATTTAAAATGGCAATAAGCTATTTTAAAAGTGGACACAGTGCAAAAATCAACAGTTACTGGGGGAGGTAAGTATTGGTTAGTTTTTCAGGTAAGTAAGGCACTTACAAGTTCAGTTTCCTGGGCATGGGCAGCCCACCTTTGGGGGTTCAAGGCAACCCCAAAGTCACTGCACCATCAACATGCGGCCAGTCAGGTGCAGAGGTCACAGGAGGCCCAAAACATATAGGCGCCTATGGAGAACAGGGTGCTCCGGTTCCAGTCTGCCAGCAGGTAAGTACCTGTGTCTTCAGAGGGCAGACAAGGGGGGGGGTTTTGTAGAGCACTGGGGTGAACACAAGTAGGCACACAAAACACACCCTCAGCGGCACTCGGGGGTCACTCTTGCGGTGCAGGCAGGGCACAGGGGGGCTTCTCGGGCCAGCCACCGACTGGGCTAAGCAGAGGGTCTCCTCATGGTCGCTCCTGCACTGGAGTTCAGTTCCTTTTGCGGGTGTAGTGCCTGGTCCATGCTTCAAGGTTCTTTGTTCCAGGCTGTCACGGTAAGGGAGAGCCTGTGGATCCTCTCTGCATGTGTAGCTGTGAGGGTGCAGGGGGGTCTTCTTAGGTTACTCACAGAGTTACAGTCGCCTGGGAGTCCTCTCTGCGGTGTTAGTTCTCTGGAGCTCGAGCCAGGGGCGTCGGGTGCAGAGAGTGAAGTCTCACGCTTCCGGCGAGAAGAGTGAGTTCTTTAAAAGTTGCTAAAAGTTGCAAAGTTGTTGCTGTTTTTGAACAGTGCCGCTGTTCTATGGAGTTTCTTGGTCCTTCGGGCTCAGGGCAGTCCTCTGAGGCTTCAGAGGTCGCTGGTCCCTGTTGGATGCATTGCTGTGCAGGTTCTTTGAGTCTGGAGACAGGCCGGTAGGGATGGGGCCACGTCAGTTGTCGTCTCTGACGTCTCTGCAGGGCTTTCAGGTCAGCAGTCCTTCTTCTTTGTGTAGGTTGCAGGAATCTGTTTTCCTGGGTTCTGGGTTGCCCTACATACTAGAGTTAGGGGTGTTTTTAAGTCAGGAGGACGGTAGCCGATGGCTACTGTCCTGGAGGGTGGCTACACCCTCTTTGTGCCTCCTCCCTGAGGGGAGGGGGGCACATCCCTAATCCTATTAGGGGTATCCTCCAATCTCAAAATGGATGATTTCTAAAGGCAGGGGTCACCTCAGCTCAGGGCACCTTAGGGGCGGTCCTGACTAGTAGGTGACTCTTCCTTGTTTTTCTCATTATCTCCTCCAGCCTTGCCGCCAAAAGTGGGGGCAGTGGCTGGAGGGGCGGGCATCTCCACTAGCTGGGATGCCCTGGGGTGCTGTAACAAAAGGCATGAGCCTTTGAGGCTCACCGCCAGGTGTTACAGTTCCTGCAGGGGGAGGTTAGAAGCACCTCGACCCAGTACAGGCTTTGTTCCTGGCCACAGAGTGACAAAGGCACTCTCCCCATTTGGCCAGAAACTCGTCTGGTTGTGGCAGGCTGGCAGACACTGGTCAGCCTAGCAATAGGAGTTGGACTGGTATTCAGGGGGCATCTCTAAGATGCTCTCTGGGTGCATTTTACAATAATAAATCCCACACTGGCATCAGTGTGCATTTATTGTGCTGAGAAGTTTGATACCAAACTTCCTAGATTTCAGTGTAGCCATTATGGAACTGTGGAGTTTGTGTTTGACAAACTCCCAGACCATATACTCTTTATGGCTACCCTGCACTTACAATGTCTAAGGTTTTGCTTAGACATTGTAGGGGCATAGTGCTCATGCTCATATGCCCTCACCTGTGGTATAGTGCACCCTGCCTTAGGGCTGTAAGACCTGCTAGAGGGGTGACTTATCTATGCTACAGGCAGTGTGAGGTGGGCATGGGACTCTGAGTGGAGTGCCATGTCGACTTAGTCATTTTCTCCCAACCAGCACACACAAGCTGTGAGGTAGTGTGCATGTGCTGAGTGAGGTGTCTCCAGGGTGGCATAAGACATGCTGCAGCCCTTAGAGACCTTCCCTGGCATCAGGACCCTTGGTACCAGGGGTACCATTTACAAGGGACCTATCTGTGTGCCAGGGCTGTGCCAATTGTGGGAACAAAGGTACAGTTTAGGGAAAGAACACTGGTGCTGGGGCATGGTTGGCAGGGTCCCAGCACACTTTCAATCATAACTGGCATCCACAAAAGGCTAAAAGTCAGGGGTAACCATGCCAAGGAGGCATTTCCTTACAACCCTCATTCTAGAAATTCACACTGGGTATCTTTCAACCATCAATCAATTTGTGTCAACAGAGAACCTCATGAATTTAGCAAAAGGTCTCTTTTGACCCCCACTCATCCCAAAACAACAGGACATCTTGTGAAACTAACAATAGGTCTGTTTCAACCCACACTCATCCCAAAACAACAGAGTATTTTGTGAATTTAGCAACTGGTCTCCTACAAACCACAGTCACCCCAAACAATAGGGCATATTGGGACCTTAGCAACGGGTCTCTTTCAGCACACACTCTACCCAAAACATGGGGTATCTTGTGAACTTAGCAACGGACTAGCACTACACGTTCATGCTATACTGCCTATACTTGCAGCCTGAGGAACATTCACCCTCTATTGTACACTCTCACAGGACCAGAGACTTAAATGAGACACAATACATCTAACATATGCATGTAAAACAAAGACACCTTCTACTGCACACACTCGCATGACCAAGGTCACATTTCATACACTCGCCCTCTATTGCGTAATCATCCACAGAACCAGGAATATAAAACAGGGACTAAACACTAGCCGCTCCCACTAACCAAAACTCTTGCAACCTCTTTTAGGAGCACAAATGCAAAACTAACAAAATACTTTTGGCAATTGAGATTAGCAGTAAAAATTCAGCACAACATTGCACAAAATTATCACAATACGACTAGATATCATATGTAACCATTCAGCATTACGTTGCATGCAACCCATATTTAAAACATTCTACTGACAACTTCACTCAAGCTGTAGCAAAAGAAAACATATACTGTGGCAGCAAAATCAGCATGACAAAAAAATAATAATGGCATGTTTCACAAAATACCTGGGCGTAAATCCAGTACTTAAAGACACATTATTGTTCCTTGGGTGCTCAGTGCAATGTCACAAATGTATACAGATGGCAGGTAATACAAAGTTATCTACTCCGGTGAGTGACATCTCACCTGAACTACACACAATACCCTCGGCATAGATTCATTACATTTTACATTACATTACATTTTACATTCATTACATTTTACATTACATACATTACACATTACAGTTTCTTTGGTGCTCAGTTGAATGTCACAAATGTATAGATCACCTATACCTGCAAAACAAGCGAGGATCAACAAAATTGCATGTCTGGCTCAAGGGCTTCCTTAAATAAATTGTATTCACTCATTCTTAGCGTTAACAACAATGTGCTGCATGAGTCAACCTCCCAAATTAGGTGACACGCGCGTCGCTCCTCTGTTATACTGTCATACTCACTGCCAATTTAATCACCACCAGAAACGCTGAGTAGAAACCACTCCACTCTACAGTTTAGATCAACTCTGCATTTTGTCCAACTGTGTGCATGTGAAGCTCAGTAGGCCACTTCTTTGGTAGTCATAGTCAGTTTAATATCAAACCGATTAAATTTACATTTGACACAGTTCCTTTCAGACACAGCAGGCCTGGCTCAAAAACAGTGACTGGTTCACAGCCTCTTTGTTCATCTGTGCACATTTAAGTAGACCACCCACTCAGTCTGCAGGCTGTTTGATGGGGAAGACACTGGTGGGGTTCTGGGAGTCTGCTTTTTCTCTTTATGCGTCTCGTTCTTCTCCTCAATCTTCAATATTCCTTCACTTCTTTGATTTATGAGTTTCGTTATGTGTAGGTCCATTTCCAGATCGTCACCAGTGTTGTAATCAAATGTTCCTTCTTGGTAAGTAGGAGTCAGGTAGCCAGTTCACATAGGTTAGAGGTTGTAGATGTATTTAAAAGGTTACAGGATAAGTTACAATTTGCTTAATAAGGAGACTTCACCAGGAGCAGCATCCTCTCTGCTCAGCCCACATTCACTAACTGTCACACTCCTGCAGTCCCTCACCAATATTACATGACATCACACACTGGCTGAGCAGAGCAGAGAACAATGGAGGCATTAACAGAATGCCTCACAGGTATAGCAGGTTATAACACAATTATCTGAATCAACAATATTATGTAAAAGAAATATTGTGCGAAAATTATCGTTTACAAATATTTCAATTTCCTATCCATATATTATTAAGTACAAAAATATTGAAACAAAATCGTTTCACACTGACATCTTTTAAAAACACATACACAAATATAACTTTTTAAGATACATGTAGTTTAAAATAATAAATCTTAAATATTTTATTATATACTATATATAAATATACACTTATATAATTACACATATACGTGCATGTTTATGTATATATACACACACACATATATAATATAAAACAATTATTAAAATATATATTTTACATTATATTAATTATTTATGTTTGCTTCTCTACATTTACTACCATAAAAACACTATGGGGTCATTACAACATTGGGGGTAAAAGCCGCTTACCCCTGTGCAGAAGACCGCCAACACACCGCCGTGGCCACGGAATTCCGCCACAGTCATTATGACCCACAGCTCGGAATCTGCCAAAATTTAGACACCCACACAAGTCCGCCACACCAAAGGTCAGTGATAAACTTGTGAAAACAAAACCTACACCGTCACGCCAACAGGAATACGCCCACACTATCACGACCCACAAATCCACGCAACAGGCTTTCAACCGCGGTATTCCATTGGCGGTACACACCGCCGCGCTCAAAATACACACACATATACAAAACACTACCACATTGGACAATTCCAAATACACACACCTGATACACATACACACACCTCTCCCACACACCCAATACAATATAAAACACACACCCACATCACCCACAAACCCTTTGGACCACAATTGCGACAGACGGCCAGAGAGAGACACTCTACAACCAAGCATCCACAGGCACACAATACCATCACCCACATAACATCCACGCACAACACACCACTAAATATCACCCCACATATCACAACACACACCACCCCACACATCACCCACACCACCCCATGGCACGGCAAAGACACCCCAGGTTCTCTGAGGAGGAGCTCAGGGTCATGGTGGAGGAAATCATCTGTGTAGAGCCACAGCTATTCGGATCACAGGTGCAGCACACCTCCATAGCTAGGAAGATGGAGCTATGGCGAATGCCCTGGTATAGGGTGGTATGATGGTTACCTATAGCGTACTGAAGTATGACACAAACTTCACCCTTTGGTTGCTACACATATCACCAGGTCAATGAACCGAATGCTGGCTATCAGTGTATAACCTCAAGCTCAGTTACTGATTAAATTTGTTAGTGTCACATTGGCTCCTTAGGATGACCTGGCCGAAAGAGTTTGGGGATGTACCTAGGCCCTAATGCTTGGCCTTAAATTAAAAAACAAATGACTAATGAAAACACTAGCTATATAAATAGATTACCACAAGTCTTTTGTGAAAAATTAGGGTGCCTCAAACCAAAAGATAAATTGAAAAAATAACGCAACCCCAGTGGTTACTAAAGTCCGTAGGCTACCGGTGAATGTGCTTGCTGCAGTGAAGAGTGAACAGTTGATGCCACTGAATGGCTGGCACCCATTGTGGTAGCACGGAAGGCTGACAATAAAGTGAGACTTTGCATGGACCCCAGGGCCCTCAATAAATAGGTGGTTGTTCACAGATTTTCCCTGCCCGTCATCTCTGAAATGTTCACAATACTCAAGGGGCCCATATCTTCTCCACTCTTGATTTAGCACCAGCACATTACCAAGTATGTCTGCATTCCAAGACACAAGGCCTCACTTCCTTTATTACACCCTTAGGTGCTTACAAATTCAAGTGCATGCCCTTTGGCTTAGTATCTGATACATCTGTGTTTCAGAGAGCCATGTCTTCCCTGCTAAAAATCATTCCAGGAGTCTTCTACAAAGACAATGTTTTTGTGTGTGGTGCCACAAAAACTGAACATGAAGAAGAGTCGAGAAGGTACTAAAAAAGGTTTATAGAATTTGGACTAACAGTAAGAGCTGACAAGTAAAGTTGGAGCGTGAAGAAAAAACAAACCTGGTGCACAAAATCGCAAGCAAGGGAATAGAACCAAGAGAAGTACTTGTGAATTCCACATTGAACTTGGCATCTCCAAAGAACAAGAATGAGATTAAGTTATTCCTCTGAATAGAATTCTACAGCAAATTTATAAAGAATTTTGCAAGAGGACATTTCAACTGAGAACACTAATACAAGCCAAAACAGATTTAATCTGGGATGACAAATGTGAGAATGAGTTTCAAGATGCAAAACACAGTCTAAGTCATGCCTACATATTGAGTTCTTTTGTGCTAAGCAGGAAAGTGATAATAACTATGGATACAGGCACAAAAGGTCTTGGTTCTATTTTGTGGTACAAGTAACTGGTGAAGGTGAGAAAACCATTGCCTTTGTATTACAATCATTAAAAGGAGCAGAAACAAACCACTCAGTGTAAGAGAAGGAAGCCCTAGCCATGTTCTGGGCTCTAAACAAATTCAAGAATTTGATCTGAGGAAATATATTCAAGGTCAGATCCATAGACCGTTGAAAAAGATATTTGAAAAAAAAGGGGCTAGACTCCATCTCCAACCGAATCAGAAGATGGATGGTCAATCTACAGGAGTTCACATTTTCTGTGGAATAGATGCCAGGAATAAGAAGCAAAGCGTCTGACTGTATTTTCAGGCTAATGGTCAGCCTGTTGGGCTTAGAAGTCACCAAAATACCAAAAGATGAAGAGGATTTTTCTGCAACCAATGTTTGTGTGAAAACCGATGGAGTGATTGAAGAGGTCGAATGAAAAGAAAAATTTGAAGATGATGAGATTCTAAGTAATGTGAGATGGGATATTATTAAAGGGTGGCTTTGCAAGAACAAGATTAGGAGTGACATCAAACAATATTGGTGTGTAAAAGATGAGCTGTCAGAAATGGAAGGCTGTTATTTAGAGGCACCAACCTGGTTTCCCCTGTAGGAACACAAAAGAAACTCATAAACATGGCACATGAAGGCCACTTTGGCTTCTCCAAGACAAAACAAAGGCTGAGGATGGACTTCTGGTGGCCAGACATGGACATCCAAATAGAAAGGTTCGTAAGAGAGTTCATGATGTGCAAAAAAAGTGACAAAATCCTAATCACAAGCAAGCCTGCCACGCATATATGCAAGCTCCAAGAGAAGTCATGGAATGATCTGGCTATGGGCATAATAGGCCCTTTATTGGGAGAAATTTCCACTCCACATGTGGTTTTAATTGAACTCTACTCAAGATGACCCACACCTATGGTTGTATCTGACACCAGGTCAAAATACATCATAAAATTCCTAACAGAAATTTTTGCAGGAGAAGGCTTGCCTTCAACGATCCTAACAGACATTTCAATTCTGCTCGAGGGCAATGCAAACATTCCTGGAAGAAAATGGTTAGGTATGGGTGGAGTTCGTGTCACAGCATTATGCAGAACTACCTGGAGTCACAAAAAACTCAGTCGCGCTACGTGGAGTTTTGCTAGCGGGCGGAGTTTCTTGCTGCACCCGTTTGTGTGACATAATGGGCCATATTTATACTTTTTGACGCAAAACTGCGCTAACGCAGTTTTGCGTCCAAAAAATTAGCGCCGGCTAACGCCATTCTGAAGCACCATGCGGGCGCCGTATTTATTCAATGACGTTAGCCGGCGTTAGCCGGCGTTAGCCGCCGGCGCTGCCTGGTGTGCGGGAAAAAAAACGACATACACCAGGCAGCGCCGTCGTAGGGGGATATGGAGCTTGGGCGCCAAAAAATGGGGCAAGTCAGGCTGAGGCAAATTTTTCGCCTCAACCCGATTTGCGCCATTTCTTTCGACTCCCAACCCCCATTGAAATGACTCCTGTCTTAGCAAAGACAGGAGTCATGCCCCCTTGCCCAATGGCCATGCCCAGGGGACTTATGTCCCCTGGGCATGGTCATTGGGCATAGTGACATGTAGGGGGGCACAAATGAGGCCCCCCTATGCCACAAACAAAATAAATTAAAAAAACTTACCTGAACTTACCTTAATGTCCCTGGGATGGGTCCCTCCAGCGTTGGGTGTCCTCCTGGGGTGGGCAAGGGTGGCAGGGGGTGTCCCTGGGGGCATGGGAGGGCACCTCTGAGCTCCTTCCGAGCCCACAGGTCCCTTAACGCCTGCCCTGACCAGGCACTAAAAAACGACGCAAAAGCGGCCGACGTCATTTTTTTTGACCCGCCCACTCCCGGGCGTGTAAATACGGCGCACATGCCTCGGAGTCACTTTTTTAGACGGGAACGCTTACCTTGCATATCATTAACGCAAAGTAGGTGTCCACGCTAAAAAATTACGCAAACTCCATGGACTTTGGCGCTAGACGCGTCTAACGCCAAAGTATAAATATGGAGTTCGTTTTGCGTCGGAATTGCCTAAAAAAAAACAACGCAATTCCGGCGCAAACAGAGTATAAATATGCCCCTTAATGTCACTGGCCACACGAAGTTGTACCTCACGTTGGAATTCTCGCTCAAACAGCACCATGAGGTTCACATGGGCAACGCCATCTTAGTTTTTTTTCTTGTAGTGCTGAAGCCTACCTTTCTATCTGTCTATATCACTCCCATCACTCTGTTTTAAAACCTATTTTCCCCTAGTTTCTTTTTGTTATATTACCTTTTCTCTTTCTCTTCCTCTTTTTATATTTTAACTTTTCTCATAATTGTTTTGTGGTTTCTTTGGGACTTTTTAACGTTTTCATTTTTTTCTTTACTTTTTTTCCCTTCCTTTTTCCTAATCCTTCCTTCCTTCCTTATCTCTCCCCACCAAATCCTCAGCACCATGACACAGCAGGGGAGCAGCAGTGCCAGGCCCCCATCCGTCATCCACCTTCCTTGCGGGTAGCGGCAAAGTCAAGGCGTGCATACCTGCGCCATATTTTCAGAGGCAACAGGCCCGGGTCTGGGTACGGCCTCCCGGAGCGCCAGCAGCTGGGAGAGGGTGCACTGGGTTGTGTGCTGCAGCTCTGGGGTCCAGAGCACCCAGCAATAGCTGACACACTGGTGGGCCGACATCCTTGATCGGGTGACGGACCTGCTCGACCTGCTAGTCATCGAGGTTGCGGGGCTCGGTGAGTAAAAATTCATTATTAGTTGTGCTCTATGCTAATAATTTCTTCCCAAATAGGAAGCACGAGGCTCACACACAGGTAAGTTAACTTTATGTTACAAATATAATATTATGTGATCGCCATCTAGACAGGTTCTCAGCGCTACCTAATTGTACTTCTTTTTGGAGCTTGCTTGGGCTGATTCAGAAGTAATGCAGAGACTCTTCCTGTGCCCTGTCTAAGACAGTCATAGTTAAAGCATTAGTATTAGTGATTTTGCATGTTCTCTCACTTCTCTGTGCCTTTCTTTTTTGTAGCTCGTACAGTGCCAATCTTCAAGCAATTTCCCAGTGATCTGTAGTATTAATGCATACATTCAATCTATGCATTGAGAGATTGAGAATGAGATGGGAACTGTAGAAATCATTCATTGCAATTTATTAGTAATTCCAAAATGTAGTTTAGGAAATTAGGAATAGAGTTTGGAAATTTTGAATGAGATGGTTCATGATACTAGTATTATTATTATAATACAGGCGCTCTGAACCTACGATGTAGACATGTTACTGCATTTGCCTTTCCCTTTAATAAAATTAATATTCTTGGAAGGGTTGATTATTAACAGTACCACTAATCTTTTCTAATTTGTGTCTTACATCATCCAGCATCCCCGGCAGGAGGAGGGCTGGTGTTGAGGCGGGCAAGGCAGCTGAACATGGTCCCTCCACAAGTGCCGAGGCAGATGGCTCTGCTGACCCCAGTAGGTCCTCCTGTTGTTGTTGTTGATATTAATATATATTTCCCTAACTTTTGCAGCTCCACACTTAGAACTATTTTCTACCTTTTTACTCTGTATGTCTCCTAATTGTTTTCCAACTTCACTTCGATTTATCTGTTTTGTAAATTCTTCTTATCCCTGCATTATCCTATTTATTTATTTTCCATACTTCAAGTTTCTTTACTTCAAACTTACAGGCTATGCTAGTCTGTCTGTAGCTTCCTTTCTTCTGCTTTGTCAGATAGCTTTCCCTCTCCCCTTATGTATCTTATTTTGTGGAGTGGTGGTAAGGCTCAGAGAACACATGTACTGAAGACTGCATGCTCATGTAAGGTATTCTACTCATGTTTCGCCAGAAGGCTTTCTTTTTCTTGCTCTAGCTCAATCATTAATAAAAAAGGAAAAAAGGTGTTTTTGAACATGGTTATTTAATTGGTTGTACCCTCCAATGTTGTGTATGTATTTTTAGTATACTAGCAGTTGATGACCATGCACCATGGTTGGAAGTATGAGGAGCATGGCCCCATTGCATTAGCCAACCAAGACCATATGTCCTTCATTGACCAATTATT
Organism: Pleurodeles waltl; assembly: GCF_031143425.1. Lineage (NCBI taxonomy): Eukaryota > Metazoa > Chordata > Amphibia > Caudata > Salamandridae > Pleurodeles > Pleurodeles waltl. The sequence goes on along the minus strand of NC_090445.1, from coordinate 1,568,903,563 downwards.
GCACCTTTTTATTTCTCTTGGAAAACTCAGATTCATCAATAGCTAGTTCTGCCCCTCCATTACCATGTTTTTTTACTGGAGTACCTGGCTTTCAAAAAAATGCCAAACAACAAAACGCCCACCTGATATTTTGACAGAAGGGGATCCGTAACCAAAATATAGTGATGTATTTTCAGTTGTATTTTGCTATTACAAAAAAACAATAGGGGGGGCGTATGCGGCATCTAAAGTTTGTAAAAAAATGTTCTAGCCGCACTGACCACCAGCGCCAGGGCCAGCAGTGACAGCGCAGACGTGGCTGCAGGAGTAGAGGAGGGGGGAATCTCTGCGGCGGCAGTGGCAGGAGGTGGTAAGTCCTATTGCTTGCTTATTGACAGTTAGTAATATAGGGCCAGATGTAGCAAAGGGTTTTTCCCATTCTGTGTCAACTGGAAAATGTGTTCGTACATATGGCCCATAGTCACTACAGGGGTGTACTCGTGTTGTTGACTCACTCGTCACACCCTGCTTTTGCATACACAGCAGAAGTTAAGTAAGCATTGGGCTCTTCTATCTGCCATTCAGCAGACTAAGGTTTATAAAATGAACTTGAACTACTAGCCTTAGTACTTTATAGGAGATTAATTTCAAAAAGGTGGAAGGCCTCTGGACCTCCCTCTCTATCTGAATGGAGACGAGATGTGGTGAAATGGTCCAGGGTTGAGTTACAGGTGTTGAGAAGTGAAGAGGTGAAAGGCCTGCGTCAAAACCCAATAGCACCAGAGTGGGAGAACATACTATTGAACTGGGAAGACATGCTGAGGGAAACGGGAACATTTACGGAAGAATCAGCTAGTATAGAGGTTTAAACGGACAAATGGTAGGGAGGAATATAACATACCAACTAGAGAAGGGGATGGCTGGGTGCCTGCAGAACTGTGAGAGAAAATAAGTTAGCAACGAGAACCGGTCTCAACCAAGTGCATCTAGGATTAGACAACCTGGATGTGGAAGGCTGCCCTTTAAGCGTGGATTGAAAGTAATGGGAGTGCGGTGGGGTCACACTCAACAAGAGGACCCTAATACGGCGCACCATAGCAAATATAGGGGGTCATTACGAATCTGGTGGTTGACAGAGAAGTGGCGGTTTTACCGCCAACAGGCTGGCGGTAAACAAAATAGAATTATGACCATGGCGGTTACCGCCATGGTCATCCGCCACTTCTCCGATCAGACCGCCATGGCGGAGACGACCGCTGGTCTGGAGACTTGGGTCTCCAGCCCGGAGGCCGTCACAATACCGCCGGCGGTATCATGTCCCGGCTTACCGCCGTGGAGTTCATGGGGTTTGGAACCGCCATGAAATCCATGGCGGTAAGCACTATCAGTGCCAGGGAATTCCTTCCCTGGCACTGATAGGGGTCTCCGCCACCCCCCACAGCCTTCCCCGAGTCTGTCCCCGACACCCCCCACCCCACTGCCACCCCCCAAAGGTGACAGGACCCCCCTCCCCACCCCTACCCCCGACATCACAACACAGACACACACCCGACACGCATGCAGGCACCACCAACACACATTCCCACACACACACGAACAAACATGCCAACAGACACACACACAATCATACACGCACACCCTCATTCAGACATACATGTACACATCCATACAGACATACATGCAGACAGACATGCACACATTTCCATTCACACTACACCCCGCATGCATACACGCACTCACACACCCCCTCTACATACTCACATGCACACCCCCATGCACGCACACTTCACACAACACCCCCACCCCCCTCCCCTAACAGACGATCAACTTACCTTGTCCGTTGATCTTCCGGGAGAGGACGGGATCCTTGGGGGCTGCTCCGCCACCACCACACCGTCAACAGAACACCGCCACGCCGAATCACACAACGTGATTCGGTGGGCGGTGTTCTGTTGACGTGGCGGTGGAGGTGGAGCAACCTCCATTTCCCCGCCACCCGCCAGTATGGCTGCTGTTGGCTCTCTGTCCGGAAAAGGACGGAGGGCTGCCAGCAGTCATAATATGCCAAGCAGAAAACCGCCACCACTGGCGCTCTTCAGCACGGCGGTGCCTCAGCGGTTTTGTGAAAAGACCACCGAGGTCGAAATGACCCCCATAATCACTAAACCTATACATTGCCAACAAAGTTAAAGTTAAAGTTTAATATTTAATTCTTGTACAGTATATGTTAAGTCTGTTGTGTGGTCATTAACTAAATAGTAGTACAACACCCACATAAAGGAGTAAAATTGGAAAACAGAATAGGCTCAATTACTATAAAAAGGCATGAGTTGGAGACAAGTACTAAATGAATAACGAGTAACCAAAGTTTAAATCTGAGCAAACAAGTATGTTACTAACACTGATAAAAGAAGGCCAAGTATGTACTAAACTATGTCATAATTTGTGTTGTATTTTTAAACAACAATTGGTTAATAAAAATATACCTAAAAAAAACAAAAAAAACAACCAGCAGTACATTTCACCATTAAAGATTTTACGATCTGTTTACACGCATATGTTATCTTGTATAATGCGGTTTATATTTTGACGCACTGTAGTGCAACATATAACTGTACAACTTGTAATTAAGGTCACATTTGAGTTCCGAGGATATATGAGCGGGCATATGGTGTGATGCGGGCAGTGCTTGCCTGTGGGGTGGGGGTGGCACATCTGTTGTGTATGTGAGCTGTGGAGCAGGGACTGGGGCTAGGCCAGGGTGCACGCAGCGCCAATAAGGGTGGTGTCGAGTCCGCATGATAACTCAAGGGGTCGCTATTAGGGGAAACTTATTTAACTTAATATTGTTGCGCTACTGGTGGATGTGATGGTGTCTGGGCTGTTTATATGGAGGACTTTGGGGGGTTGTGCAGTGTGGAGGTTAGACAGGGAGTATAGCCCCCAGATTTCACTGTGTTCAGGGGGGTATGTATCGTCTCTGGCTTCTATGCTTACCACGAAATTATCCCAGATTTCAGCGCCGCCCGGGATCAGTCCCTTATTTTGTAGTTGGCATAATGTCTGGGCCTCTGCTTGCGAGCGGCTGTGTAGATCGCGGAGCCAGGCGGTATTTGGCAGGCATGTGGGGCCTTCCAGTGCGTGGCAATCAGGCGCTTGTAAACTACGAAGGCAAGGTCTATGAATTTATGAAGGTGATTGTCTCCTTTAGCACGGTGGCGTATGCCAAGTAAGCATGATTCAGGCGTGGGTGCTAGAGTGTAAGCAGCGATGTCCACTGTGGCATCAGTAATACGTTGCCAGGCCGTATTCACTGGGTTGCAGCTCCAGACCATATGATACAAGTCTGCTGCAGGGGTAGCGCATCAAGGGCATACTGGGTTTGAGTTTGGATATATTTTGTTAATGCGGGCCGGAGATAGATAGGAGTGATAAATGTAGTTGAATTGGGTGTAACGCATTCTAGTGTTACAGGATACGTTCTTGATCATAGTGAGTGCTGCGGCCCAAGTTTTCTGAGATAATGGTGAGGGGAGGACGGCGTCCCAGCGGGACTTAGCTTGTGCCAAGTCCGAGCAAGCCTCTGCTAGGAGCAATTTAAATAGTTTAGTTATGGTGCCTTTTGTGTTGCCTATAGTGAGGATTACGGTGAGCAGTTAGGATTCTTGTGGCTCAGCTTTGCCAAGCCCCCATAGGTTGTTGAGTAGGCTTTTGAATGCGCTGTGTGTCAGGAAGGCCCCAGAATGAGTGTCCCCGTCGTTCACTAGTTCCTCAAATGTGCGCATTGTGGAGTTTGAATAACAGTCTCCTCCGTTTAATAGACTCATGTTGCGTGTGTCGTGGTGTAGTGAAATGTTTTGGGTTCTCAGCAGTTGTGTTAGCGGCAGCAAGGGGGAATAAGGGGGGTGTGGGGGCCTTGTCTTGGACATATCTACGCCAGCAAGATCTGGCTACATCCAACAATATAGACTTTTTCTGTGGGCAGGGAGGGCTATCTAATAGCGAGGTTAGAATCAACAGTGGTGCTGTATGTTCACGCAGCGCTTTGCTGTCTTCTAAAGGGGGCTCACTAAGCCAAATGGTTGGCCATTGCAGCTGAGCAGCAGCATAATATAGTTTGAAATTTGGCATGCCCAATCCTCCTGCATCTTGTGGGTATTGTGTTGTTGATAAAGCTACTCTGTGCCTGTCTTTGCCTCAGAGCAGGTCAGTCAGCAGGGAGTGCAGCGTGTGGAAGAACGAGCGTGGCAAGAGTTTCGAGAGCGCAGTGAAATAATATAAAAACCTCGGAAGGATGAGCATTTTGGCTATGGCTACCCGGCCCATAGGCGATAGAGGGAGCGAGCTCCAGAACGTCAGAGAGGTGCGGGTAGATCTGAGAATTCTGTTGAAATTGCCCTCTTTTAGATCGGCTATGGAGTGATATATTTGTATACCTAAGTATTTAAACGCTGTGAGTATTTTGGTAATACCGTGTGCATATAATTTGCTATGGGAGTGAGGGGTAAAATACTTGACTTGGACCAGTTAATTCGTAGGCCGGAGGCGAGTGCAAAGGTGTCCAGTATTGACATCACCCCAGCTGTGGAAGTGGTGTGATTACGCAGATATATTAGGGCGTTGTCCGCATATAGGGATATGATGTGGTATGTATTGGATTCTGGGATGCCCCATATTTGGGCACAGCTGCGGAGCTTGACTGCTAGTGGTTCCATGGCTATTGCGAACAGTAAGGGAGATAGTGGGCACCCTTGCCTAGTGCCTCTACCAATTGGAAATGATTCAGAGATAACTTGTCCTGTTTTGACGCGAGCTGTGGGTTTGGAGTATAGTGTTTTAATCCATCTGATGAAGCCGTGGCCGAATCCTAGCGCTCCGAGTGTGCGCATGAGGAAGTCCCAGTTCAACGTGTCAAACACTTTTTCTATATCGAGGGATAGCGCCACCGCTGCTTCCTCTGTGTCATTGTGCATTATGCGGATTAATCTTCTGCTATTTAAGAAGGTGCTTCTCCCTGGGATGAATCTGGACTGATCAGTGTGTATCAGATTTGGTAAGTAGGGGAGCAGCCTATTTGCTAGGATTTTCCCTAGAAGTTTGCAGTCCGAATTTAGTAGGGAGAGTGGTCTATATGATTTGACATCGAGAGGGTCACGGCCCGGTTTCGGGAGCACAACTATCAGGGCTTCGTGTATGGAATCAGGTAGTTGCACCCTGTTATGCGCTTCATTGAACACCTCTAGCATTGGTTGCAGGAGGTGGGTTGCATGGGAATTATAGTACTCTACTGGCAGGCCGTCTGTGCCAGGGGTTTTACTACGTGCCATCTGTGACAGAGCTAGGCGTATTTCATCTATGGTAATAGGGCCTTCCAGTGCATCTGTGTTTTCAGTGAGTTGTTGGTTTTGGGGGACTAATGACAGTAGTTCAGCCATTTGTTGTTCAGTTGGGTGGGGGGAGAGGGCGAATATAAGGAGCGGTAGTATGTAAAAAAAGCCTTGTTAATTTCCACCTGAATGTTAATAATGTTACCTGAATGCAGTCAAATCGCACCTATAGGTGAGGATTGTGATGGCTGTCGAATCAGCCATGCCAATAATCTGCCTGACCTGTCTCCCTCTGCGTGTTGTCGCGCCATGAAATGTCAATCATTCTTACAAAGCCTGGTGTCTGCCTCCCTGTGGCTGGCCCTTAGCGAATTCAGCTCCTCTAGCCAAGTCTCATTTCTGGAGACCACTACCTCCGCTTTGCGCAGTTTAGTCTGCAGTGCTTGCAGTTCTTTGGTTAGTGTCCGTCTTACCCACACTGAGGCTGCGAGACAATGACCACGTATCACAGCATTATGGGCGTCCCACTCGGTTGCGCGAGACGAGGTTGTTTTATTGTTCAAGGAGAAATAATTAGACAGGCACTTGGCCAATTCTGTGTGGAAGGGGGGGTCTGCTAGAGCCTCTGTCTGCAGTCGCCATGTAGGTATGCGTGTGTGTGTGTGCGGCCCCACTCCAGAATTTCGTATAACGGACTGTGGTCTGAGATGGTGTGGGCTAGGTACTCTGATGTGCTTACTTTCTGGATTACAGTCGCTGATGCAAAGAGCATATCTATTCTGGTGTGTAGACTGTGCACTGAGGAGTAATAGGAGTATTCACGGTGTGTGGGGTGCCCAATTCTCCAGATGTCCCTCAGGCCATTTTTGGAGGCCCAAGTTGCTAGGTCAAATGAGGCACGATTGGTCGGAGCAGTGTCGAGCAGGGGAAAGGAGCGGTCTATGTGGGTGTCTTGGACGCAGTTAAAGTCGCCTCCCGATATACTATCTGCTGTTGGGTCTTTAAGGTTTCCATTTGTTAGTGTTCTCAGAAAGTCGCGTTGGTTTGTGTTAGGGGCATATAACGCCACCAGCGCTAGGGGTGAGCAGTCAAGGTCGCCCTCTAGAATCACATATCTACCATTGGGATCAATCTGTGTGCAGATCGTGATAAATGGGACACCCGGGGCGATCCAGATCGTCACTCCCAAGGCGAATGAAGAGGATGTGGTTCCGTGTAGTTGTCCTTTCCATTTTAGCTTGGGAGGTCATGTGGTGTTGTAGATTTAGCTAGTCGAGGGTGATACGTGATCCTCGTCGCGTTCATGTTAGTGATGTGCCTTTTGCCCCACGGAATTGACCAGTTTATGTCCCTGATACTGTTGAGCATGATATTGCAAGTATAACAAATGTGACGTGAAATACTGTAAGCGTGAGCCCAATTAAACAACACGGGAGAAACCCATTGAGTAATAATAAAATCAATAACTATATAAAACATTAACTTCGGTTGTGGCAAGGCGGGTGAAGTTCCGTTGGTTGCCAACTTGAGAGAACGGTCCATATGGTGCGGGGTGTGCATAGGGCAGATGGAAACAAGTCATAGGGATACCCAGCCCATAGTGCTCCTGACACTAGATCCTCCGCCCAGGACCCTTAGTGCCTAGTCTACTGTGGTGTGAAGTATCGAAGGACTTTTGTTACGCCCAGTCGATTCTTGGGCGACTATTTGAGTCGAGCCATGTCGCTGTGTGTTTGGCGCGACGCAGGGCACTTGAGTGGACAGACTCTGATTGTTTAGCATATATCGTCTGCCGTGCGCGGCGTGAGAGACGGGCCCCAGACAGAGTCTGCAGAATCCGAGTGCGCATCTTGGTCTAGTTCACCATCAGTTTGATTGGACAGAGTTGTTGGTGATGCATTGACAAATCGAGATGTGGCCTGCAGGAGGAGGTAGCGCTCCGTCAGAGACTGTTCGGGTGTGGGTTTAGTGCCTTGTTTTTTGCGTTGCCTGCGTCTTGCCTTTGGAGAGGACCATTTTTCCACGGGGTTATTCGCATCTGTTGGGTCGGCCAGGCCCTTGGCGTGCAACCAGGTCCAGGCATCATCTGGTGTTGTGAAAAAGAGAACTCGGGAGTCGTCCTGCACACGGAGTTTGGCCGGATACATCAACGCATACTTGATGTTATGCTCACGGAGACGTTCTTTAACACGGTAACAAGAGCTACGTTTCTTCTGCACTTCCATAGTGAAGTCTGGGTAGGCCGTAATTGCTGCATTTTCAAAGCGTATAGGCCTGTTTTGCGGAATAGTTGCAGGATGAGGTCTCTGTCACAGTAGTTGAGAAGTCTGGCTATCAGCGGGTGAGGTTGCGCACCAGGTGGGGGGGGTCTGCCCGGGACCCTGTGGGCGCGTTCTATTGAGAAGAACTTCAGGATATTGTCTTTTAGAATTGTCTCCGTGAGCCTTTGTTATATAAATAGTTCTGTGCAGGGGCCTTCGACACGTTCTGGGAACCCCACTAGACGGATGTTGTTGCATCATGACCTTCCCTCTGCATCTTCATCTCTGCGTTTTAGGTCGACCATTTCTGCTGCCAGGTGATTAATCTGTGACTGTAGTTCCCTCGCTGTCGAGGGAAGGGTTGCGGTATCCTTTTCCAGTTCAGCCACCCTATCAGACACTGCGTGCTGGTCTGCCCGCAGTATGCTGACGTCTGCTGCAACAGATCCTATTTTGGCTTCCAGGGTGGTCTTGGTATCTAGGATAGCTTGTAATATCTTTTCAAATTGTGCTGTGTGAGCATGTAAAGTAAGTTCCATCTTCTGCAGAGCCTGGTGCGTAGCGATGTCGTCACCGGAAGGATGGGCACTTGATTCCATGTTCCCCAGAGGTGCACGTGGGGTTTCCGGTAACCCTATTTGGTGTCTGCAGCAGCGTGGGGTTGATGGAGATGTGTACCGGGTTGGGTGTGTCATAGGCTGAAGGACACGACTAGAAATCTGCAGTGCTATACTGGGTAGGCACCTGTTGTATAACGATGAGTACCAGACGAAGATCTCAGTTGCCGCGTCAGTGTTAACGGCGTGTCCTGAGAGGGCCGGGACGATCGATTATCTGCGACGAAGTGAGGCAGGGATATTGATGTTGGTATACAGATCAGTCCTTTCAGGGTCTCTGACGGTGTTTTGTTCCCCTGTCCAGTTCCATGGCGGCTCACCTGGGCAACGGCATGAGTGGGGGCAGAGTCCGCTACGCTCCAAGAAATGGCACGGGAGGCCGCATCCAACCCAATACTGTAGTTCTGGTGCAGCGTGGGTGTGGGGCCTGCTGTGTGGGTCTGCGATTGGGGTCCCCTGGACTCGGCGATTCAATCCACAGCGGGCTCGGCAGCCAGTCGGGACGTTAGTAAGTCGCGGGAGTGAACAGGATCGTGGAACTGTGCCACTACCGTACCCGGAATGAGGCGATTATATTCCATAAAAGTTTACTTATGATGTCCGGGGGGGTCTGAGGTGGCTGCTGCAGCGTTTTTTTTTTGGGGGGGGGGCTGCTTTTGACTCTGCACACTCCGACTGAGGCGGGAGCCAGGCCTCCGTTTCTGTCCTACGCCTCAGCGCACGTCGCCGAAGATCAATGGGCCGCTATCCCTCGGCCAGCGCCAGTCCCATGCAGGTGCACGGAGCCGAGCAGGGAGCCTCCCGCCCTGCATCTTCTTACTTGTGGCGTCTCACATGTGGCAGCACCTTCCCTGGGCGCAGGCCACGGGACGCGGTTCACAACTGCTCTGGCCGCTATCCACAGCCGGGCGAGGCCCGACATCCTGGTGCTTTGATGCTTCTTTTTCTTTTTTTGTTGTCCTTCCCTTTGTTGAGGGATGTTGGGGCCCAGCCTCGATCAGCAGCACACTTGTGCGTGGGCCGCGGGTCACGGCGCACCTCCGAGCCAGGTGATGCGCGCCACAGATCAGAGCCTGGCGCCCTGTTGTTGCTGTACTTTGGGGGGGAGGAGTCTTTTCACGGTCTCGGCGATCGCTCACCTCAGCCGCGGGCCCCGACCCGTCCCAGTGCCAGCCGTTTGTTCGCACCAGTGGTATGCACAGCACCTCGGTGCTTCAGTTTGTTGGAGGCGGTGTTGGTGCGCAGCCCGGGGTGGCGCCCATCCAGGCAGCGGGCCGCTGGCACCGGCTCGTCACCACGCCGGTTGCCGTTCACTTCGATGGGCAGCAGCAGCACCAAAATTGAAGTCGCCGCTTCACTTGGGGGTCATGGGCGGCGGGGGAGTCGGCGCCTACCTCGGGTAGGTCTGGAGGTGCCGAAAACAGGATAATTACAAGGGCCGGGAGCGGAGCTGCAGTTTATGCTGCCGCTCCGGTCGCCATGTTGGCCACGCCCCCCTTCTGGATTCTCCCCTAAATGTCAGCTCCTGAACCTGTGTCCTCGAAGTTGGAGTTGGTAAGGTATCTCCTGATCCAGCCGCTAGAAAGAAGATTAATGTAAAATGTAACCTATACATTTATGAATCTATACATAAAAGTTGTTTTTGACATAGACATTGTCAAAGGAGAGACAAATACATAAAAGATAACCAATAAAGTATTATAAAATTGCGTTCATTAAATTAGTGAAACAACACAGAGGATACAGTGAAAGTAAAAGTAAAAATGATGGGATATAGAAGTAAAAATCAGATGTTATCAGACAAACCAGATCAAAGGATGGTAGAGGGTCTAATTGCTCCTGCCAGGCTGCTTCTGATGTCATGTGTGGTGCTGGTTGAAATGTGGAAAACAGGCTAAAGTCTGACTGTAGCTGACAAGAAAAAAGGCAGAGGAATAAGTAATCCAAAGAATCCTTATGAAGGCATGTTGATGGTTTAAATATAAAGTATGAGACACACACATGTTCCTTTCCTGCAGGTTAACATAGGACCTAACAGGAATATTATACTACTGCCATGGCAATGACAAGCTAAGAATAATGTTAACAAGTACATATATCTCAAAGAACACTTACAGTAAGTGTGGAGATGGATGGATTCAGGGATATGTAACAGTAGACGTAAACCCATACAGTCCTTTACAAAGAGTGAGTGAGGTTAGACCACAACTCAAAAGAGCAGACTACCAATATACATCATCCAACTGCTCTGAGTTGCTAGTCCTGGACTGGTTGCAATGCTAGGAGCCGAAGTGTAGAATGTGAAACATGATGGGTTGAAAAACAACACAGGGCCTTGAAATACACAAAAAATAAATATTTGAGCATTATTATTTTAAGAACGTTAATTTCCAACCGATATTTGGAAATCATCATTAATCACAAAAAATCACCATTTGCAACATGAAGTAAAGTACAACACGCAAAGTTATAAAAATCCCCTATATTGTGCTAATGCACTTTCTATATAAGGACATATCTCTGTGTGTTGTAGAGATTTGTTTTTTTCAAATACTTTTCTTAAAGCTTTATACAATCTTACATGCAGTTGTATTACTGTAGGTGTGAGAGCTTGGTTATACAGAGGTACATATAAGACATACCAGGGCTCCATGAAACGGTCCATGAATCCACAGGTCATACTGTATAAGATCTACCAACAATGTAACTGGTGTTGAACAGTAAACAGGTCCAGTCCATGTACAAGTGATAACTAAGTGTCACTGATGTCCTTGTTCTCATCAATTGTCTTTTGATCATTGCAGTTGGAGACGTGGGGGGGAGTCTCTCCGAGTGGTAGCTTCACGGCTATAGTGGGGATTTGAAATCCTAGTATTTACCCAGTGTATTTTATCTCTGGGAAGGGTTAAGTCAGGTTAGGTCAGCCTCACCCGGCGGCCGAAGAAAGGCTGTCAGTACTTAAAGCCAATGCTCAGCCAAGGGCGCCCTGTGCAGTCTCTTCATCTATTCTGTCTTAAGTATCGCTCCCTCAGTTGTTATCCAGTGTAACAATTCTGCCGTCAACTCTTTATGTGAAGGACCCTCCAGTGACTTCCAATGTTTTGCTATGTCTCTGCAGGCGATGCCCAGAGCTAGATTCACAAATCCATTGCCAGCCTTCCTCTCCTGTCGTCTAGGGTACAGGCCAAGCAGGCCGATTTCAGCAGTACACACATCATGTCTGTCTAGCATCAAGGTCCTCCATCACCTTCGACCAGAAGCGGTAACCACAGGGCAAGGCCACACCATATGTGCAAAGTCAGCCTCCACTATGAAACACCTAGGGCAGCAGTGGGCTTGTGTCTCTAGCATCACATTTAGTCTATGCGGTGTAAAATATGTCAAGTGCATATAATTAAACTGGGTGTATTTAAATCTTGTGTTTCTCAATACCTTGTAGGGGTGCCCTCATGCACTCTTTGTCCCTGAGGGGTCTATTTAGGAGATCCTCCCATCTGGTTGATGGGCCTAGTAGGCCGTCGAAGATCTCTAAAATCAGTGGGCAGTACAGCCAGGTGATCGGCCTATGCCCATACTCTATGGCAAGTGTTTCATTAGTCGCAGGCAGAACCTGCCTCTCCCATAAGGTTTCTTTGAGTGTGCACGATGTTAGGCACTGAGGATTCGGAAGCTCATAGTCGGCTATCAAGCTGTCAAGATTTCTCACGGTGGCTCCTACATATAGGTCCCCCAAGGTGTCAATCTCTGCCTCCACCTAGACTCGCATTCGCTGATTCGTGAAGTAGTCCGCAGGTCGAATGGGCTGCCTTACTATGGGCAGCGCAGGAGCATACATACTGGGTCCCCTGACCTTGCACAATGCCCTTCTCCAATGTCGTACGCCAATCAAAAGGATTTTGGGTCTTCTGCTTATTTTCAATTTAACCCCCATCATTGATGATACCAGAGTACATCCCTATTGGGCTCCCCATATGTGTGTAGTTCTTGGATGTTCTGGCCTGCCAACCACCTGGCCAGACACTGTAATTGTGCTGCCAGGTAGCAGAGCTCATACTTGGATGCTCCTAGACCTCCGCACTGACTTGGAAGCTGGAGTGTGCGTAGCACGTTGTAGGGATTTGGTTAACAAAAAGCCCAGTCTTTTGCTCTGCCACTTTAAGTACTCCCGCTACTAATTCACTTGTGATAGTGACTACATGAGAGGAAGTATAAAATTAAATTAATATAAACATCAGCTTATTTTAAGGGTGTTTGCTAGAGGCTGTGTTCATGGGGTATGTATGTGATGTTTTGAAAATTGTGTTTAAGGGGTATATATGTGATGTTCTGAAAACTGGAGGTTCAGTGGAAAGACATAGTGGGTTGAATGTTTGGTTTGTGGAAGAAGTTGTATGGACAGACAGTGAGTGTCTATCGTACCAAATGGCCCACATAGCAGGTGGGGATGCATTGCGGAGAAGGCAGCTCCTTTGAGCGGGTGACACAGAGACAGGATCAGCATGTTTCTCAAAGACCAGTTTTAGCCAGCTGAATCTTGGAGAACTTCTCTTTTACGTGCATCCTCTCATCCCGCCATTTCATCTTAATGTCCCCACAGTGCATGCTTCCTCCCCCAAAGCGTAGACAGTCTGTCACCACCTTCCACAAGGCTGCTTCAGTGTTCCACTGAAGGTGAATGGAGGCAGCCCATGTAGTTTTTGTAGTGTTTTTCCACCAAGTTCAATAGGAGAGTTGTTTTCTCCCCAGTAAAATTCCTCTTGCTCTTCAAGGCTTCACTGCACCTGAGGGGCAGAGTGTGGTTCCTGATGGCTGCAAGTTCATGGAGTAGAACGGAAAAGGTTGTAGCCATGGTGTGGTCTATATTTATCCGGTTTCAAGTGAATGGGTGTCAGGTGTGCTTGATTTAGGTGATGAATATATGATTTATCTGTTCCATATCTTTCAAAGCCCCATCTAGGTGGCAGAGGCCTCCTTCCCTGTTGCAAACATTCCACACTGCATGAGGAGGTTCTGACTACATCAGACATGTCTGCCAACTAGGCGGAGCATAAAATACTGTTGTAAGGTTGCTAGAAGTAACTTTATGGTTGTAAATTACACTGCGGGATGCTTTCCCCCCAAACGGAAAAAGTGGAGACATGTAGGTGTACACCCAGGAGTAAATCTAGACTTGGAAATGGTGAATAGTAAATAAGTGCAGACTTACAAGAGTATGAGTGTAATTTTTCACCTGAGTAACTCTGCATGTATAAATGTCACTTTATGAATAGGAGCCTTGGTCTGTGCTTTACGATTATGGATCTAGGTCAGAATTCTTTGTAGAAAGGATGGATATTTAGGTGAAAGGCCCACAGAATAGTTGCAAGAAGTGCTATTTTTCACCATGCCTTCCACATCCACTGACCCTGACCTACTATCCATATCACCCAATTGTCCCCGTCCCTGTTGCCTTGAAGCTCACAGGTCCTAAACCATTCCATACACTTCAGTCAAGGCTTACAATAATAGGAGGGATCAATTAATATTTTGAGGTCTGTAAAAGTCATGTTAGCAAAGTATGAAGAAAAGTTCCAAAAAGTAAGCTGCGCTTTTAACGTGCTAGCATTGGCAATTGTACTAACGCTTTTCATCTGGATTTTATAACTCTCACCACATTGAGTTTCAACTGAATGTTGTTTGATTTACCACATTAAAGGTTTTTTTAAAACACACAACATTTATTCAGACTATTAGAAGCAAAACGAAACACACATGGTGTTTCCGCCAAATGTTCTTTGGCTTAATTTGTGTTCAAAACCATGAGTTTCTTGTGGAAGAAAATGGTTCTTTGCTGTGCGTTGGCTCAGGGTAGGGTGCTGACACATCTTCTAGGCCCATAATGTTACACGCCTGGTCATCTTGAAGGACACATCGCTGCTGCTTCCTGCAGTGCGCAGCTTTCAGAATTTCCTCCTGTGGGGAAGCTGAAACATCTGCGCAGCAGAACCCTGCATGTTACACAACCTAAACAGTCCCATATGTATACCAACGAAAGCCTAGTGCTCACAATGTGAGTAATGAATAGTTAACTCTAAGCAATCAATGAACTCATTGACCTAACCCTTCTATATAAATGTGTCTAAAAACTCTCTACAGTGGGTGTCCAGGGTAGGTCCAGAAGGGCGGGATCCACGCCACATATTCAGGTTATCTACATAAGATAATATATTAGAGGAGTTCGAGCCACACAAGAAATATAAAAGTATGTTTGAAAGTTTCCCATCATCTATAAAGGTTCCTGGATGTGAAAGTGCAGGGAGGAAGGACGTGTGACCCATCTTAAACCCTTCTTTTGGATTTACTACAATGGAATATGATGGGACCTTGGGTTAATGTTCTCAGGATATAAAGGTTTTACTAGTGCAAGACAACATTTTTGTGAATACTTTGCTCTCGTGAAGACAACCACTTTTGTAGGTAATTTAGATGTACAAGCTCACATGGCTTTGTGAATTCGGCCCAATGGATCTAAGTGGGGGTTTATGTCAATATCGACCACAAAAATATTGTGCTACGGAACGTTGTAGCAAAAACATCGATTGCAAAAATATTGTGATTTGTAAGTCTGTATATGTAAGTATAAATGTGCTATTTGTCACTCCATATGTATTTACCGCGGCGAATTATATAGTCAAGGTAAACAGTAGTCGTATTAGTGAAAGTAAATCTATACTTACCTATGTATACCTACCTTCATGATGTATTGGTGTCGATTTTCTTGCTACAATATTTTAGAAGCACGATTTTGAGACATTTGTGATAGCTTACTTCTGAAGGGAACCTATTCCGTAATCAGTATCATCCTCAAAATCTGGCATGGATGAAACCCCCCTGGACATATGCCTGACGCCTCTGCCTAGCAGAATAAAGTGCTGAGTGTCTCCTAATGTATAAGGACATGAGGGAATAAAACAAAAAAGAAAGCCTTTCGCGTCCAAAATGGCAACATTCATGCATTATTTAGAACAGAGAATGCCGACTTGTCAAGATGCATTTTAAATGCTACGACAAAACCTCCAAAATAAATTTCATCATCAAAAATGTCTGACCAAGAGATTGATGTGAGCCAAGCCATGAAAGGTGAGCCACATATGAAGGCCTCAAACACGTTTAGGACATCTTGTCATACAGAAAAGGAAGCCGTTTCATCGCCCTCGTGGCTGTCGTTCCCCCATAATTAGTGACTCAGGCTCTTCAAGTGGCTGACCGCAGATTGTGTAGAGCAGGAGGGTAAGTCTTTATATGGCGCTGGCGGTTCCCCATTCCCACTCAATTCCTATGAATAGCCCGCTCTCGGCAGGAAAGAGCCATGTCTAGGTTTTATATAGACATTGTGGGTGGGAGAATATTTAAAATGAAATTGCCTTCGGTTGCAATGGGAAGAGGCAACATGCAGGTCACTCGAACAGTGCTGTTGTTTTCCTGCAGGCAGCTTGTTCATGTGTACTGGCTTGACCCTCTTTAGAAACTGGGTAAATGCAGCAGTAAGATGCGATTATCTCTTCTGAAATCAGCAGTGCTGGGACATGGTTTCAGTAGTTCTAATTTTCAATTGTCAAGCCCCATAAGTGAATGATGGGAATACAAGATTAATTAATGAATGGTGCCTTAAAGTCGCTTCAGCCCTAAGTACCACCCTAATATAGTAATTATATGTCAACACGCACCCACCTTCCAAAATAGTTTGCAATTGTTTCATTTCCCCACAAGTTCAGAAAGCGGGAAATAGCCCACACAGCCAAGATTCTAACCTATTCTTTCCCCAGAAAGTACTTGTTCAGAAACCCAAGTTCTATCATCAGTGCTTTGTGCATTTCATCCCTTTATTGTCTCCCATGAAATATCTAGAGTAAACGTATTTCCTCATCATGAGGTCCATCACGTCCTTCAGGAGCAGGGATACCAAGTCTTGGTTAAAAGGTGTAAAGCGGTTTTTGAGTGACTTGGAGGCCTATTCCAAAGTCCAGAGACTCCAACATGCAAGAATCAGTGGTGATACAGACGTGGGTAGAACACATTACTCAAATCTTGTGTGACAGTACCCTGTTTGTAAGGTGTGGGTAGGAGTCATTGCTTTTGTGGGCTTGAGGATTTTGTGACAGCAGGGGTTTGTGACTGTTCTGCTCCCTTTTTCCCTGCCATAGTCCTCTTAGTGGTAAGCTGGCTGAGTGTAAATTTGCTGGCTGCCTTGGGATCTTTGGTCCTCAGGAATAAGCCACTCCCATGGGCTTTTTGCACCATTCCCACGGAAAGGCTTGAAGCCTGGAGGTGTGCTCAGTTCAAAGGCCAAGGATCAGGTACTGTAGCCAAAACACTTACTACTTGAGCCAGCAAGACTTGAATAAAAGGGGATGACGCCTTTCTTGCGGATGGAGATATGATTCTTGAATGACAAAATTTTTTGTGATCTGCAATCCTGCAACCAACTACAGAAATCATTTGCCATGGAGTTCAGTATATCTACAAAAGACAATATCTCATGAGGTTTAGGGGCCAATTTATATATTGTCAGGAGACCCGTTTTTCCCCCAGGAGCACAGTGTAAATTACTCTATCGCCCTGGCAGAAACGCTGCATGCCGAATTATAAATGACCACCAAGCTGGCGGAAATTTCTAAAACATTGGTAGGCAACACCCTGACAGCGGTTCCTGTCAAAGCTTTTTAAAGTTTTGTTTAGGGCTCAGTCAATATGATGGAGTCTTACACCAAATTGTTTTCTTTTTTATTTTGAAAAAGAAAATCCCAAAGCGGGTTTTTCTTTTTGAAAACAAACAAGATAATTTATACATATATCCATCCTTATTCGGTGGATGGACATATATCCAGTTCTCCGACAGCTGTTACTCCGTCAATCCTTTGGATGAGTTGGGCTACAGTGGTGATGCATTAGTCCCTACCATAGCCAAACCTATGGTCCACCCTTATTTAAATTGGGTGGGCGTATAATTGTGTTGGTGGGGAGAGAACACCAACACTGTTGCAACAGAGTTCCCTCTCCACCAACATCTAATTAGGCCCCTTATTCTCGTTTGAAGACAATAGGATGTACTGAGGTGCCCCTAAAATTGTATTCTTGTGTCATCTTTAGAGGAATGTCCATAGATCTTGAGGGATAGTGCAGATTATGTTGACCTGCTCAATGCCAAACCACTTTGTGACATAAATCGTGGTAATAATGGAGCAACTCTTTTCTCTTTATCCAGGGATTAGACGGTTCAGAGCTAGTCCTTATTACCGAAGGGGATGGCACTGCAGAAAATACCAACGCCTCAAACAGCATTGATGGCAGTGATTGTGCCAAAAGCAACAGCAGGGCAAGAGAACAGGTGCACAACAACTAAAAAAACACTTCAGCAGTTGATGGAGGAGTAGAAGCTAAATCCTAGGTGGCAGTTGTGGAGACAGGTTACAGCCTTTTTGGAAGAAGAATCCTTCCTAGATGTAGTATCTGCTCCATAAACACTTCTTAAGAAGGATAATTTAGAATAGAGGGTTTAAGCGATCTCCTTTTCAAATAGTACCTAAAGATAGAAAGGCTAATATCTGGTGGAAGCCAGTACAGGTGTCTGCGATACCCATAACAACCTGATTGATATCTTGCTATCGAATTGAGAGCATCATTTGAATACGATCATGCATGTAAGTGAGGCAGGCAAAGAAGTGCTTCTTTTAGTGAGAAAAACTCTGCCACTGATGCAAAAATGGCTAGAAATCCAAATTGTGAACAAAGATGCTTCTCAAGCAGAAAACATGAAAACATTTTCCTAGGTCCTACTCTGAGTTTAAAAAAAGAACTGAGGCAAAAGTGACTGTTTGGGACAGAGGTCTGTAAGCAGAAAGAAGCGTCACTTACTAGATGATGCGGTTTAAGCTGTTGTTATTAATGTATTATTTTTATAATAATTATTTTGAAAAGTGGGCAAGAAACACGATTTTCAAAATAATTAAAATGTTTTAAATTAAAATGTAGGTGTTACCAACTTGAGGGCCAACCGGAATTTATACAAATGTTATGAATTTCGTGTGTCTCTTTCCTGAGACATTGCAGTAGTAGACAAGAACTGGCAATGCCAATAGGTCTGACTTTAATCTGCTGCACACTGCCGCCTCACAGACGTACCGCTCACTCTTCACCGACATGGACAGCGTCTTTTCAGACTGGTATACTGGGAACAGGAGCGAGAACCAAACGAGAGTGTCTGTTCACTATCTGCAATGAAACATGAGCACAATCAGAAGTGTATGTGAAGTGGAACAAAGCATGTGAGAGGACACAAAGAGGCCTACTCAGGACAAGTCCCAGCAAGCTTCTTTTTCACTATGAAAAGTGTTTTAAACACAGTCCATTTATTCACTTGTAAACTCTAGAGGAAGCCCAACACTTAAAAGCATGCAGATAAAAATAAAATATGGAAGCTGGACAGTCTGAAGACGTCAGCTTAGATATTTAGATAAGCCAAGCGAGGTTGTATTTCTATATTCCTAACAGGATCATATAGTTTCCTGGATCACCCATCTACTCCCTTCACCTCAAAGGCAAGAAAGATTTGTCCTTAAGCTCTTTAAAAGGGGGTTAACTGGAGCAGTGATCTTGTTGGCATCAACATTTTTGATCACAGTAGCTGGCGGTGGGCCAAGAGCCAGAGCCTAGCAAAAAAAAATCCAGGTCTAAGTATTTTTCTCTATAAGCAACACCTCTATTTTATTTGCATTCAGATTCAAATCGTTATTGGTCATTAAACATGCACCAGCAGCAAGACATTCCTGAAACTTAATGGTGAAAGACAGAGTTACTTACAACGTCCCTGTATGTAGAACCGAATATCAAAAGCATTCTTTAAAAAAGTAAAGCTGAAAGAATGAATGAATGCAACTAAAAGGGTTAAATAAACATTAAATACATTAAATACCTCTACAAAGTGCACAATAATTCCTAATAAACCAATGTCTAGTATTTTTACGTTTAAAAAGAAAAAATAATGTAATTCAGACACAATTAAATACTAAGCCTAAAATTACAAATGTACAAATGAAAAGAAGACTTCTCTAATACTACCTAAACAAGAGATCTGCGCCAGAAAGAACCGCACCCTACGGTGTTCACAACGGGAAGTTCTCCCTATTGCAGTTGTCACAGAGTTCTCAGTGTCAACCCATTTCCATTTATATTTCTCTGAGAGTTCACAGTATAAACAGAGTAAATCCCTTCCTAGTACATTTGTCAAAGAATTCAGGGGAACCTTCCGCCACATTTGCAGCATTTATTTTGATGCAAACGTGGCATTTCCCATGCACCATATTTACAAAGTGGTGCAATGCTTGCATTGCGCCACTTTGTAAACCCTTGCACCTCATTATACTTGCGCCAGGCATAATGTATGCAAGGGGTGCCAACATTTTGGCACTACTCCTGCAGAGTACATCAATAGCATCATATAGAATTACGCTATTGCACCCTACCGTGCTCCAATGTGTGCCATATTTTAAATATGGCACACACATGGTGATGGTAGGGGGGCGCTAAGGGGTGCAAGGAAAGTGGCGCTGCACTCGGTGCAGTGCCACTTTCCAGAAATCTGCCCCTCAATTTTCTCCAAAATTGCAGTCTTGAGGCGAGACATGGAGCGAGGGGGACCGCATCCTGCTGAGGTAATTCTATAGCCACTATAAGCCACTTAGCAGTTGACTACAACCACTACCACCTTAAAAACATTTCCGCCTGTGCCTAATATTTCTCCCTAAATTGACACTGCTGAATCCTGCAATGGAATTAAGGAGGGCACTCGTGGGGGCCAGATTAGCCTGCAATGCTCTCTCAAAGGCCTATCCTCCCCATTCAGAGAAGCTCACTCAATGTCAAAATCTTCTAAGGAGACATCTAAACCAGACCCCCGTTGCTCTTCCTCTCCAACCTGGTAAAGTCATCGGGATAGCAAAGAAAACTGAGACATTCCACCTGGTTACCAACAATCCCCTCAGGTGTCCCCAAGGGAGAGCCAATGTTGTCACTCTTCTGCTTGCAACCCCAACCATCTTCTACATGCCTCCAAAAAATCACAGGCAAATAGAATGTTGAGTTACTTTCAATCAGCTGAAATACAAGACTCATACTCTACAGCAACCACAAAAGGGGAAATGACCTTAACAAAGGAAGATCTACTCTCCTCTCTGCAAGACTTTAAAAAAGAACTGCGTGAAGAACTCAAGGCAGACATTGCAACCTCACAGGAGGATCTACCATCTGATTTCTACTCTAAACACACAAATGCTGCAACAAGATGTAGACTCAGTCGGAACTTGCACACTTGACCTTGAAGTCAAATGCCAAACCCACAGCCCAAACAATGGGTGGCCAGTATGAGGAGCTCCTCAGACCACCTCAAAACACACCTCCAAACTACAATGCTAAAATGTGAGGATCTGGAAAATTGCTCACGATGCAACAACATTTCCCTAAGGAATCTAGAGGAGGGAGCGGAAGTCCTGACTTGGAGGTGTTTGTAGTAGGTTTGTTCTCAGAACTACTTGGGGACAGTAGTGTTAAGGTGAAAATGGATCGGGTCCACCGAGTTAGCCCACAGGTGCATTGAGAGGGGAAACGTCTCAGAGATGTGCTGGCGAAACTGCACTCTTTCAAAGTGAAAGATCAGACTTTACAGACAGCCAGGAAAGTTGAGGAGATGACCTTCCAGGGGATGAACTACTCTGTATTTCAAGATATTGCTGCAGCTACCTTAGCTCAGCGACTACAATTCAGACCTGTGATTGACAAATTATGCCAGGAGTGCATCAAAAACAGATGGACTTATCCTTTCGGCCTAGCCTTTGACTATTACTACAAGACACACCACTTCACAGACCTAGAAGAAGCAGCAAACTTGTTAGGTGTAACACATTCACCACCAGAAGACCCCGGAGGAAACCAACCGCGGGCTCCAAGACGAGTGTGAACAAAAGACAATGGCTTTTACAAAGACGCCCAAAGCAGCTGGAGAAACGCTGGGCTCCATGCTGAGACACTCACTTTCGCGCTGTTGCCTGGTGCAGTGTTTCTCAACCAATTACTCTTAAGTACTTACTCGAACTATGCTGAGCCCTGCTTGTTTATGTACGGTAGCTCCCCATGTGGGACTGTGTTCCTTTCTCTTCTCCATTCCTGACATGCTATGTTTCTTTTGGAAGATTATACCGTGACATCCTAGAAAGCAGCACTACTAGCTGATAATTATCTTACACCCTTTGATATCCCGCTCTTTAGTTCCTATAGCATGAATGCATATGTACTTCATGACCTATGCACATATAGATATGCAAAACATTTCAACACAACACAACTGTTCGGGAACCAGATTCCCAAATGTTAATATTTTGTTCTTTAATACTTTTACTTTATGAGTGTAGTGATGTCAATGGCCGGTGTGGGGACTGGGAGGGACAAGAGGGGAGCGGGAGGGGGCCCATGGTGGGAGAGAATACATGCAATGGCACAATGGTATTGCGAATGATGCCATGGAGCGATTCTAATGACCCAACAATAGCACAGTGTTGAATATACGGACATGGAATGTTAGTGGGCCCAACTCTCTGGCTAAACATCATAAACTGTGGCAATCTCTCTTCGATCAGACACACGATACAGTTGGAATACAAGAAACGCACCTTAAAGGCAACCAGGAGCATAGGTCACTTCACAAAGCATATCCCCTTATCTATCACTCTTCTGCTCTCACAAAACATAATGGGGATGCCCTCCTCTTTCATTCGGCCCTCTAGTTTCAACCTACGGGCAGTAAGGCACACAAAGAGGGGAGGTTAATAATGGTCAAAGGGAAAAGATTGGGCAGAATGTGTACAGCCACATCTATCTATGCCCCTGATTTAGTGCAGGCTGTCTTTCTTCACTCATTCCTCACCCTTTTGGGAAGCTTTGTAGAAGGCAAGATTATCCTCATGGGAGACTTTAGCCTTATTTGGGATCTGGAATTAGGCAGTACCCATCCATAGCGTCCAGTCAAAGGACAACTTTACTAAACCCTTCAACAGTCTCAATCCATAGACTTCATAGAGGCCTGGAGGGTAGCACACCCTTTCATTTGTGATTAATTTTTTTATTCCCATCGAGACTGGATTAAATATTTATAATTCAATCCCTAGAATACTCTATTTTAGCCTCCACCTTTCATCCAATAACAGTGTCAGACCATGCCCCTGTAGAGCTTACATTAGGTAGTATGTCTCCCACACTTAAACTCTGTAGGTGGTTTTCCCCTAGATCCCTCACCAGGATCACCTCTTCCAAGACGAGATTTGCACCACCATCAGAGAATTTTTCCATGTGAATGACCCTCAAGATACCAGTTTAGCCACTACATGGGACACCTTTAAGGCAGATATTAGAGGGAAATGTATCTCTTTATTACCTACGCTAACTAAACAGAAATCCCAAGATAGACTGGCTCTTGAAGCAGAGCTCCAAACAGCAGAACGAGCTCACAAGGACACCCCTACCCTTGCACTGCAATAGAAGGTTACAGCTCTTGGAGGGAAATTGAATGCAATCTATTCCAGTAGGGCAGAGTTTACCCTTCTATGCCTCAAACATGTCACATATGTTCGGGGTAATAAGGCAAAAGCTCACTTAGCACAACAATTGTGAGTCAAACACGAAAGAGATTATATCAGTTACCTACATTAAGAAATGGGGGAAGATGCGACTACAGAAGAAGATAAAGCAAAAGCTTTGCATGATTTTTACAAGACCCTAGACATGTCAGAGACACCTGGAGAGGAGACATAAATAGAATATTCAAGAGTGGCCCAACTACCCCAAGAGATGGAGGATCAAAATGAGGAAGAAGGTAGTCCAATCAGGTATGAAGAAGTCCAAATGGCACTTAACACTCTAAAATACAAAAATCACCAGGGCCCAATTTTACAAAAACCTTCAGCTCTGATCTTGTACCTCATCTAACATGCCTATTCAGCTATATGGCATCCATTCGCATGGTTACTCTATCCATGAGTAAAGCACTGATCAAGGTCATCCCAAAACCAGGGAAAGAGCCACATAATTGTGCTGATTGCTCTACTTAATTTAGATGCAAAAATCTACACTAAAATTCTTGCCACAAGACTAGAAGGCATTATGCCAGAATTGATCCACCCAGACCAATTAGGCTTTATTTGAGGAAGACAAACGCCTGACTACCTAAGGAGGGTGGTCCATCTGGTCGAAAGGGCAACCAAAAAACAGATCCAAGGAATTCCTCTGGCGATAGATGTGGAAAAACCCCTTGACTGGGTGGACTTGTCCTTTCTCTTCCACACTCTCCGCAAATTCCAGAATTGAGGAACAAGTTATAGCCATGTTTCAGGCAAACTAAGCGAATCCACTATCAGGTGTGCTAGTCAACGAAGTGGGTTCATACTTCTTTAAGTTAGAACAAAGGTACACAGCAGCGGTGCCCAGTTTCACCACTCTCATTTGCTCTCAATATAGCACCACTTGCAGCCATAATAAGGGCTAAACCTGAGATTCAAGACATTCATTTTGGCATGGTCGACCACAAAATTTCACTCTTTGCAGATGATGTTCTACTCTCCCTCATCTCAGCCACATCTTCTCTTGCAGCCCTGCAGCAATAATTAGCCACCAATCAAGCAGTGGCATTTATCATGTTAACCTCCATAAGTCTTTTCTCCCCAACTTGACCTTGTCCAAGCCAGAGAAGTTGGTGAATTCTACTTCCTTCAATTGGGGAAAGAAAGACCCCACTTACTTGGGGATGAAAATAACACCCAAAACTTCTGATTTGTACTAACTTTCCCCACTTCTACAACTGAAAGCCGATCTTAAAAGGTGTGAGCCTTGTACTTATCATGGTTAGGTCGTATTAACGCTATTAATATGTGTGTCTTACCACAATTGTTGTACCTGTTCCAGGGCCTCCCCACAGAGATAAGACAAAAGATTTTTTTCGGAGCTTCATTCTTGGTCACCAGTTTCATATGGCACCAGCCCCTACACTAAAGAGTAGGTTTTTTACATTTTCCGAACCGGTACTAACAAATCAGCGCTGCACAGGCATTTTGTTCCTGTGAGCACCATTAATTATGCATCTGGTCTGAAGGTTCTTGCACCCTCCTTACATTATTTGCTGCTTTTCAGCTCACAGCAAATCTTGATAGGGAAGGCAGCCTTTATGGCAGGTTCCTGGCAGCAAAGCAGTAACTTCACTGTTGTGCTCTCCTCTGCCATTGAACTCTAGCAAAGTCAGATCAGCCCCACGAGGTCTTACTTTGGAAGAAAAGGAAACATTTCTTTTGTTCTATTCTAGTGCTGTACAAGGCCCATTATGGATAAGCCGTTAAATAGTGTTGGAGTGTAGCTTTTATAATCAAAATTAACATGAACTGCTTGCAAAATAATGTGTAATCAAGCTGCATAGAAAATGCATTAATATGTTTTTAATACACGCATTTGAAATGTGCCCACGGGGAGTGGCCACCAATGTATACGATGACTAATGAAATTGACTAATAATGAATTATTAATATACTAATGTATGATTCTGTTTTAGCATTAAGAGTTATATGTTAGGGTTTGCTGAATAAATCATTAGGCCTTAGTTAGCATGAGTCTGGGCCTAGCCCCTGGTCTCATATTAAATGCGTTTTTCTAACGTGCACTGTGCTGTCTTCCGGAAGGACATAGAGCTGTACTTTTCCAGAAGCTAGAGATGTGTGTAGCCGTAGTAGATTCTTTCTCATGAGACCCGACTTGCTCAAGGAGACATTCTTGTTTAATGCAACAGTGTAATTCGCAACAGGTACAAGGTCGCCTGAACTGGTAAAGACAATGGAGCTACTGACTTGAGTTGTGCGTGTAACTTTTTCTACCTGCCATCTCACCCAATGAAGACGTAAATCACAGGAGCCAATGAACTGTATGAGAACTGTCTTATGTGAAAATTCTAGTAAGGTGACCACACAACTATTAGTTAGAGATAGTGGTGCACCGACTACTGACCAATGAGAAATTAGAGACTTGTCTGGCAAATTCAATTAAACGTCACATTACAAGGAGAAATCAGGCATTATTGAGCCAGTAGAGGGACACCCCTGCCGTTACTCTGGCATTCCGTCTTTGCCTTTGCTGCTTTGACTCTTCAAACCATCCTCACCTTGTCTTGCCCGATATCTATATCTTCATCTCCTCAAGAGGGAAAAACTTTCTGCCCTAGCTTCTGAGACTTTGCTGTTCTATCCTGGCTGATGGCGAATCGACTACTGTCCTGAGGACGAAGACTGACCCTGTATGCTGACCCATTACGGAGGGTAACTATATGATGATGAAATTGTAATTGTCTGTTTGCCTTTCCTTTCTAGGTACCAACTGCTTTTGACAGAGACCATAGTCAGACGTTTTCCAAATTTGTGTTACTAAATTGTTTTGCATGAAGCCCACCATGCTGATGCTAATTCGAGGTTAGTCGAGGCGATCACTAATATTAGGTGCAATCAGACAAAATGACCGAATCTTTGCTGTGTTGAATAGATGCGCTAATGATACTCTGCTAAATAGATACATGTTGATGCCGTGTTTTGTTCTACTGTGTATAATCTTTGCTTTGCTCAAATCCTATTCGAGTTGCCATATTATAACATTGTTGATGTGTTGTCTGGTGTTGAGGCTAATAAACTTGCTAGTAGAGTGTAACCAATAGGGAATAAATATCATAAACTTACTAGATTTTGTGTGGAAAGGTCATGGTGAGTTCTGATTCTTATTAATGTCATTGATTAATTTGATTGATTTGCTATGGTGAATATTGATGAGGTTATTGATTTAATGAATTATGTTCTGATTAGTTATCTCGTCTTAAGGTGTCTCCAATCAGGGTCAAAAGGTTAATTGGCCTAAAACAAGTCCCAGACTAAGTAAATTACCTAAGGCGGGACGCGTTAGGAATAGTAATCTTGAATACTTTGCAAGCTGTCCTTAATGCACTCCTTATCTACTTATAGTAGATTGTGATGTAGCCTCATTACTGTGAGACTGGAATAAGGGTGAACAATCTGTCACACCTGTTACTTATTTAAGTGAAGATGGCAAAGGTTTCACTAGAGACTATTTCCATCCTTTCTAATTCAAAGATATTCCAAACCTCACAAGAATAAAACATTAGAAAATATCACAGCTAGTGGAGAGAGAAAGTTAAGCAAGATCCTTTTAAAATCTTATTTGATCCATTGAAGATCTTCCTTTAATCTCCCTCTGGTCTTCTAATGATATTAAAGCAGGGAGGCAAATAGTTGCCAGAGGAACTCATTTAAAATTTGTAATTAAGTTTCTGCACCAGCCATTTGTATACTTTAACTATAATGGCTTGGTCAGAGATACATATAAAACGTCTTATTACTTTGGTTCTAAATCATATAATCCAGTTCTGTTATTGATGTTGGCATTCCAGCAAAACAACTTCCCTTTTCTATCCCTGCCCAATAACTGCTAATTATCAATAGATAAAAATTGTTTATTAAATGTTGTACTGGGTCAACGCTGGCCCTGGGTGGCAAAGAAAAGCATAACATGAAACAATGTGAGGTAAGGGGGAGAAAAATACCCCTGCTCCAAAGACCCATAATCCAAATATAGGGGTGACCCAGCATACAGCAGTCTGTTTATTAATATTTCATATTGCACAGTGTCAGCCTTGTAGAGCACTTAATGTCAGGCTCAGGGCCGGCTTTAGCACTAGTGGCATCCTGTGCAAAAGTCTTTATTGGCACCCCCCCAGCCCATGACCTCCTCTTCCGATTCACACACTACCACCCAGCAAAGTGCCCCTCATCACTCCATAGCACCTCTCTCACATACGTTTCATTTGTTTTAAAGCTCTGGTAAAGGCTGGCTTTACTAATCAACTTAGCTATCCACTTAAAATACAGTTCTGTTCTTTGCAGCAAGCATATTAACCGTCTGCAAAACTTTATGGTGAGCCAAGAGTACCACTGGACCAAACTCTGATCTCTCTTTGTCAGGAACATTAATCGCAAGAGTTATCTTGACATTTTTATTGTTGCTTGACTGCATTCGCACATGGAACTTTGCTTCAGATACTTTAATATTGTAAGTTATTGCTAAATACAGCGCCCCCTCCCCTGAGGTCAGTGTCTCCTGTCCAGGCCAGCGCCCAGTGCGGCCACACTAGTCGCACCCCCCTAAAGCCGGCTCTGGTCAGGCTACCTCAGTGGTAAGAGCAGGTTTGCTAGAGGAGAAAGAAAAATTATTTTTAAATGAATACACTGGCATTGCAACACTTAGAGCAGGCCTCAAACCCCAGCAGAGATCATACACCAGTTTACCAAAATAAAAAGCATTACATGTTTACTTGCCTCTTTGGGAGATAGATTTCTTACATGTCTAGAAGCCTAAAAGATTAGTGAAATTCTACCTAATCCCACTGTGGGAATCTTCCAATCTAGTTATGCTAAATTGGACAACTCAATGGTAGTAGCACATTGACTGATAATGTATTGTTTCTTTGGAAATCTAATGGGTCCCCTTGATTCGGGCCTCCCTTGTTCATAATCTAAGTGGTCTATCAGGATTCCTACTCTCACCACAAACTATTGTTGTGGGAAACTAAATTGGGATACACTCCTATGCGAATAACCATTGTCTGCCTGCCACAGCTTCATTTAGGATACCTATCCCCACAGTGTATATAAACAACTTGGGGACAGCCGCCTGTCCCCCTTTCATGCGGACTCAAAATGGATTAATTAGGGAATGGGCAAAAAATATGTGAAAACCCCAGGCCAAAGTACTTGGACTTCCTATCCTACCTGAAGCACGAATAGAAACGCTGCTCACAGATTGCTGATTGTGCAACACTTCACTATTCCGAGCAGCGAATGTGCTATCTAGTTGCCCATAGTGCCAAAAAACGTGGGAAAGGCAGCAGCCTAAGTTATCGCTAGCCTGGGTGATGGGAAGCTGAGAACATTCTGAAAACAGAGGCAGCTGCAGACCATGGAAACACTTTACAGCCAAACTGTGTTAGAACCCGTTCTGAAGCGCCACGGAAGTGATGGCTTTACCTAGAGCTGTGTTTACCCTTTATAACTGTCTGCACATAAGGTTTACTAGGACTTTAAATGACAAATTTCTATCTTTGCCGTTGGCTCCACAGAAACCGCTTTCTCTTCTAAGTTCGAAGTTAAATTCCTCCATAGACCCCAAATTCTTGTCCTGCACTAGCGCCCCCCTAAATTTATTGACTATAACATCAATATTATTAGATATATTAAACTGTATATTAATGAATTAATTTGATATTTTTTTAACTTGTTTACATTTAGTGCTAGTGTAAATTGTACAGTACATTTTTGAGTTGGTGTTTTTTGTGGGTTTGGGTGGGCAGTGTTATTTTTATTATGTATTAATTAGTGTCAAATAATGAATGTCAATTGATTCAATTTTTGATGTTATATATGTGAAAATGATTAAAAAGTTATTTAATACATTTTAATTCATGTGGAGTTTATCAGAGATTGAGGGAAGTGTTTTAGTAAACTATAATTATATTGATAACAATCAATTATTAATTAATTATGTTACTTTTTATTTTTACATTTTTTATCTCCATCTATAACATGTTTATATATATCTTTTTGTAGACTATTTTGTGTACTTTGTATTAGTGTGCAATGGGGATTCGGTAGGTATTGTTATTTTTAAAGAGTACAATAATAATTGATGGTTTTTAACTATTTAAAACTATTTGTATTTGGGGGCGTGGCCATGATGGCGACCATCTGACCCCTTGATTGTATGCACTGTTAACAGTTGCAGCAGGTATGATACGTAGGCCTCTGTTTTCCACTTGAGGTAAAGGTAAGCACCTGCTAACATAAAGGACATAAACAGTTGGATGGAAATTTGGAAACCGAGAAACATACATTCATGCAGTTATCATGATGATGACGTTTTCATTTGATTTTGTTTTGCTTGTTTCAAAGCAATACATGTGTTTTGGCATTTTGTAACAAAGTAGATGACATTTTCTTATCATTCTGGCTTGCTATACAGACTTCTCGGTGCCATTTATTTCCATTTCACAGACGATAATGGGATTCATGCTACAAATCTTAATGGGATTCTTGTTACATTTTAGGCACTATACAGTGAAGCACATATGCCGTTTCGCCTCAATTTCTTTTGAGTGAAGATGGTCCACCAAAGAAAACCTCAAGTGCTGTATTATTGTGGCGAAAATGCTAAACTCCATTCTTGTAGAATGATGCTTGTCTTACTGTCTGACTCAGGCAATCACAAAGGCTTGCAGTTCCACTTACCACATCCTGGCACCTTGTCTACAATTGGTAAAGAGTGCTGCTGCTTTTCAGTATGTCTCCGTTCTTGTAAATTGTACATATTTTTGTTAAGATAACTTTCTGTCACGGCCCAAACTGTGGTGGGGTCATGTCACAAGGTCATGTTTTGGGGTGTAGGAAGGTACTCTGGAAGGTGTCCTCACCTACGTATCTCCCATGAAGGTGAAGAGCATCCAAGGCACAGGATGACTCTCTGGGGTGGTGTCTCTGTTTGGCCTTTTGAGGACCTCTAACAGCCTTGGGCCAGAAACCCTGCTCCTGCTATAATGCCTGTGGAAGGGACACTAACACATTAGTCCTCAAATACAATTAGAATAATAAGACTGGGGCAATTTTCACAGTTCCCTGTCCTACATCCAGGTGTTTACTTGGGAACTGAATAACTATAGCATCCCAAATTACTCGCCAGGTGCAACAGTCAGGTTATTTTGACTGATGTTTGGATTAAGTATTGGTAGAGAGCAGCGCAGCAAGCTTCACCTTTCTCCTGAGTGGTTTCAGGGATAGGAAGGGAGCCATTTCACTGTGGACTTCAATATTTCAAAAGTAGTGGCCTCAGAGCACTAAATGGTGCAGGGTGTGAGATTAGCAAATGTCTTTTTGTATGAGTGTAAAGTGTTTCACAGACTGGCCAGATCTAATATAAATGAGAAAGTTAAAGGAAAATAGCACAGCTATGTTAGGTGGATGAACTTCATTGCCGCCCAATACATCTAATGAATGCATCTGATGTGAGATGATGAAAAAATAACTGTTTTAGAGATAATTATGCCCGCACTTGGTTTAGAGCCAATTAGTTCTTGAAATTCTTTATTAGGGCTGTGTGTGGAGTCGTAAAACCTGATGACTTGCAACAACACACAGTTTAAAAAAAAGATTGCCAGCTTTCTTAAAAGCCTAAAAACATAAGCAATGGCTTAAGGGAGATGATCCAAAGTGGCAAATGGATGAAGAGGTATGACCCAAAGGCCACTCCTAATATATTTATGTGTGTTGTTGATAAGAGCTCTAGCAGATGGCTAAATCCCTCTCTAATCTACCATAAAAATGGGAACTTCCTGGCTCTTGTGCAAGGCTGGAGTGGCATCCGCTAAAATGGTCTTGGTCAATTTCCAGAAAAAAAAATCCCTGCAGCCTAATATGCCATTTATCTCGAACAGGACATCAGGCTGCATGGAGTGGCTGGTTTTAAATACCCTTCATTAGGTT
This sequence comes from Pleurodeles waltl, assembly GCF_031143425.1. Taxonomy (NCBI): domain Eukaryota; kingdom Metazoa; phylum Chordata; class Amphibia; order Caudata; family Salamandridae; genus Pleurodeles; species Pleurodeles waltl. The sequence goes on along the minus strand of NC_090445.1, from coordinate 1,568,872,727 downwards.
GACTCGGGAGACCTACACCAAGAGGGAAATCCCTGAACATGCCAACCAACATGAGCATAATTAAAACATCGTCCTGATCTCGTCTGCATCCAGTGGTAAATTATGGACACCTTCATTTGTTACTCGTTTTTGGAGGAGCCAATGTGACACTAACAAATTTACTCAGTAACTGAGCTTGAGGTTATACACTGATAGCCAGCATTCGGTTCATTGACCTGGTGATATGTGTAGCAACCAAAGGGTGAAGTTTGTGTCATACTTCAGTACGCTATAGGTAACCATCATACCACCCTATACCAGGGCATTCCAGGCCACCCCACACGGTCACTCTCTTACTGAATTTCCGAAAGCTTCATTTTGATATTCCATGCTAAATTACAGAAACATTTTCTGAAACGAAACTTACCTAAAAACTTATTTTTCCGGGCACATATTTAAACATCCTCTTCTCAAAAGAAGCAAGAGAGAGTCGAGCCCTGATATTTTATTCCACCGAGTAGCAGCAGGTGCTAAAAATATAGTGTTAGGCCGCTGACCAGAACACAAATATCTGTGAATCACACATGACTAACAAACTTGTAAGCAGCCGATGAAAGAATCCAAGTATAGCTACATGAAGGCGTGCATTACTGGACGAAGGTTCATAAATGAGTCATAATAATGGCCTGTCTGCAGGTATTTTATCACCGAATATATATTCAAACATCTGCAATCCATTCGGAATGACCAGCCTATTACAGAGAATGTCTGAAAGCTGGACTCCTGGAAAACGGAGATAGTGCTGACAATGCTGAGATCACCCTCAGGGAATACATGGAGCTCAAGGAGAAGGGACTAGGATCTAATTTTGCTAAAAAACAATTACGCCACGCGCTGCGTTGTGTGAACAGAAACGTGCAGAACAGTGCCATTTATACTGAGACGTGGGGCTGTTCTGCTCTTTCCTTGCACTGGTCCACTTTCAGCAGCCATACACTAAAGTAAACCCTTCCACCATAGTGCAAGAGTGTCTGCGTTGTGGTCAGATTCATTTTTGTGCAGGAAGAGTTCCCTTGCTGCACAAAAACTATCCTTTAAATTAATTCTCTCTTTGTATGTGTGCTGCAGATCAAACATACTGATTTACAGCCCTTCTGTACATTGTATTTTAGTGGGATGTAATTTTAATTTTTTTTATTGCAGGACTCCTACGGGCAGATTTGTTCAGGTATTTGTTAGAAATTAGGTCTCTAGATGGCAGAGGTACACACCTTTGTACAAATAGGGATCACAGTCCTAGTCAGGGTAAAGTCACACACAATCCAAATGATCCTGTGCCTACTGTCAGGTAGCTTGGCACTGAGCAGTCAGGCTTAACTTAAAGGCAATGTGTAAAGTATTTGTGCAATAGCACATGCAATAACACAGTGAGAACAGTACAAAAAGACACCACACAGGTTTAAAAAAATATAAGATATTTATCTGATTAAATTATGGTAAAAAACGATTAAGATTTGATAATCACAAGTTGTAATATCACTTTTGTAATGATAAGAAGAGTTTTTAAATGCAACAATAGTCAACAATAGTCTCTTGCAAGCACAAAGTACCTGGTTTGCGTCAAAATTACACACACTAAGACTGCAGAGGAGGAGATGTGTGGAAAAAGATAGGTGTGTGTTGGAATTCCAGGCGCATACAATGTGTTGATTCTTTTCCATGCGGCAAGGACTTTGCATCGAATTCCAGAACGCAGGCTTGAACCCTCTTTGCGATGCAGGGTCTTTTGACGCCCAGGGACGATGCGTGGAAATCTTGGGTGTGCAGGATGAAGGCACAGCTGTTGCATCGATCCGGTGGGTGATGTGGTGGAGCTTTTGCAGCACAAGCTGGCGCTGGGTCTATTCCTCTCACAGGAAGCCGGGTTGCGTCGTTCAGGTTGGGCGATGCAGTGATTTTTTCACTGCTGGACTGCCCATGCGTCGATTCCAGCAGGCTTTGTGTCGATTTTTGCTGCACAAGGAGTTTCTTTGCAGAGATTATGGTGGTCATTACAACCCTGGAGGATGGTGTTAAAGCTGCGGTAATACCGCAAACAGGCCGGCGGACAAAAAAAGTGGCGGAAACCGCCAACATAGACAGCCACTTTAACACTCCGACCGCCACGGCGGTACAGACAAGCAGCGTGGCGGTCACCGCCAACAGACAGGCGGAAGACAAAGTACCGCCCACAGTATCACAACCCGCCAATCCGCCACCTTTTCCGGGGCGGATTCACCGTGGATAAAAACACGGCGGAAACAGCTTTTGCAATGGGAAAACGCTCACCTTAACACACTCCACAAGGAAGGAGGCTACCATGGAGCCCGAACTACAAATCCTCCCTGCACTTGTCTTCCTGCTCATCTACGATCACCAGCAACGTAGGCGCCGAAGACAACAGTGAGTACTGCACCTACGACATAGGGGAGGGGGGAGGCAAAAGTCAGGGGGACACACACGCAACACCCCCACCCCCAACCCGACCCTCGCACACTACAACACACACACCAATGCAGTTCCAAACAGCACAGTAACAACCCCCATGCCCCCCGGAAGAATGCTAAGACAAAAGGAAATCAGTGCAAACATTGTAATGTATCAAAATACAGTATCCAAAAATATACAGATAGATATACACTTTCCAAATATATACATCACGATTAGTAATGCAGGTATGCATATTTCAATGTCTGTGGACCACTGGGGCCAAAATGCATGGGCGAGGCCCACACTCGATACCTGTCAACAAACGGAGAGAACACTGCAGGGGCATCAGATATAAATACAACAGGCACCTCAGGGGGAAGGGAAGGGGGGGCACCTCAGCCGGATGAGTGCAAAGCCAAATCCACGACGGGGCTCCATGCCCATTGATGTATCCTGGGGAGTGCAAAGCCACAGTCTCTCAAGTCCCTACAGTGGGTGGGTTGCCTACTGTACCATCCTGGGGAGTGCAAAGCCACAGTCTCTCAAGTCTTTACAGTGGGTGGCTTGCCCACTGAACCATCCTGGGGAGTGCAAAGCCACAGTCTCTCAAGTCTCTGCAGTGGGTGGGTTGCCCACTGTTCCATCCTGGGGAGTGCAAAGCCACAGTCTCTCAAGTCTCTACAGTGGGTGGGTTGCCCACTGTTCCATCCTGGGGAGTGCAAAGCCACACTCTCTCAAGCCTTTACAGTGGGTGGCTTGCCCACTGTACCATCCTGGGGAGTGCAAAGCCACAGTCTCTCAAGTGGATAACAGTCTCCACTGGTTCTGGAGGGGTACTTGTGCCCAGAGTGCTTCATCCTGTGAAGGACAGACAGAGTGGATGCAGGTCTCCACTGGTTCTGGAGGGGGACTGGTGCCCGGAGTGCATCACACTCCCCGTGACGGTCCCTGTTCCGTCACTGTCCCAGCTGCACATGGGCTAACGATGCTTGATGTGGCGGTGCTTTGCCCTGTTCAGCGGTCTTCACCATGGCGGTGCTTTGCCCTGTTCAGCGGTCTTCACCATGTCGCTCTTTGGCCTGTTCAGCGGTGCTTAGCCATGGCGGTGCTTTGTCCTGTTCAGCGGTCTTCACCATGGCGGTGCTTTGCTCTGTTCAGCGGTCTTCACCATGGCGGTGCTTTGCCCTGTTCAGCGGTCTTCACCATGTTGCTCTTTGGCCCGTTCAGCGGTGCTTAGCCATGGCGGTGCTTTGCCCTGTTCAGCGGTCTTCACCATGGCGGTGCTTTGCCCTGTTCAGCGGTGCTTGCCTTTGCTGTCTCTGACCTGTGCAGCCGTGTGTGGCATTACGGTCCGTCAGTGCCCAGCGGGGCTGTGGCTGCCGGGGCCCTCCAGGTCACTGACGCTGGCGGTGGTCTCCTGACCTGTGACGATACTGGTGCCCTCCAGGGCACTGACTCCGGCAATGGTCTCCTGACCTGTGACGATACTGGTGCCCTCCAGGGCACTGACTCCGGCGGTGGTCTCCTGACCTGTGACGATACTGGTGCCCTCCAGGGCACTGACTCCGGCGGTGGTCTCCTGACCTGTGACTGTACTGCTGGCGTCCCAGCCGGCGGGGAGGATGGCGGCCTTCTCCGCCGTGCTGCTCTTCCCAGACTTTGGAGACTTCTTCTGCCCCTTCAGCACCTTGGGAGGAGTCACAGCAGACTCAGCACTCCCCCTGGGACCCTTGTGAGCTGTTTTTCCGCCAGGAGTCTTCACCCTCTCCCGTCGGCCACTTTCCAACTTAAGGTGCTTTACAGGGGGTGGACTGGCAGTGCTTTGGCTCCGTGTCACACTGGCTGCCCTGGTGGCCGGTGCACTCCACATACCTTTGACACGCACCACTGGTACCAGACTTTTTTTGGCTGAGGTGCTACTACGGGACCTATGAAGTGGAGGAGTGGGGGTGGTGGGAAAGAGCTCAAAGTCACTGAGGAAGAGTTTCTGACGAACACTGGGATGGGTAGGTGGAGGGGGTCTGGGAGTGGAGAAAGAGGAGGTGGTTGTAGGAGGTGTCACTTTAGGTGATTTGGGTGCAGGTGCAGGTACTGGAGGCTGTCGTGAGGCGGACGGATGTTGGGTGTGTGGGTGCCCGCGTTTGTGTACTTTGGGAGGGGGCATCACAGACATACTGGGAGTGGACACAGGGGACGTGTAAATGGTAGTGGGGTGGTGAGTGCAGGTGAGCGGGGTGTGGTGCTGGGTGTTCTGGTGCGAGTCCTAGTGCCTGTAGATGTAGTGTATGCAGGTGAGAGTGTAGACGACACTGGGAGGTAGGAGGGAGACGGCGAGGAGGGGGACACAGTGGAGGCAGTGGATGTTGCTGTGTCTGTATATGGGTGATGCTTGCATGAGTGCCTGTGGGATGTGTGGTGCTTATGTTTGCCTGAGCTACTTCTGTGTGTTAGGGTGTGTGCATGCTTGTCTGATGGTGTGCTTGGGATAGGCTGGGTTACAGGGGGTTGGGTCTGGGTGGAGGAAGTTGGAAGGGGGAGGCTAGACACAGGGACAATGGCTGCCATCAGTGCTGAGGCCAGAGATTGCAGGGTTCGCTGAAGGGCAGCCTGACCAGAATGAATGCCCTCCAGGAATGCATTCCCGTGTTGCAACTCCCTTTCTACACCCTGGATGGCATTCACAATGGTAGACTGCCCAACAGTGAGTGACCTGAGGAGGTCAATGGCCTCCTCACTGAGGGCAGCAGGGGTGACTGGGGCAGGGTCGAGGTGCCTGGGGCGAAGGTGATGCCCACCATCCTGGGTGAGCGGGCACGGAGCGAAGGCTGAGGGGCTGCTGGGAGGGTGGTGCTGGTAGGGGGGTGGCGGCTGTACCTGTAGAAGTGGGGGGCACAGGTGGTGCCGCCACCACAAGGGAGCTCCCATCGGCGGACGAGTCCGTGTCGCTGTTTGGTGATCAGGGGCCCGACGTGAAGCTCCCCTCGCCCTCCGTCCCACTGGTGTATTCAGAGTCTGTGGTGTGGCCCTCCATGGCCATGTGGGATGCAGCTCCCTCGTGCTCCGGTGCCACTGTACCTCCGCCTGATGATGCTGATGCACAAAAGAACAGGGAGAGCACAAAAATGGGGGGGACGACAGAAGAAAGATAGGTAGAGTGCATGGCTTACCGCTACCGTTGGCTGACAATACAGACACAGCAGCCCCCTGCACTATGCCGTGCTCTTGGCCTCTACTGATGCAATTCCTGGGATATGGCCTACATGGCTATGGTGAACATCTGCACACATAGATGACACCGGGGCATGTATACCTGTACTTGGCACTCTACAGAGGTGGGGTGGAGTGCCCCATGGCATGCATTACGGAGGGGCCTAGCCTACGTAACTCGCCCTGGCCTAGGGAAACCCACAGCCCTCCTCCCCCACCCAGACCCCTCCACTGCGCGCAAAGTCATCAGAATGTGAGTGTACTCACCCCCTTGTGTCTGCTGTGATGCCCTCAAGCGCCCATCCAACTCAGGGTAGGCCACCGCCAGGATCCTGAACATCAGGGGGGTCATGGTGCGACGGGCACCCTTCCCACATTGGGAGGCCATCACCAGCTGAGCCTCCGCCGTCTTCTTGCTCCAGCGGCGAATGTCCTCCCATCTTTTACGGCAGTGGGTGCCCCGTCTCTGGTGGACCCCCAGGGTCCGGACGTCCTTGGCGATGGCATGCCAAATGTCCTTCTTCTGGTGGGCGCTGACCTACATGACATGTACAGGGGAAGAAGAGAATTCATTAACAAGTGCACCGTCGAAGTGAGTGGCCCCCATCCCTACCCTTGCCATGTGGCACATGCATTCTCAGTCCTTCATGGTCGCTTAACTCTGCCCCCTTGCTACTGACATCCAGCCCTCTCCACCCAGCATAGCCCATAAAACGTGCTCCCTGTGTACTTACCTGTTGGTCTGGAGGACCGTAGAGTAGCGTGTACTGGGGGAGGACCCCGTCAACTAGCTTCTCCAACTCCTGAGCAGTGTAGGCAGGGGCCCTTTCCCCAGACGCAGCAACCATTGTCTCTTCCAGACTGAGGTCACAGCAGCACTTGCAGTATAGGTCCTCTCCTGTCGAAGATCAGGTATCGAGTGATTGAACAGATAGAAAATGGCGGTCACGTCCGCGGCGGTCACATCCGCGGCGGTGCTTATCATCACCGTCGGCGCACTTCCTCATTGGCTCCTGGGACCCATAGGATCCAATGTTAACCAATGCAGCATTGCGCCGCGGTCTACGACCGCCTACCGCGATGGTGTACAACGCCAGCGCAGATACCTCACACCCCATTGTCCCACTTTAGAGGTCAGGCAGCCGCCATTTCAGGGGCCCACATGGCTTCATTTACTACTGCGTCACACATACCTAGGCCTACACTCAACACACATACAGGATGAGTTTTGTATTTGGTGTCATGTTCTGTGTGGCTGTGGGACATACCTGGGATTTTGTTGACTCTGTTGTCGTTGTTGTCCTTCTTAGGCACCGTCAGCTGGGACTTTTGAGGAGATGGCGGAATGCTCCGGTGTACCGACCACTGGTGGACCTGTTAACAATGGAGGAGCGACATTTGATCATCACCTACAGGTTTGACCGTGCCACAATCCAGGAACTGTGTACCCAGTTGGAGCCAGACCTGATCTCACCAATCCGCCATCCCACAGGAATCCCCCCTGACTGCAGGTGCTATCAGTGCTCCATTTCCTTGCAAGTGGATCATTTCAAACAACAGTGGCCATGGCATCAGGGATGTCCCAGCGTATGTTTTCCAACGTGCTGTCCAGAGTGTTGTCTGCCCTGCTGAAACACGTAAGGAGCTACATCGTTTTGCCTCAGGTGGAGGATTTGGCTACAGTGAAGGGTGACTTCTATGCCCTGGGACATATCCCCAACATCATAGGTGATATTGATGGTACCCATGTAGCTCTGGTACCCCCACGCAGGAGTGAACAGGTGTACAGGAACCGGAAGAGTTATCATTCCATGAATGTACAGATGGTATGTTTGGCAGACCAGTACATCTCCCAGGTAAATGCTATGTTCCCTGGCTCAGTGCATGACGCCTACATCCTGCGGAATAGCAGCATCCCTTATGTGATGGGTCAACTCCAGAGGCACCGGGTGTGGCTATTAGGGGACTCTGGTTACCCCCAACCTGTCCTGGCTATTGACCCCAGTGAGGAATCCCAGGACCAGGGCAGAGGAACGCTACAATGAGGCCCATGGGCGGACTAGGAGAGTGATCGAACGCACCTTCGGCCTCCTGAAGGCCAGGTTCAGGTGCCTCCATATGACAAGTGGTTCCCTATTCTACTCACCAAGGAAGGTGTGCCAGATCATCATCACCTGCTCAATGCTTCACAATCTTGCTTTGCGACGCCAGGTGCCTTTTCTGCAGGAGGATGGTCCAGATGACGGTGTTGTGGCAGCTGTGGAGCCTGTGGACAGTGATGAGGATGAAGCTGAGGAAGAAGACATAGACAACAGGGAGTCAGTCATACAGCAATATTTCCAGTGACACACAGGTGAGAATTTTTTTTTTACTATCACATTCACTTTCACACTTCTACCTCAATCCTGTCTGTCAATTAGTAGCAGTATATGGTAACTGAGTTGTACATTTCCATTACGGTTTCACAGGTGTGGTTACCAATGTGTGTCATCTGCTTGCATCCTTCATGGGTTTGTGATGTGTGACATAGGTATGTTGACATTACATTTTCGAACGGATTTGGCCATTGTCAAAGTTAATACACATTTTCAAAATCACAAACTGACTCCAGATTGTTTTGTGGTTCAAGGGTGTTTATTGAAGTGCTAATTATTGGAGGGGACGGGAAAATGGTGATGGGTGATGGTGGAGGAATGTCCATGGCAGAGTCCAGTCTATTAGTCACACAGGTGCATTGCCCATATGGGCCTAGGAAGTGGAGCTGGGGCAGTTCCAATGTGGACAGGGTAACAAAGTGGGACAGTGGGAGGACAATCAGGGTGTTCTCATTTCCCGGCGGGGGTCTTGCCATCTTGCTCTGTCCTGTTCCTGGATCTCAGGGACCACTTGCGGGGTGGTTGTCCATCTGCAGGGGTGGGGTGCTGGTGTGGTGGTCCTGTGGCGGTGCCTCCTGTCCACTAGCGCCGGCGGAGGTGGTGGGCAGTTCATCGTCCATGCTAGTGTCAGGGGCCCCTTGGAGTGCCACGGTGTCCCTCATGGTCTTTTGTATGTCCTTCAGCACCCCTACGATGGTGCCCAGGGCGGAGCTGATGGTTCTAAGCTCCTCCCTGAACCCCAAATACTGGTCCTCCTGCATGCGCTGGGTCTCCTGAAACCTGGCCAGGACCGTCGCCATCGTCTCCTGGGAGTGGTGGTATGCTCCCATGATGGAGGAGAGGGCCTCGTGGAGAGTGGGTTCCCTTGGCCTGAGGGCCAGAGGGTGGAAGGTCAGTGTTGGGCTGTGCCTGTGCGAGGGGAACCGACTGTCCCGAGGCCCACAATGGTCCGGGCTGGTCATCTGGATCCAGTTGGCCAGAGCTGCTGTCATCACTGTGGGCCTCTTCTGTGGGTGGGGTCGAGATGTCTGGACCCTCCTGTCTGGTGACGTTGCAGGGGTATAAAAGCATGATTATTGCATGTGTGTGTGTCATGGTGTGCACTGGGTGGGTGAGTGTGTACCCCAGTGCTAGCATTCCAGTGTGGGGGCTTGTGTGATGATGGTTGGGGGGGTGTAAAGGGTATGTGCTTTGGGCATGCTTTAGTGAGGGGTGACCATGCTTTGGTGTTGCATGCAGGGCTTGGTGTTGGGATGTATGGTTTGTGTTATGAGTACATTAGTGAGGATTTGCCGTGATAGGGGAGGGGGTGAGGGTGGGGGGGTGTGATAGCATGCAGGCAGGGTGGGGGATATGATAGTTAAGATTTGACTTACCAGTGTCCATTTATCCACCGACTCCTCCGAGGCCCTCAGGATGCATGATGGTCAAGTCCCATGTTGTTAGTTGTGGGGGAGGAGGTGGGAGTCCGCCGCCAGTCCGCTGAATTGCGATGTTGTGCCTGGATATCACGGAACGCACCTTCCCCCGTAGGTCGTTCCACCTCTTCCGGATGTCCTCCCGATTTCTTGGATGCTGTCCCACAGCATTGACCCTGTCGACGATTCTTCGCCATAGCTCCATCTTCCTGGCTATGGAGGTGTGCTGCACCTGAGCTCCAAATAGCTGTGGCTCTACCCGTAGGATTTCCTCCACCATAACCCTGAGCTCCTCCTCGGAAAACCTGGGGTGTCTTTGGCGTGACATGGGGTGGTGTAGGTGATGTATGGGGTTGTGTATGTGTTGATGAGTGTGGTGATGTGTGGTGGTGTGAGGTGTTTTGAGCGTGGATGTTGTATGGGTGATGGTATTGTGTGCCTCTTTTTGGTGGGGTTGTCTATTGATGTAGTCTCTCTCTGGCCTTCTTTCAAATTTTTGGTCGTAGGGGTTTGTGTGTGATGTGGGTGTGTGTTTTATATTGTATTGGGTGTGTGGGAGTGGTGTTTGTATGTGTATCAGGTGTGTGTATTTTGAATTGTCCAATGTGGTGGTGTTTTGGAGATGTGTGTGTATTTTGAGCGCGGCGGTGTGTACCACCAGTGGAATACCTCGGTTGAAAGACCGCTGCGTGGATTCGTGTGTCGTGATAGCATGGGTGTGTTTCTGTTGGCGTGACGGTGGAGGTTTTGTTTTCGCCAGTTTATCACTGACCTTTGGTGTGGCGGAGTTGTGTGGGTGTCTGAATTTCGGCGGATTCCAAGATATGTGTTATAATAGCTGTTGCGGAATTCCACGGCCACGGCGGTCTGTTGGCTGTCTTCTGCACGGCGATAAGCGGCTTTTACCGCCGATGTTGTAATGACCCCCTAAGTCTTTTTGGCCCTGCGACTTCAGGAAACAGGAGGCAAGCTCAATCCAAGCCCTTGGAGAGCACTTCTCAGCCAGCAAGGCAGCAGGTCAACAGCAAGGCAGCAGTCCTTTACAGCAATGCAGTCCAGGTGAGTCCTTTGGACAACCAGGCAGCTTCACTTGGAGGGTTACAGGTTCTGGTGCAGAGTGTTTGTCCCAAGAAGTGTCTGATTTGGTAGGGTAAGGGACCCAGTTTATATACCCAAAAGTGCCTTTGAAGTGGGGGAGACTTCAAAAAGTGGTTTTGATGTGCACAAGGTCCCCTTTCAGTACAACCCTGTCTGCCAGCGTCCCATTATGGGGTTTGGCAGTCCTTTGTTTGAGGGCAAGCCACTGTCCTTTGAAATATAAGTGCCAGTCCCTCCACCCTTCCAGCCCAGGAAGACCCATTCAGTATGCAGATGTGTGCAGGTGTGACTGAGCATTCTGTGTTTGTGGTTGTCTGGGTGAACTGCACAAGGGATCTGTCAACCAGCCCAGACGTGGATTGGAGACAGTCTGAAAGGCACAGAATGATTTTAAGTGCAGAGAAATGCTCACTTTCTAAAACTGGCACTTCTAAAATAGTAATATAAAATCCAACCTCACCGGTCAGCAGGATTTCGTATTACCATTCTGGCCATACTAAATATGACCTGTCTACCCCTTTCTGATCAGAATCTACTGCTCAAACAATATATGAGGGTAGACCTAATGTTAGCCTATGAAAGGAGCAGGGCTCACAGCAGTGGAAAACAGATTTAGGAGTTTTCCACTACCAGGACATATAAAACAAACAGGTATATGTCCTGCCTTTTAACTACACAGCAGCCTGCCTATGGGTTACTTAAGCCCTCCCTTAGGGGTGACTTATATGTAAAAAAGGGGAGTTCAAGCCTTAGCAAGTACTTTTAAATGCCAAGTCGAAGTGGCAGTGAAACTGCACACGCAGGCCAGGCAATGGCAGGCCTGAGGCATGATTAAGGGGCAACTTATGTGGGTGGCACAATCAGTGCTGCAGGCTCACTAGTAGCATTTAATTTACAGGCCCTGGGCACATGCAGTGCACTTTACTAGGGACTTACAAGTAAATTAAATATGCCAATTGGGTATGAGCCAATGTTACCGTGTTTTAAGGGCGGGAGCATATGCACTTTAGCACTGGTTAGCAGTGGTAAAGTGCACAGAGTCCTAAAGCCAGCAAAAATGAGATCAGAAAAAGAGGAGGAGGATGGCAAAAAGTTTGTGGTGACCCTGCAGAAAGTCCATTTCCAACAGTATTGCATTGCCCTTGCATTACGCCTGGTGTCGCAATGGCAACACAATACCTAAATTTGATTTACCAAGCAGCAAAAGCCCATCTTGCGTGGCCCTGCATTCCCTGGTTAATCTGGAGTACAGAAAGGCAGTGTAGGTCACTGCCTTGTGTTATTCTGCCATGGGAAGGCGTTCTGTGGGTGGAGCATGGGTGTTTCCACAAATCCACCTATGGTTTTGGGGCATTCCCAGAATTACCAATACTGGTGAACCTGGGAATGCATTAAACGCTACACTTTCCCAAATATCTTTATATCTCCTTGTTGTTTCCTCTTTCTTAGTGTGCTGCATTTTGCAGCACACATTGAAAGAGGAAAATGCTTTGGAGGATTGTTTTTGTTGAGAAAGGTGTCCCATCCTGCACAAAAACAATCGTGCCTGTAACGTATGCACCATTGCACTATTGCACTATGGCGCAAGGATGCTTGCATTGGCTCTAGGCAGCAGGTTGCTTGCCAGTGAAGGCAGAGAGCCATATCTTAGTAGTAATGGCGCATTCCTGCCATCTCCCTTCCAGGCAGTGCAGCAAGTTGTCTTGCTGCATTGCCTGAAAGAATGATAAATCTGTCCCTTAGTGCTTTGCATTGGTAGTCATACAAGTAATAGAAGAACTGGAATTACACAGGACTCTGCTGGGGTGGTCCTGAAAACTTCAGGGCAGCATGCCTTTTCGCCGTTGATACCAGGGACACAAGGTAATAAGGTCACAATGTCTTGTTGTGTGGGCTATTGAGTTCGTAGTGAATAGTTCATAGTGAATTTCTTTTGGGCCATGAGAGCTCCCTTGATGACATTCTAGTGTGAGGAGGGAATATTTTCCTTGTTTTTGCCTTCTGTGCATCGGTCACAGAAAATGTTCACAGCGGCATTAAAGACCTAGATAGAGTCCTTTCATGGTCACCAGTAGAATAAAAGGAGAAGCAAATGAATGCCCCGGAAATGTAGTACAGACCATGAATGAATGCTAGCCTTACCTTTAAAGAAGTGCATTGATCCACACGTACGGAGAGTGAGGAAGGCACCAGAAAACAGTGTGGTAAATGGCAAAGAGAGATTATAGCAAGCAGTGCGGTGGACAGGAAAGGCAGAAGCAGACTCCACTGATAATGTGTGAGGCAGTGCAGTACATGCTTCTGCGACATTCTGGGGCTGATTCACAAATACATGTATGGGCCTGGGAGATAGTATTACAGGAGCACTATTTTAAGTGTTCCTACATGCCTTTCTGAATCACCACTGAAGTGTCCAACTTCTTATTAGTAAAAGCACAAAGCAGGCACTATCCTTACTGTTTCCACTATTTGTAAATGAATGTTTTCTGAATATTCCAATTTTAATCCCATTTTGGGTGTTTTATGACCAAATCACCAAGACATGAGTGGGTATGTAAAAAGAAGAGCACTACAGGGGGCATATAATGAGGGGACTTTATAGCGCAGCGTAGAGCTCCTGTTCTTTGCGTCTGCAGTTCATTAAATGAATTTATTTAACCCAATATTCCTCAGAGTTAGGCAGGAGTGGCTTGCGGGACCGGACTGGGGCGGGGCGTCACAAAAAAAATAAATGTAATTTAAAAAAAGTACCTTTTTGACCAACGCCTCTCCGCAATCAACGGCTCCTACACTGGGCTCAGGGATAGGCTTATAGCCATCCAGCATCCAATCCTAATGCTGCTTTCATGCTGCTGGCAGCATGAAAGCAGTATTAGGATTGGACGGAGCACCCAGCCAGGGCTTTCCGTGGCAGACTGAAAGTCTCTGCTTGCTGTCTCCAACCCAGCAACGCAGTGCCTGTGTTGCATGTTTAGAGAGAGCCCTGTGGGCATGTGTGTTTGGCCAGCACAACACAGCCGACCAAACATACATGCTTACTGAACTCCCCCTCGTCCCCGCCCCAAGGCCCTACTCCTTTAACTATAAAATGATAATAAATGTCGTTTATTGTCTTTTTATAGTAAAAGTTGTGCAGCTGTTGATGCTGGCGGGGTTCAAGAGAGGGTACAATAAACCCCCTTTCTGTGTAACATGTTATGGTCCAGCTCTGAGGGCCAGATTTACAAGACTCTTGTGCCTTTTTGTGCCACACTAGCGTAATTTTTTTTTTACGCTAATGTGATGTAAAAGGGGGCCATTTCCCCACGCCTTTTTTACAAAATGGAGCAATGCTAGCATTGCGCTACTCTGTAATCCCTTGCTTCATGTTATACCTCCGCCAGGTATAATGTGTGCAAGGGGGCATTCCCACGCAAGGTGGGTGCAAAAAGTAGCGCAATGAAATCTACAATATTTCACTGAGACATTTTTACCATCATTTTTAATGCCTGCTCGGGGCAGGCGTTAAAGTGACAGGCCCATAGTAACCTATGAGCCTCCCTAGTGCTGCGCAAATCCAGCAAAGCGCCACAATAGCATCATAAATTATGACACGATTGTGAAAACAAGTGCCATGGTGCACCATATTTACAACACAGAGCAACCATGGTGTTGTTTGGCAGGGGAGGGTTGAGACCAATGTGCCACTTTTTCTGGCACAACTTAACCCCAGGTTGACCTCTGAAACATCATCCACCTTCCAGGACCACTCTCCACAACCCAAAGTGTGGCATAAATCCATTCCTATTCTCAGCCAGAGTACCTGTGCAGATCCAGCAATGTGAGATGTGCATTGTTAGAGGGCAGGTTATAAATTAGTCATCACGCAGAAAAAATGCATTCCAGCGCCTGCTTACGTATTTTACAGTAGTGTGTGCATGCTTAAAGAGGCGTGAGATGTTCTGTGTCCCTTGTCACGGTTTGCAGTGCTTGACCTTTGAAAAGACTTGTCACTGAAGCTTCGTCTTCATTGGACTATGTCAGATTCTTCACACCTAATGGTTAGTGCTGATTAAATATTAAAGTGTTTTGACAGAGTTGACGCCGGGAGCTGTTGCGCACCATTACCCACCCGTGTGGTATCTGGAAGCAAGAAGCAAGCACCCAGCCTGACTGCTTTGTGCTCGAAGGAACAGGTCTGAAATCGTGGGTGAGGATTCCTGCTCAGCTGCCGTGAAGTTCCAACTACAAAGCATGGCTGTGTCAGATGTAAGAGTCAGTCAAGTGAGCACTTCGGTTCCTTAATGTGACGTCAGGCTTAGTTCAAAGTGCATCATCTGGCGAAGCAGAAAGGTAGTCTCTAATGGAGGTGTATTGCTGAATGCATTTCTAGTCAGAATGGAAAAAAATCTGAAGAAAATAAGCTGGCGAACAAAACCGGAAATGACATGTTTACCGATATTGGAAGCTACCATAGCTTCATACCACCATGTATCTGTGTAGGGATAGCCCTTTAAAAACATTGGTGTCAGGGCCTCAGCTATAAAAACATGAATGAATCCCCAATTAATCATCAGTCATATTACATTCTTAATAGTGCCAGAGCAGGGGATTTGCTTTGTCCGCATGCCGAACTCTTTAAGCTCCTTTAATATTATTCAAAAAGCACGTCATGACCCTCCTTCGGTATCTGCAAATTCTCTCCTGAGTGCACACTAAAACAACGCCATCGACCATACTCCACACCCGCTTAAACTTGCATCATTCAAATATAAAACCACTTACCTAAAACGATAGCAACATTGGATACCAAAGTACTTAGAAAAACATATATAATTGTAATCCAATAATATATATACAAATGTAACCTGGTAGAAAGGAATCAAGTACAATGA
The DNA here is from genome assembly GCF_031143425.1 of Pleurodeles waltl. Taxonomy (NCBI): domain Eukaryota; kingdom Metazoa; phylum Chordata; class Amphibia; order Caudata; family Salamandridae; genus Pleurodeles; species Pleurodeles waltl. Next base: position 1,568,857,307 of record NC_090445.1, on the reverse strand, counting down.
GGTGGCATCTTTTTTTGAGTATGTGAGCTACTGGTCCCGTTTTATTGATGTTTTTTGTATTTGGAGAGCAACAGATCCATGGGTGTATTGCTTGGCTTAATTTAAATGACAGGAACTTAAGAGTTACCACTACCACACGGAACTAAAAAGGTGATTATTTAGATATAACAATAAAATACGTCTTTGACCATATTGAGGTGGAATTATATGGTAAGTCTACGGACAAAATACTTTAATATATTTTTCGAGTTACCACTCCAGAAGCCAAAAGGAGACAATCCTGTTTGGACACTTTCTTCAATTGTGTAGGCATTATACCACAATATTAGATTATAATTGGAATTTTCTAAATAATGATCAGTCTGATGAATTGCAAAGACCACTATTTGCTTTTCGCAAAAAAATTAATTTTAGGAACAAGTTGGTCCATGTGTACAGGGTAAAGAACCCAAATAAATGATAACATAAATATGGAGAGGGCAGTTTCTCTTTTAGGGCCTCAGAAATTCCTACACATTCACATAAAAAATATTAAATAGATCAATTTGTTGAGAGATACGATCGTATCGCTAAACAGATCGAGGCATTTAAATCTGGGCTGTCTGTCCCAGGCTGTCTGCCCTGCCTCGCTTTGAAGCCAGGCAATAAATCAACTTATCTCACTGTAACCATGACACAGGGCTGGCTGAACTAAAGCCCTTCACTTCCACTGTGGTCTATGGCAGTAAACACTATAGGCCATTGATGCTTTTAGCATCATGATTTTGGGTGTCGGAGTCTTCATCCCCGTGTGAGGGCAGCCATCTGTCATTAAGAGGCTTGGGACCAGATGTAGGTCGAATCCGAATCCGAATTGTGACCCACAAATTGCGAGTCAGAATATTCATGAGGTGGGTTGCAATTTGTGACCCCCTTGCGATTGGCGGCCCTCACAGGGATGGTGGCCTGCTGCGAACAGCAGACCACCATGTCTGTGACTGCTTTTTAATAAAGCAGTTTTTTTTTTGTAATGCAGCCCGTTTTCCTTAAAGGAAAACGAGATGCATTACAAAAATCAAAAATGAAATGTTTTCGTTTAATTTTTTCAGAGCAGTCTCTGAAAAAATGTTTGCAGTGCCATTCACAACAGGGAAGGGGTCCCATGGGGGCCCTTTCCCTTTTGTGAATGGGTTACCACCTATTACAAAAGGGTGCAAACTGCGATTGGTTTGCAACCGCGTTCGCGGTCACAAAGCAATCCTTCCTAATTGCGACTCGCAAACCTGTTTTGCGATTCGGTAACCAGGTTACTGAATCGCAAAACGGCGTTTGTGCATTGCAAAGTGCATTTTGCATGTCGCAAACAGCGAAATTCGCTGTTTGCGACATGCAAACTGCTTAGTACATCTGGCCCATAGATCCCACCCTTTACCCATTTGTCACGCAGAAGGAGTGGATGCAAGCATGTGTGATTTAGTGCCTTGCCTTCGGTAATGGTAAGTGTTATAATGCTAATCTTGTGTTATTTTTTTTTACTGAGATCCCCTTGCCATGCGAACCTCCCCCATGTGACACCCCAGGCCCTAGCTGCAGATCGTGGGCTCCTTTAGAAGTGGAGCTGCTGTATTTGGTACTCGTGAAACAGTTCCAAACGACGAGCATGGTTCTTGCTCCCTTGCAAGATGAATTCAAATATCCGAGTCAAGCTCAAGGGGAGAAATAGTAGCTTACAGTAAAGGAAGTTAGCAGCTGTATGGTGTTAAAGCTGGCCCTATCTTCATGCCTTTAACATTAATGCCACAAACATGGATTGATATGCAAACAATGAATGTTAAAATGTGTCTAATGTGTCAGCCATTTATTTCCTCTTATTTTGCATTTTACTTAATGTTGCATTACTCAAGAAAGTTAGCTGTTTCATCATGCTGTGTTTCTGTGCATTGTATTACTCTTGCCTAGTGCATACTTTGACTCGTGACAGGTGTTTATGAGGGGCTTCGATTGAGAGTGCTGGTGTTCAGGCTGAAGGCAAAGCTAAGTGCCTGACAGTGGATTGGTCCCTCTGCAGAGCACACAGAACAATGGTCATGTATTTCAGTTGCAAATGAAATTCAGTGTAAATGTGTGTGAAGGGGTGAATAGAGGTCAATATACTTATAAGGGAAAAGCAAAATGAGATAAAGTGCTTAAATGTGAATGAGTGCAGTGCATGTTTGCATAGGTAAAATGAGGGAGATGCGAGGGAGTGCGTTCAGGGGAGAGGGAAAAGAGGGTGCTGAAGAGGAAAGAGAGGAGGTTAAAAATGTGCAGATGGATGAGATGTGAAGAGAAAGAGGGCATACATATCTAACGTAAAGCACACATAATGGAAGGCAATACTCCTTCCATATGCCTCAATAATATTTCAGTCACAGTCTCATATTTTCAGAACTGAAACATTTCCAATGTTAATTATTTATAACTAATCATTGTTATTACTCATTTATCTTAAACAGCTAACAACCACTGACAAAGTGAATAGTACTGACAGGTTTTAGATGTATGTCAGTTGTTGTGTTATATTTCTGGATGCAAAAACATGTCAGAGAGAACCCAAAGTACAGGCCGGGTGGCACACTATGGGAATCACAGATATTTATTTTACATGCTCCCTTTTAGAGAGCCTCCACTTATTCATCCCACTTAAGGATCTGTCTGCAGATGTTTCTGTATGATTGATTGCAGCCAGCAGCTGTGGGTGCTTCCTGATGCTTGGTTAGAGCATGTTCTTCCAAAGTTGGTGCTGCATGCAGTGCAAGACACTGGGCAAGCACACACTCTAAAGGGCCTGTAGTTTTCACACTTTTCAATTTGCACATTAAAGTAACTGTTGAATGTATTAATGCAGTAAGATATGGGGCAGTTTTTAATGTGTTTCAAGACTATGGGGGTCATCACGAGTTTGGCAGTCTCAGGACTGCCATGTTGGCGGCAGTGGTCGTACTGCCAAAAGGCCAGTGGAAAAAACTGCCAAATTATGACCATGGCGGTTTTCCCAACACAATACAGCCACTCCACCGCCGACACCACCAGTGCGGTCAGGCAGCCATGGACAGGGGTAGGCACCTTCAGGCCGGCGGACACCATGTTCCTGCCAGACAGATTACGATGCTGCACACCGCCTAGGGTTCCACCGCGGTCGCACCACTACAGAAACCCTGGCGGAAACCAACTCGTTAAAAGGAGACACTCACTTTCTGGAACACATACCTCACTGGAGCCGCCTTGGAACCTGAACTGCACGTCCTCCCACTGCTCCTGCTCGCACAACGACTCCGGATCAGCGATGACGACAACAACCATGAGTACACACACCTACTTGACACTGTAGGGAAAACCCAGAGTACCCAAGCACACACAATATATACATCCAGGAGGGGTGGTAATGGCAACACACACATGTAACCTCACACCAATACACACATTGACACACAGCCACATACACACATGCACACACATACTACACACACCGTGGGCAACACACATGTAAAATACACACACCAACCCACAAACACAGAGCACAGGCACAGTCGAACACAACAATACACAACACCACCAAATTACACAACATCACCACAGCCGCAAATACATAAAGGCCTTGTCAAACAAAGACAATACACACCTCTACCTGACACTTCATACATACAAGAACACGTAACAACACCTGACAACCAATACACACAATCACACAGCAGTCCAACGAAGCAGACGTCACACCACAAAACACACCACCCAACAGTTCGGACATTCCCATCACCACATACACGCACTCACACACAGAAACCACACAAGGGCACACAACACCACCATTACACATGTCAACACAAACAATACACAAAATATCAACATATATGCATGTTCCAAACACAAACAAACCCAACACACAATACACAGCCATCACACCAGTACAAATGCCACGGTCACACCCACACATGCTGCCCAGACATAACAACTTGCACAACCAACACACACACACATATGTCACTCACACACAAACTAAAGCAGGCAAGACCAAAACATCCTCGTGGAAAGAAAGGCAGGGCAAATATGTTACCACTGAACCAACAGCTGGTTGGCCCAGATATAATATTAAATATATAAATATACCAATAAATAAATATCTATGCACAATATAAAAGGCCATAGGCCAGTCCAATATGCCAAGTGCAGAATGCACAAATGGCACTTCTGTATGTCCCTACATGACTCCTGACTGCTATTTGACCTCCACAGGGTGGGGTCATTAAGGGGGCAGGCACGCATCTCAGAGATTGGGGGAGTGGAAGGGGGTTTGGGATTCGGTTTGGGAGGCGGGTCATTGGGCTTGGGCTTGGGAGGGAGGGATTAGGGTGAGCTTTAGGGTAGGGATGGGAACACTTGGGAGGCGTGGACATCTTGTCAGGGGGAGGGGCATGGGTACTAGCAGGGGGGCAGGGGAGGACTTGCTTGGAGATGGAAGGGCTGGCCTTGGAGAGGGACACAGACTGTTTGGGGGCATCACGGGGTGGGCGAGGAGTAGGTAAGAGGGAAAACTCTGAGAGGAACACCTTTTTAATGCACTGAGCGGTCATGGCAAAATGGTTTGGGAGTGGAGGGAGAGGGAGTGGTTGTAGAAGATGTCTTGGTGGATGTCTTGGGTGCATGTGAAGAATGCTTGTGGATGGTGGGTGTCTGTTGGGTAGGTGATTGTGGGCGGTTAAGCACCTTTGGAGGAGGGTGGGAGACGGTGCTAGGAGATGCCATGCTGGATGGGTGACTGTCTGTTGGGGTGGTGTCTGCGGGTATGGACGATGTGCTGCATGTGGGGGGTGTCGGTGATTGTGGTGGCTGCAGATGTGGTGACTGGGGGGGATGTCTGAGGGTCAGATATTGTGCTGACTGTGGGAAGGATAGGAGTTGTGGCTGTAACGGTGAATGTTGGTGTGGTGTCTGCAGGTGTGTCTGGTGTAGTGTCTGTGAAGGTGGGGGTGGTGAGGGAGTCTGTGCAGGTAATGGATGTTGGTGTGTCTGCAGGTGGGTGTTGTCTGTGTGCATGCCGGTGGTGGGTTTTGTGGTGCTTGTGTTTGTCAGCTGTAGCCTTGGATGTTGAGGTGAGTGCATGCTTGTCTGTCTGTGTGCTTTGGCTGAGTTTGAAAAGGGGGTTTGGGATTGGGAAGAGGTAGGTGGAGCAGTAGACAACGGGTGACTGGCTGCCGTCAGTGTGGAGGTCAGAGCCTGAAAGGATCCTTGTAGGCAAGCCAGTGCACCATAAATGCTCTCCAGGAATGCATTACTCTGCTGGACTTGAGCTGCCAGTCCCTGGATGGCATTCACAATGGTCGACTGACCCACAGAGATCGACCTCAGGAGGTCAAAAGCCTCCTCAGTGAAGGCAGCAGAGCTGACTGAGGCAGGGGCAGAGGTGCCTGCAGCGAAGGAGACGCTGACCCTCTTGGGTGAGCAGGCACGGACAACTGGGTGGGGAGTTATAGAGAGGGCAGTGCTAGTAAGGGGGGTGGCAGACTTGGATGGTGCTGGGGTGGTCCCAGAAGGGTTCACCACCGCCAGGGAGTGTCTACTGGAGGAGGATTCCAATGATGATGTTGAAGATCCGGTCTCCCCCGTAGCACTGCCCACGCCCTCTGTGTCACTGGGACCCTCCCTGTCACAGGTAGCAGCACTCCAGGTCCCGTGGCCTGCAGCATCCCCACTCGCCTGTGCCCCGTCTCCTTCGCTTGCCAATGTTGATGCACACAAATAGAGAGAGAGAGGGAGGTGGAGAGGGAGAGAGAGTGTCAGGGAGAGGTAGGGTCAAAATATACCTCACATACACACATTTAGACATGCACATCTGTAGGAATACACATCATGGCTAGGCTGTCTCCGGTGGCAATACACATATCCTACCTCAAGCCACAACACGTCACTACTACCCACCTCTGTATGCCAACCCTCACACCCACATCTAAATCCAAGTAAGTCAGCACAACTGGAGTCATCCGCATGATCACTGCAAAAGCCATGTTTGCATGCATATCATGTCCTGGTTGAAGTACAAATGACTACCTGAATCCTCATTATACCTCTCCATACTCCTACCACCTATTGGAAGTGCAGGTGACTGAACAAAACACAACAGGCTTGTACAGTTACTACACCTGATCAGTCAATGTCCTTTGTAAAGTTCCATGATAGTGGACACTACTCCACTCACACACCACACAGCACATGCCTTTCACATAACACGACTGACATGACACTCATGTACAGAAAATCCAATAGTGAACTAATAACTGATTTAGCCACTATAAGTTGGACATCCATACAGGTGACATCTGATATGTAGAATACAAGTCTGAGGCACATGCATGTGATAGATCGGACCCAATCACAAAAGAAGATCTGCAGACGCCAAACCCATTTATACCATTACTATCCATACACCTAAGTGCATCTACAATGGCCCAGATTGTACACGTTACACATCCACACTCACTGAGTGCAGTGTCACAACTGATGAACTTCAGGAACAAACATATGACATCATGGTCCACATACAATTCCACCAGACATGCAGTATCACTAGTTGGACTTCACAACATGATGACACCACCATCACTCACACCATTCCTGACATGTGAATAGCTGTGCCTAAGCCCTAACAACACACATGTCAGATGGAAAAGACATGTAAGCATTATGCACACATGGACCAACATAACTGCCATAGCACTGACAACAGATCCCACTACTACATAGGGCTGCTTCATGAAAGAAGAAACAACAAATATTTCACATCAACATCTCATAGTTCATACAATTCACCCACTTCAGCCAATTCACCCTTTTCAGCTAGGCCAAGGGTATCAGCCAAGGGTATCAGTCATTGTTCCACTCCATCAGAGGTGTCCCCAAGTAACCACTGAAACCTGATGTAAGCTGCAACTAACCTATGTTGCACTGTAATTGCTACGGCATTGGCATACATGGCATTTACATTACATATTGTCAAGGCGAGGTCTACCTAAGCACTTACCACCTCTAGTACTATCCCATTGGGTTCAAGGTTATATCCCCACAAGTCTAGCACATTGAAATGCATAATGATTGCAATCATACCAAATCAAACACCCAATTCAATTTATCCTACTGTTGAAACCTTCACATACCCCATAGAAAGAAGATAAACATCATATGGTGGTACAACTACCAAGCCATAAGTCCAGTCCAATATAGCCTACATTATTTGTGGAAATGTAATGGCTGCTTCACATGGAGTCAATACCAGTACCAGTGCTTGATGTCTATAGTCCCTGTGAAAAAACGAGAGTCGTCCAGTTGCTAAAACAGGTGAGCAATACAGATGGGAGTGGACTGACACCTTAGAGCCAATAATGCTCATATGGTGATGGATGGACCAGGTCATACGAAATGGGTAGGGTAAAACACAGGCTCACATCCATAGAAAAGTCAGAATAGAGTCACACATGTGCCATTGTCATTTGACCATCTCCACATGCAGACATGGAGAGGTCTTGAGATAGGAGATGCACATCCACTGACAACAAACCATGAAAACACATCTTAAACTAATACTCAGGCCAGTTGGATACAACCCATGTCCACTAGTCTACATACATGTTGCACTGACTACATTGTCACATAAGCTACAGTGAGGCAGCTAACACCATACAACCACACCCAAGTCCCAGGATACAGTCAGTACTAACCTTCTTGTGGCTGCTGTGCTGCCTTCAAATGCCCATCCACCTAAGGGCAGGCCACTGCCAAAATGCGGGCCATTGGCGGGGGTCAGGCTCTGACAGGCACCCCTCCCTCGTTGGTGGGACATTCCCAGCTGGGCTTCTGCGTTCTTCCGGGCCCTGCATCTTATGCCCACCTACCACTTGCTTCGCCAGCTGTGGGCCCCCAGGATCTGCACTTGCTTGGTGATGGCACACCAGATCCCTTTCTTCTGATGGGCGTTCACCTGCATGGATGACACAGACAGAAGGAGAAAGTCATGTGCACTGGCAACATACTACCATCAGTGGCCAATACACATCTGACTCACCAAGTGCCCACAAATACCCATCCTCTGTGCTCACAGGCCTTCACTTTCTGCCCTCTGCATGCATATACTCCTATACCTGTACACTTGCACGAGTCACCGTCACACGCAACCCCTATCACACTTGACTATGGAATTGGACTCATCTGGGGCCCTATATAGCTGTTCATACAGGGGTAGGACCTCCTCCACAAGCTTCTCCAGCTCTTCTGGGGTGAAGGCTGGGGCCCTATAACCTGCAGGATGTGGCATGATGGCTCCCAGAGACAGTACGCAGCAGCTCAGGTCGTAAAGGTCTTGCTAGCAACAGTGTCAGGAGTCAAGTGAGCGAGGCTGCAGAAAATGGCGATCATGGCCGCCACATACTGGATCATCACCACCGGCGATAATCGCCATTGGCCCCAGTCTGCCACAGGCAGTAATGTTAACCAGTGAGAAGTAGCACAGCATTTGCAATGGCCTACAGCCATGACGACATTAGCCGGTGAATGTAGGTCACTTCCAACTGTCCACTTCAGCAGGACAGGTGACTGCATTGATGTGCCTAAATAAGTGCACCATACGCATATTCACCCAAATGGCGGAGTAATCCTATGTTATGCCATCATGGTAGAACAAAATCTTGTGACAGTCATGACACAGTGAGGTGATGTGGCAGTATGTCTGATGATGGCCATGTACAGATACTCGGAGGCAAAAAGGCGACGGCACTGTATTGGTACTATATTGGCACTATATTGGTATATTCAATTCCATTTTTTTTTATCAGTGCAGGACAGCTCAGTCAGCCACATATGGTACATTACACATGCGACATTTGTCCTATACAACTTACATGTACGGATATGTGCTGCATAGATGGGGTCCAAAGCGCTTCCGCATGGCCGTAATAGTATACGTCAGCAGTGCTACGCATGTCCTACAGTGTTAGGTGTGTGTTATTTTAACATGTTCTGCTTACATGTGTCAAATGCTTTACTCATTGTACATTTTCTCTTCTCAACCTAGATATCCTGCCATGAGGAGAATGAGACAACCACCAGGGTACCATCCACTAGTTGACCTTGCAACCATGGAGGACAGGCATGTCATCCAGACCTATTGTCTGAATCGTCAGACCATCATTGATCTATGTACACAGTTGGAGCCAGATCTGTTGCCAGCCATACACAATCCCTACTGCATCCCTCCCACAGTACAAGTCCTGTCAGTGCTACACTTTCTTACCACAGGCTCCTTTCAGAATACAGTGGGCTTAACAGCAGGGATGTCTCAGCCCATGTTCAGTCTGGTGTTAAAGGATGTACTGTGTGCTTTATTAAAGCACCTGGACAGCTACATCAGGTTCCCCCAACAGGAGGACTTGGCCTATGTGAAGGCAGACTTTTATGATATAGGACACATTCCTCATGTGGTCGGGGTCATTGATGGCACCTATATAGCCCTGGTTGTTTCAATGCCAATGAACATGTGTATATGAACAGGAAGAACTACCACGTCATAAATGTTCAGGTGGTGTGTCTGGCAGACCAGTACATCTCACAAATCACAGCCAAGTTTCCTGAATCTGTTTCCTGAATCTGTGCATGACTCCTACATTTTGAGGAACAGCAATGTTTCACACATGATGGCACGACTACACACAGAGAGGGCCTGACTCCTTGGTATGCATAGATATGAAGGTGTTTCACTGTTATGGCACCTGTCATCACAATCTTCCCTGTCGCTGTGCCTGTTATTTCACTGTTCCTACATTTTTTAACACAGGTGACTCTGGTTATCCTAACCTTCCTTGGCTGTTGACACCAGTGAGGTACCCTGCCACAGATGAGGAACACCATTTCAATGAGGCCCATGGCAGAACGAGGTGTGTAATCTGAAGGACAGATTCAGGTGCCTTGACCTATTTGGAGGTACCCTCCTCTACTCCCCCCCAAAAGGTATGCAAGTATGCAAGATAACAGTTGTCTGCTGCATGCTCCACAATCTAGCCCTGAGACGTCAGATACCATTGCTAGCTGATGAGGGTGAGGCAGCCGGACCAGTGGTTGGTAATGCTGAAATGGCAAGTGATGAGGAGGCAGAGGAGGCAGAGGAGGAAGGTACAGCTGACTCTAGGATTGAGCTCATCAATCAGTATTTCCAGTGACATACATGTTGATTGTTGTTTGCAAGTCTTGTATGTCCACAATCCTTGGTGACAATAGTCCTCCTGACTTGAATCATCAGTGGGGGTGTAATGTGGACGTATCCCAATATTTGAGTTGTTGGAGCTAATTTATAGAATGTAAGGTGCACAGTAAAAGTGTTTCAGCTCTAACAAGTGTTCTCACTTCAGTTTCCTACATGCACATCTCAAATGGCCAGACCAGTATTGAGCTATGTTTGCTGCATACTCCTGTTCTCATTTCATTCCACCCACTGACTGTGGTATCTTACTCAGTGCCTCTGCTACCTATTGCTTGAGGCATTCATAGTCATTAGCCATTGGTAAGTGATAGCTGAAATGTTTATTGAACATGACATTTGGCAGGTAAAGATATTTGTATGTATAATCTGTGACTGGGGATCTTAGGTACAATCTGGGGGTCCCTGCTGAGGAGGTATCCTGGGGTGGGCACGACATCTATGACCTGCATATGTTGTTTATGTGGCATCATGCCGTCCATCCTGATGGTATTCCCTGTCATGGTATTTTTGCAGGATAGAATACTGATTACTCTCTTGTGTGGCCCTGGATTTCAAACTATCTGGCATCTGTCCTGGGACATATCTGTAATACTGTGTCTCCTACTGAGGATGCCTCCCTCTGCTGTCCATTACACTGCCTGTTGGATGTATGGGGGCATTACCAGACCACAATTAGCAATCATGACATTTGTTAATGCTTTAATAAAGACACATATACAGTAGCTGTGTTCCATGGTGTGTATTGTGCATTTCATGAAATTGCGAGGCAAAGGAAAGGTGCATACATTGTCCAACAGGTGATGAGTGAGGTCATGGAAGATGGAATCATCAGAGTAGGTGGTACAGCAGTTGGTTGCACAGGTCCAGGGTCCATGTGCCTTTGGAAAATGGAGTAATGTCATTGGACAGTCAACAGGGTGTCTCAGTGGCACACAAGGGAGACAGATCAGGAGAGGTTCACTTCCTGGCAGTGGGTCCTGGCATCTGCTCCAGCCGGATGTCTGTGTGGACATCCACGTTTCCAGGTGGGTTCTTCAGTTACAGAGGGATGGGTGACTGAGGCCAGTGGTTCCCCTAGCAGTGCCTCCATTCTACTAGCTGCCGCCAATGTAGATGGCTCAGATGTTAGATTGCTAGCAGAAAGGGCCTGCTGGTGGGAGGGGGAAGCATACAGGGTGGTGTTGATGTCCCTCAGCACCCCTGCAATGGAGGCCATGGTGGCATTGTGTGCCTGCCACTGCGACACGAAATGGCTGGACATTGCAGCATGGTGTCCCAGTGGGAGGAGAGTAGGTGAGTAAGCAAGGTTAAAGTCCTGCCTGTGCATGTTGTGCATGTGCATGGTATCTGCCACTTACATACCATACCATGATGAGTCCATTTCTGGGTTGTTGATCCAGATTTGTGGCCATTTGGATTAGTCACAGAGCTGTTGCTGTGTTTTGTCTTGTTTGTCAGTGCTGTGCCATTGCATTGCTGTCATTGCCGTGTAGTGGTCCTCAGTCATACCATCTAGTTGATATAGCTAGTAAAATAGTAATACATGCAAGAGATCTGATGCGATGTGCACATTGCAGGTGTTAACGTAGATGGGCTAGTGCATAGTGTGAGTCGTAGTGATAGTATTCTCCAATGCTATCCGTGCTTTTGGTGAAGGCTGTGTGGGCAGTTGGGCTGGGTGGAGGCATGGCATGCATGAGACTGGGAGTTGGTGAATACGTAGGAGGTGTAATGAGACATACAGTTAATTGGGGAGTATATGGGTGGGGAGGAAGCATGCAGGGCATGACAATTGTGTGCCATGGTAGTTGTGGGACTTTCCAGAGTCCAGTCCGCCAGGTATTCCAGTCAGGCCCTCGACATGCAGTGGAGCCCACCGGCAGTCTTGTGCACGGTGATCTGGTGTGGTGATGCCATGGAACGCACCTTCCCCAGTAGGTCGTTCCACCTCTTACTGATGTCCTCCCTTGTGCGTGGATGGTTACCTACTGAGTTGACCCTGTCAACTATTCTCTGCCACAACTCCATTTTCCTGGCAATCAACGTTTGCTGGACCTGTGCTCCAAACAGTTGTGGCTCTACCCTGATGATTTCATCCATCATGACCCTCAACTCGTTGTCTCTGAATCATGGGTGCTTTTGTGGGGACATGGTAGTGGTTGTGCTGAGGGTGTGGGGGAGTTATGTGTATAAGGGTGCAGTGTAGGGTGACTGATGGGTTGCGGGTGATGGACGCTTGTAGTGTTTGTGTGTACCAGTTATGTGTGTTTTGTGTTGGTTGTGCAGCTGTGTGGTATGTGCTGAGTGAGATGTGTATACGTGCCTATAGTGTAAAGGTGCTATATTAGTGTATTTGCCTGCTCTCGGTGTATGTGAATGGCATTTTAGTTGCAAAGGATTCTGGGTTGTGTAGGGGTGTGTTATATAGTGCAGTGAGTAGGTGTGTCTAGTGTGTGGATGTGTGTCAGGGGTGGTGTATTCAAACTGTCCAATGTGGTGGTGTGTTCTGACAGTAGTGGGTTCTGACCGCAGCGGTTCGTACTGCCAATGGTTTTCCACCATGGAAGAAATACCTTGGTGTTTTATGGCTCGTAATCTAGTGGGTGCAGTTTTGTTGGGCTGGCGGTGCTGGTAGTGGAACCGTCTCTTTCCCGCCCTTCTGTGTCCTGGCGGTTTCGGAGTTTTTGCTGTTTTCTGGCAGACTTCAGAGTGTGACTCTTAATACGGTGGTTGGATTACCACCAACATGGCGTTTTTTTGGAGGCTGCCACTGCAGCAGCCTTGCCAAAAGACTGCCAAAGTCGTAATAAGGCCCTATATGTTCCCACTGCTTTATAAACCTTGCTTTTTCACTCAATTAATTTGCTTTCAAGTGCACTATTTGTCAATCTTTTTTCATTTTTTTTCTTGGCAGGAGGACGCACCTTGGACCCCATGTTTGTCCATTTAGCTTGCTCACTTCACTCACTACATAAAAGTCATACCATACTTTTACACCCCACCACTTTCAAATGTCACCAGCCACCACTGCTTTAAAGGCAGTAAATAACACTGACACGGCATACCTCAACAGTCACATCTGCTTTCACAAACCTTCCAGACACCGCCACTCATCTGGACTCCTACTTGCACAAATCCCACGCACACAAAAAAACAGATCTGGCTGACGAGCCTTCTTCTGCATTGCTCCTACAGCATGGAATGATCTGCCACTACACATAGGAGTCTCCTCCTCACTTTTTGAATGCCGAAAGAAACTGAAGACCTGATTTTTCGAGTAGTCCCACTAGGCCCTATTCATGCCTAGACTCACACCTACGCAGCGCTGGGATACAGTCCCGGGAGATAATGTGCGCTATAAATCTGCATTACAGAACATATAATTATTAACGTTGAGGCATTTTGTTTGATTATTTTGTACTATCATTTTTTCTAGAATTTTTGTACTTGTTTTTGTTAGTGTTGGGTTCTTAGCTTAGTAAGGTTGGAGGTGTTTTAAATAAATAGATTTTTTAGCATTTTTATTTGGTGAATATTTTTGAATATTATTTTATAGTCCTAATTTTCATGTTGTAATCTTTATTTTTAGTGTATCTCACAAGTGCAGTTTTTTTCACCCATTCTTTTACCCTTTGTTTCTGTTTTCTTATCTTTATCATCATCCTTCTGTCTCACTTTTCTTTCATTCCGTCTCTTGCTCTGGGTCAAAGTCTGATGATGAAAAATGATTGTGTGATAGAACAACGCATTCCATTGCAACGCATGCCTTTACCACGCATGCATTACAACGCGAATGCCTTTACCCCACATAGCCTTAACCAGGCATATCTAACAACAAATATGCATTTACCACATATGCTTTTACAACTCATTTCATTGTAAAAGAATGTATGGAAAATGCACATACGTGGTTAAGGTATTCCTTGGCCACTGCTCTAAACACAAAAAACTGACCTCCGAGCCCCCACCCACAGCCCGTTTAAAAAACATAGCGACCCCTGCCCTGAACCCTAAAACTGCCTCCCAAGTCCTAAAGACGAACCCCCCCCTGAGCCCTAAAACCTGATCCCAGCACAAACCCCTCCCCCAACCCCAACCCTTAAAAAAAAAAATACCCGCCTCCCGCCCTGAGCCCTAACACCGCCCCCCCGCTCCAACACTAAATCTACACCTCCCCGCCCCAAGCCGTAAAACAGGATCCCCAGCGTGCCTCCTTCCCCCGACCCCCAATGCTTTAAAAAAAAAAAACACCACCCACTCTGAGCCTTAACAGCGCCCCATCCCAGGCCCTAAAGCCATATCCGCAGCAAGCCCTAAAACCATCCCCCACTGACCCTGACCTCAACACTTTTATACACACCCTCTGCCCTGAGCCCTAACACTGCCCCATCCCAATACTAAAGCCCACCCCTCCAAGCCCTAAAACTTCCTCCCCCACCATTCCCCTTACCTCACTCTCCTCACAACGAGGCAGCTCTCCAGACAAGCAGGCAGGCAGCTCTCCAGGCAGGCCGGTTGCAAACAGGAAATGGAAAGGTCTTTCCATTTCCTCTAACAACACTGATAGCTTTTCCCATGTTTTTACCACAAATATACCCTAATCACCACAACCACTGATGACGCAGAAAAAGAAAGACTAACATATATTCATATATCATGTAACCAAGATCGTATAATGTAGTGTGATTCTAGAATAAAAAAAATAATGAACGAGGGAAATTGTGCCCTCGGGGTAGTTCGCCATCATTATAAACAAGCTTAATTAATCATGAAGAACTGAAAATTGTAGTACTCTGTCATAATTGCCAATGTGTTTTATGATTTTCTTGATTGAAACTGTTTTGTGCTTAGCTTAAATTTAGTAGAGGCTTTGGCCTAGTCGCCTGGTCTCATATTTAACTGCGTGGTTTTCACTTGCACTAACAAAAGCATATTATTTCATTTAGGGTTGTATTTTTCCAGTAGAAATGGCTAATACACTTATCTCAAGGTTTCGTGCTAGGATGGTTGCATCCCTTTTGATCCAAGGTTAGTCTCTGCAGGTGCGGACAATAAAAGCACAGATACTGAAATTCTTGGCAAACTATGTTACAACTTGTGTTCCAAGGCTCCAAGGACAATGTATGCATAAATGAGTACTAGGAGAAAGACACTATTCATTGGTCAAATAGAAGGCACCCTATGAACCCCCCAATGGAAGATCCTGAACTTTTTGGAATGTTTCTTACTTAAACCCACTGGACAAAGAGAAGTCAGCCATTTTTCCTTGATGCCATCTTTGAAGCCGAATGCCAGACGCCATCTTAGACGACATCTTGATGCCCTTTTCTCTATTCCAGAGAAAGAGACTTTAAGAATTCTCACCCTAGAGACTTTAACTTTAATCTGCCCCGTCTTGCCATGCAGTAACTTTGCCCCATTCTCCTTGCTGCTGCAAAGAAACTTGCCCTTAATTCTGCCCCTTTGAGATCTGCCCCATGCTGACCGAACCGGTACCTGAAGGACGAAGACTTTCCTTGTATGCTGATTGTATTTGGTAATTATGAAAGGATAACTGTATTATGCATTGTGTTTTTCCTTTTAGGTACCAACTGCTATCTTGATAGGGCCCAAGCTAGAAGTTTTCTAAATTTGTGTTTATCAAATTAGTTTTGCATGAAGTCCCACATGCCGATGCTAATTAGAGGTTAGTCGAGGTATTCACTTGACGCACCATGTTGAATTGAAATCTTGTTATGCTGACCGATGTATGCAATTAGTCAAGTTCAATTATTAATATTAGTGATTTGCATTGCCGTAACTGAATGTATCATAATTCAGATTTTGCGTAGATTGCGTTTCTTCCGCCACTATGGACAGCTAGTAATGTTTGTATACATATATCATTTGGTTTTGAGACTCATATATATCGTTTTAGCTTTGTTAATATAGGGAAATAAATTCACTAACTTTAAATAAACTGGTGTGGTCATTCATGACTGAAAGGTCATGTTGCGTCGAAATACCAACTGTTATTGATTCCTGATGTGTTATTTTGATCTATTAATTGAGTATTGGCTATCGATTATAATAGCTATTGATTATTGATTTAAGTGAACCGACTATTCTAGGACGAGGAGACCCCAACTCGGTTAAAAGGTTCACCGACCTCCAACGTGTCCAGATACAGGTAATTTATAAAGGCTGGACGCGTTATCAGTAGATGGTAGCAGAGATTGATGGTTACGCCCTTTGGGACCCCATCCGAACAATAGGCGGAGTCAAGTTAGAATTTTCTTTGATAAAACAAGTTGGAGAGATGATGATGCCCTAAATCCCCAATGACTTTCCCGGAATCTCGGAGCTTGCGAATGGAGGAAATGGAGGTGTGAGAATGTTTCAGGCGTTTCTAGTGACGGTATGAGAGAAGTTAGGGTTTTGCGCTTGCACAGCTTATTGCCGCAGATTAATTGAGAAGTTTGTGAGGATTTTAGGGGGTTACGAACTCCAGTTAAGAGATTTTAGAGGAGTGTTACTCCAAAGTGTGAGTGTAGGGAAGTCGTCGAACTTCACATGTGTGTAGCGCTTTGTGCAGGGAAAATTGATGTTGATGTTGAGACGGGCCCTGCGAGGTCAAGAGACTCCGGAGTATGTTGAAAAGTGTATGAGACACTTGATTGATGTTGTAATCTGTTCGGTTTAATAGGTTGATCGGGCGTGGTCAACGAGTCAGTATGAATATTGAGGATTGAAAGACAATTTTCGACTTTGAGATTTGACGAATTCTAAGGTGCACTAGAATAGTTCATTGATCAGTTGAGAGTAAAGTTTGCGGGTCAAACTTTGCTTGCGGGAAACCGAGAAAGATGGAATAACTGCCGAGGCTAGTGAAAAATCCCTAAGGTTTCTGAAGCGATTGTATTACCCTTCCTGTAGTAAACCGACAGATTTGTTTTCTTCTTTTTGGTTAGTGCTCGCGATATATTGCAGAAATTAGTTTTGAGTGAAGCTGAATGAAGGAGGACAAGCCGTGGGACTTTGTCAGCCGCAGTGTGTGAGTGTGACGTCACTAGGAGCCGCGCTGGGATAGGTTGGTTGGCGAGAAGGGTCGCGCACGGATTGGACGCAGTCCGTGAAGCGCAATTGGTGGGGAAAGGCAGGCGAAGAGTATTCCGGGAATTAAAGTCACTTATTGATTACACATTTTAGAAAAATAAAAGACGGAAAGATGAAATTTTTCAAAGCATTTAAGAGTGCATTGAGGGGAGATGTGTATATAAAAGCAAATGTAGGAGAAGAAACACCGCCTGAGGGTACACCAGCTTACATCGTGATTGAAGAAAAGGGTGTTGCACCATGTCTTTGGCTAAAGCAATGGTGCAAACTAACAGAAAAACATGGAAGTGTAGCGTTCCCTATCCATGGGTCGTTTAATCTAAGAGTTTTGGAGAATCTAAGATTCGCGCTATACGACATGAAAGTACCTCCAAGACCAGCACAGTTTGAGGCATTAGCAATTTGGGAACTAATAGCTAGGAACCAACAACAAAAGAAATTTGAGACAAGAATAAGTAAAGTAGAAAAGACACTAGAGGATGCTAGATGGGATACCACACAAAAGGTTTGGAGATCAGACGTATTGCAGGGAATTAAATTGTTTCCGGCAATTACTGATGAAGCAGAGACGGAAGGAAGGAAAGCTACCTATAAAACAAACAGGAGTCAGTCCAGAGATAGAGAAAACAACAAAAATTCGAAAAGATCAGACGAGTCAGACGATGAGGAGTTCATTATACAATTGTTAAATGATCGCCCGCCACCATATGTGGAAAGCGAAAAAGGCTCAAGCATTAGCACTGCCCCTCCAGAACCAATACAAGGTAATGTGACACCGAATTTGAGAAATCACAGAGGTAGAGCTGTTCCGATATGCCCTTTTCACCACAAATTCAGAGGATATATCCTGACGTGCCTAAATTGAATCCTGTCGATAATTATCAGCCGCAGGTTCAAAGGCGCTGCTGTGATGAGCATAATATGGGAATGACTTCTGATTTAATGGCGCAGGGTGGACAGAACTATCAAAGACCGACATTGATTCAAGCTGAATCAACACAAATTTTGATACCTCAAGAACAGGTACAAGAAGTGCCGAGGTACACTCGAGTAACAGAGAGCCAGTTGGGTATGCCAACAATGATGAACCATAATGTGGGAATTAACATGCCACAGAATTCGGGGAATGGACAGAATCCAGACGCAATATCTCTGCCTATCACTGTAGGTCCGCCAGTACCATTGTATATACAGGCAAAGCCGAATGCATGCGACCAAGGGGTAATGATACGAAATGAGACAGGGACGAGATGCATAGAAAACACTCCAGAAACAACCCCGGTAGGAACACTGCCAAATAGATCTGGGTCTTTGTCGGAATTTAGTCCAATTCCAATTTGTGCTCCTTCAACTGTGGTGAGATCGAATCCACCACTAATAGTACCGCTAACTTCAAAAACTGAAACGTTGCCGCAACCATCAGTAGCAGTTGATGTAAGTGCTACATTGATGGGACTGAACGCACAACAGCTAACACAATGGTTCAACAGTTTGAACTCCCCACAGAGTACATCCA
This sequence comes from Pleurodeles waltl, assembly GCF_031143425.1. NCBI lineage: Eukaryota > Metazoa > Chordata > Amphibia > Caudata > Salamandridae > Pleurodeles > Pleurodeles waltl. The sequence goes on along the minus strand of NC_090445.1, from coordinate 1,568,838,438 downwards.
GCGGGAAGGGAGAAGAATACCTGAATAAAATAAGATTGGGCATGGAAGCAGATGAACTAGTAGAGGGAACGATGGGTCTAAATAGGTGAGAATCATACACAGAAGAAGAGCTGAGGTACATGTGCCCTAGGATTACAAGAGAAGTGAGCAACATACATAAGAAGTTACAAGAGATTGCAGACAGAAACGGGATCGATATAGTTAAGACTAAACACTTGAGCAGAAGTTACAGGCTAGACTTTGAGACAAAAGACTTTGAACACATGAGATCTGCAGGGATGAAAACACACCTTAAGGAGATACTGCAGGGCGCACAGGTCTGGAGATGCTTAGACAAGTGGGAAAGTAGATGGGTTAAGAAAAAGGATAAAAAGAAGGAAAGTACCCCGGATCGGAATGAAAAAGTACAACAGAATGACGATCTGATAACCATGTTGCCAATGAGAGAAACAGCAGGGGGGAAACTTGTACATGTACCGTGGCACAGGTGCGATATTCAATCCTTTACGGACGATTTCCCTAAATTAAGAGAGAAACCAATTGAATGGTATCAACAAACAGATAGATTTGTGAAGCTTGCAAAATGTCTTTGGGAAGACCTGAACACCTTATTCGAAATTGTGGTTCCGGCAGACTTGTGGGAAGATTGTAAGAGGGCTGTAGGTTGGCCGACAAGTGAACCAGAAAGGGACAGGGACACAGGTGCACCATCACCTACGGTAATGAGTTTATACCATAAGGTGATTGAGCACTTGAAAACAAAGGTTGCGTCGAAAAATGTGGATTGGCAGAGGATTGACAGAACGGCACAAGAAGCTAAAGAGTCAATACATACGTATTATGAGAGATTGTTGAAAGCGTTTAAAAATTACAGTGGCACGGAGACGATTGAGGCAAAGGACATGCTCCATTTCGTGTTCAGATTTGTGGAAGGGTTGAGACCCGAAATCAGCCAGATGATTAAAATGCATTTGATTTGTTGGCAGTCAAAATCAATCAACGAAGTGTTGAACTATGCAAAATACTGGAGTGATGAGATTGAGACGAAGCAGAAAAGGTTGAAAGAAAAGATGATGCAGCTTAGAGCAGCCCAGACAGGTTTGCAAGGTTTACAAGGTTTTCAACAGCAGTTGCCGCAGCAGCAACAGCAGGGAAATGCTATGTTTCAGCCACAAATGAGAGGCAGAGGCCGAGGAGGTTTTGTAAATAATGGTCCTGATATAAATACTGTTATGATTCCGAATGGTATACAGGCAATGAAGAAGGTGATGCCATGTCACACTTTCGGAATCGTCGGGCATTGGAAACGGGAGTGCCCAATGTTGGTGCAGGAAGGTGTAGGTCAGCAAAACAATGATGTCAATACATTTCAGAATATGAGAGGACCGAAATTGAGAGGTCCAAATCCACATTTTCAAAATAACGTAAATCAAATGCAAGGTTTACAACCCATACAACCGCAGCAGGTGCAAATGCCCCGTGTACAAATGGCACAGTTGCAGCCAATGCAACAGCAGTTTCCTATGGTACCTAATCAGCAAATGCAAATACCCTTAGCACCAATGAATCAGCAACAAGTAATGCTTCCTCAACAGGTTGCGGGTCAAGGGATGAACCAAAATGACACAGTACACCAATTCCCGTTACACAGTGAACATGGAATAAACAATGTATGGGAGAGTGAAAGTTCAGATGAGGAGGGAAATTGTATGCTTGCAGCATCCTTGGAAGTTGATCAAAAGGGTCCGTATGTGGAAGGAAGAGTTATGGGTCACCGTGTTTCATTCTTGGTTGACACCGGAGCTACACGCTCTACAGTTAGAAGCATTGAAGTCCCAAACTTGCCACTTTTAGGGAGAACAGTTCAAGTAGTGGGAGTAGCAAATAGGTACCTGACAAACCCAATCACAGATCCAGTGCAGGTCAGAATTGGTAACTATCAAGGGTCACATAAATTTGTGGTGTGTGACTCAAGCCCGATATCACTGTTAGGGAGAGATTTATTGTGTAAATTGGGATGCTCGATTATGCGTTCAAATGATGGAATTAAAATTCAGACAAACAGTGATGAGGAAGAAGAGGACATTTTAGGAGGAGACGTAGTGGAAACTGTCGACGAAGAGTATCCCCTGATTACTCTTTACCCAATGCTCACTGAAGCAGATATTCCTGCTGAGTTACAGGAAACAGTTGGAAAGGAAGTGTGGGATATGACAGGAAAAGAAGTAGGATTGGTCAAAGGAGTAGAACCAGTGAAAGTGACAGTAAAACCCAATGTAAATTTTCCCCAGACCCCACAATACCATATGGCACAAGACACCCTCATGAAAGTCGCCCAACTCATTGATGAGTTTGTAAAACAGGGAGTACTAAAGGAAGTATTAAGTAGTCCATGTAATTCACCAATCATGGGACTAATAAAACCGAGTGGAAAGGTCCGGATTGTTCAGGATTTGAGGAAAATAAATGACATAATAGTCAAGTGTTGTCCTGTAGTACCAAATCCAGCTGTGATAATGTTTCAAATTCCCTCTGATGCTGAGTGGTTCTCAGTCATCGACTTGTCACAAGCTTTCTTTTCTGTGCCTCTTCATGAGGACAGCCAATTTCTCTTTTGTTTCAAATTCCTAGACAGAGTCTACAGTTGGTGTCGAATTCCTCAAGGGTTTTCAGAGTCACCATCAATATTCAATCAGATTCTAAAGAAAGATTTGGAATCATTGGAATTACCATTCGAATCAACCTTGGTACAGTATATTGACGATTTGCTGATCGCGTCCAAGACAGAAAGTGACTGTACAGCTGACACCATTGCCCTATTGAATCATTTGGGAAGGAATGGACACAAAGTGTCCCCTTCAAAATTACAGTTCTGTCAGAAGAAAGTGAAATATTTGGGTCACCAAATAGAGAAAGGGTCGAGAAGAATCATGAAAGAGAGAATAACAAGTGTACTTCAAATGAGTCCACCGAAGACGAGAAGAGAGGTGAGGAAGTTTTTGGGAATGGTGAGCTATTGTCGCCAATGGATTCCCGATTTCTCAACTCTAGCAAAACCTTTACTGAAACTGACCCAGAAAGATGCGCTGGATGAAATAGTGCTGAAAAGAGATGAGATGGATGCTTTTATTGAATTAAAGGAATGCATGTTTAGGGCTCCAGCTTTAGGTATGCCTGATTACACAAAGCCTTTTACATTGTTTTGTCATGAACGTGATGCATGTTCCTTGTCTGTCTTGACTCAAGCCCATGGTGGCGTAAACAGACCAGTAGCATATTTTTCAGCTACTTTGGATCTGGTCGCAGCAGCACTGCCAGGGTGCTTGCGTGCCGTAGCAGCAGTTGGTATCAGCCTAAATCAGAGTGAAGGAATAGTGATGGGACATCCTTTAACAGTCATGGTCCCTCACTCAGTTGAGATACTTTTGACACGTTCCCGAACACAGCACATGACCGGTGCTAGGCTTACAAGGTACGAGACAATAATTCTGGGTTCACCTAACGTGCAGCTGAAAAGGTGCACTACGTTGAATCCAGCAACCTTGTTTCCCAGTGAAAATGTCAAAATTGAGAACGCTGAAGACATCGAGCACGACTGTCTTCAGGTGACTGAATTTTGCACAAATCCAAGACCTGACATCAAAGACACCCGATTGGAAGAAAATGATCAAGTTATTTTTGTTGATGGTTCATGTTTAAGAGATGCACTAGGAATATTGAAAGCAGGATATGCTGTATGTACAATAACAGGTGTTCTGGAAGCATCTTGGCTTCAAGGAGTTTACTCTGCACAAGTAGCGGAACTGGTAGCACTTACTAGAGCTTGCCAATTTTCTGCATTAATGAAAGTCACCCTTTACACTGACAGTCAGTACGGATTTGGAATAGTGCATGATTTTGGACAGTTGTGGTCACAAAGAGGTTTCATGATCTCTTCAGGATCACCAGTAAAAAATGGCGAAAGAATAAGGGAATTGTTACATGCCATCCAGTTATCAGGAGAAGTAGCAGTGGTAAAATGCAGTGCACATTCAAAATCACAAGACTATGGGGGTCATTCCGACCCCGGCGGTCCTTTGGCGGGAGCACCGCCAACAGGCTGGCGGTGCCCCGCAGGGCATTCTGACCGCGGCGGTTTGGCCGCGGTCAGAACAGGAAAACCGGCGGTGTCCGCCGGTTTTCCGATGCCCTGAGGAATCCCCCATGGCGGCGCAGCTTGCTGCGCCGCCATGGGGGATTCCGACCCCCTTACCGCCATCCTGTTCCTGGCGGTTCCGACCGCCAGGAACAGGATGGCGGTGAGGGGTGTCGTGGGGCCCCTGGGGGCCCCTGCAGTGCCCATGCCAATGGCATGGGCACTGCAGGGGCCCCCGTAAGCGGGCCCCACATAGAATTTCAGTGTCTGCACCCGTCGCACCCTTCCCACTACGCCGGCTCCATTCGGAGCCGGCGTCCTCGTGGGAAGGGGTTTCCCGCTGGGCTGGCGGGCGGCCTTCTGGCGGTCGCCCGCCAGCCCAGCGGGAAACACAGAATGGCTGCCGCGGTCTTTTGACCGCAGTGCGGTCATTCGGCGGCTCCCGCCGCCCGCCGGGGTCTGAATGACCCCCTATGTTTCTTTGGGAAATGGATATGCAGATCAAGTCGCAAGGTTTTGCGCCTTGAACGGTATATTGCTCAGAGACGAATGGAACTTGAGAAATGAGCCAGAACTTGAACCAAGTGAAGCTTTTGCTCTAAAGGTTGTAGATACAATTGATGAATTGAAATCCTTACAGAACGACGTCAGTGAAGATGAGAAACTCTCATGGAGCAAATTACAATGCATAAAGAAACCAGATGATTTGTGGGTTTCAAGTGAAGGGAGATTGGTTTTACCAAACAGTCTTTTGACCCAGTTGGCCAGATTGTACCATGGACAAGCCCATCTTGGAAGGGATGCCATGGTTAGACTATTCAAAGTTGATTGGTTTAATCCCAAATTCCGTCAAGTTGCTGAAGCAGTTTGCCATCGTTGCGTCGTTTGCCAGCAAATGAACGCAGGGAAGGGAACAGTAATCAAGTTGAGCCACATTGGAAGAGCAGGTGGTCCATTCAGCAGGATGTAAATGGATTTTATTGAGATGCCTGTGCATGGAGGCTTGAAATATGTGTTGGTGATTGTGTGTATTTTTAGTCACTGGATTGAAGCATACCCCACATGCAGAAATGACAGCCTTACAGTTGTAAAACTACTCCTGAGGGAACTAATACCACGTTTCGGATTCCCGATCTCCTTAGAATCAGATAGGGGAAGTCACTTCAATAACGAAGTAATAAAATTACTGTGTGCAGCACTGAACATTGAGCAAAAATTTCATTGTAGCTACCGCCCTGAAGCATCAGGACTAGTGGAGCAAATGAATGGCACTTTGAAATCAAGGATGGCGAAAATATGCGCATCAACAAACTTGAAATGGCTGACGCATTGCCCTTGGCATTAATGTCAATGAGAAACACCCCTGATAGAAAAACTGGACTGTCCCCACACGAGATCCTAATGGGCAGAGCCATGAGGCTTCCAGCAGTTCCTGCAAATGCTCTTTTGAATATTACAGATGATATGGTGTTGGACTATTGCAAAGGTCTAGCTGATGTGGTCCGCTCTTTTTCTCACCAGGTGGAGGCAACCACCTTGCCACCGATCCAAGGTCCAGGACACGCCCTGAAAGCAGGTGACTGGGTCGTGATAAAGAAACAAGTGAGGAAGTCGTGCTTGGAACCCCGTTGGAAAGGACCTTTTCAAGTGATTCTGACAACTACCACGGCTGTGAAGTGTGCGGGAGTTGCCAACTGGATTCACGCCAGTCACACAAAAAGGGTGACGTGCCCCACAGAAGAGGAAGTTGAAGCGCTGAAATCGCCAGTGACTGACAAGAAAGTACCAGGCACTGAGACAGAACAAAGAGAACTTGGAGGCGAACAAGCAGAAATAGAGGAGGGAGAAATATTTTCTGAGGAAGAAACAACAGACCCATTTGAGGAGATCAGAGGAGAAACCTCAGAAAGTGACAAAGATCCTGAAGGTGACGAAGAGCCTGCGACAGGTGAAGGAGCAGGAGAGCCTGATCAGAGGAGGGCTTTCCCAGAAGCAGCCGATACAGGAAAAGAAAAGGAAAACCTGATTGACCTCCTAGGGGAAGAAAAGGAGGCGGGACAGGGTGAAGTCGTTCAACCTCATCCAGAACCGGTTGCAGGGCCCTCAGGTGAAAACAGTGCGAAACGGAGACAAAGCATATTGCCAGTGAAATTAAGGACTAAAGAATTATTAAACGAAAGTGAAGGGCCAAAGTTGAAAGAGAAAAGAAAAGAAGTGTCTGTCGCAATAGCAACGCCAAGTGAAACGAAAGACCTGGCCAAGGAAGAAAGTACCAGTGAGAGAGAATCAAAACGAGATGCAAAATTGAAAAGGAAAAGAATACCGAGCAGAAGATATTCTGGTCCGGAGTGGGCATACATAGCCGCTAACGATTGGTCAGACGAATTCCTATCTCTCAGTCTTGAGAACGAAGAAGCAGAACTTCACTTTGGCACTTGAGAAGCGAAATCCCATGAACATTACTGAATAAGACATTAACATTCTGATTGACTTTTGAACCGGCTAAGACATTGCTAACTTGATTGACTTTGAAACCGATTTTGAGACAAAGCTGCTAACCGATAAGAGACTAAGCTGCTAAAGAAAACGGTGTGAACATTGAACTCGTTCAGCTTTATATATATATCTGCAAATTTGATTTGAAAAAGTGTTTTCAACTTTCTGATTCTATATAGATCATGACAGGCTACACTACACCGGGGCATAAGATGAAGTGTTGTAAATACGTGTGTGTGGGTCTAATAACTTCATGCGTACTAATAATTGTAGCAATAGTTCTTGGAATGCATGGAAAGGATGAGAGAGAGACGAATGATGCTTCTACTTCTAAACCTATTACTGAACTAACACCTTTAAAGAAACTCGAACTAGACGAAAGACATTTGCATGATAAGAAGGAACTTTCGTCCAACATTGTCTATCGCTTGTTGAGTGAGTATGTTGAGAAAATGGATGCGAAAGATTGTTATGTATGCACACAAATACCTACCTCAGTAGTGGAAGGGGTGACATATCATAGCATGCCTCTTACGTACGGGATTACATGTAGTTTAATAATGACCAGATTCTATGGCCAGGAGTATATTCACTATTTTTATTCCAATCAGGATGTTACATTTGCATATATCCCCATAATTGAGTACCTGAGTAAAGTAGCAAGGGATTATTATATAAAATTGATGAGGGGTTTCTTTGAGCCATTGTCACCTTTTCACACAGCTCACGCTCACAGAGAAAACCTTACATGCTTGCTTTCACCAATGGAAATAAGCTTTTTAGATCGCACTGACGATAGGAGGAAAGAGGTGAAAGAGAAATTAGAAAGGGAATTACACAAGAGGACATCTGTAGAACTATGCTTTTGCCGCGATAAAGACACAAGGGAAAATAGCTTTAGATACATTACACGTAGGGAGATTTTGTGTACATAGACATAAATCATATTATGAAACAGTTTTTGTGGGAACGAGTGAATGTAAACATACGTTTTTGTTTCAACCTAAGTGGACGTTCATGCTGAATGGACAAGACCCAGTTATTCCAGGGGTATATTATATTTGTGGACTTAACGCCTATTATCGTCTTCCTAAAGGATGGTATGGGAGATGTTATTTGGGAATAGTGTTCCCAAAGGTTTATCAACTGGACGACTTAAAGAATTTTCCAAAGCTGTCTGAATCACATCATGTTCAGAAAAGGGAGACAGCTTCTGGTGTGGTAGGAGATATATTTGGAGCAATGATTCCTTCAGTGGGAGTCATATTGAATTCAATTAAAATACGAAAGTTGTCTACTATTGTGGATAACATGCTGACAAAATTCTCAGGTGCTATAATCCTGATGGATGCTGAACTTGCTGCAGAAAGAGCTATGACTCTTCAAAATCGCCTTGCCTTAGACATTCTTTTAGCAAAGGATGGCGGCGTTTGCAAAATGCTTGGTACACGTCACTGTTGTACTGATATTCCGGACAACAGTGGGCAAATTAGAAAAATGCTTACACACTTAACTAACGAAAGTACAGATTTGAAAGAATTGAAAGAACCAGGATTATGGGAGAAGGTTGGAAAAGGATTTGCTTCCGTGGGAAATTGGCTCAGCAACATTTGGAACGGATTGTTACTGAAAATAGTAAAAGGAATATTAATAGTATTAATTTGTTTATTAGGTATTTGAGGAATATGGAAAGCTATTAAAATATTGAAAGCAAGAAACAAAAGAAGAAGAGAAGAGAAAATAGAAAACAAAATGGTAGAAATATACAGAGAAAAATCAAAGGGAACCAAAAGAAAGAGGGAATTGACTGAAGTGCCGAATTACTAAAACAGAATTTTAATTGGAATAAAATTTGTGGGTAGATTTGATGTGATGACATAATTAGTCATCAGAGGAGGGATTGATGACGCAGAAATAGAAAGACTAACATATATTCATATATCATGTAACCAAGATCGTATAATGTAGTGTGATTCTAGAATAAAAAAATAATGAACGAGGGAAATTGTGCCCTCGGGGTAGTTCGCCATCATTATAAACAAGCTTAATTAATCATGAAGAACTGAAAATTGTAGTACTCCATCATAATTGCAAATGTGTTTTATGATTTTCTTGATTGAAACTGTTTTATGCTTAGCTTAAATTTAGTAGAGGCTTTGGCCTAGTCGCCTGGTCTCATATTTAACTGAGTGGTTTTCACTTGCACTAACAAAAGCATATTATTTCATTTAGGGTTGTATTTTTCCAGTAGAAATGACTAATACACTTATCTCAAGGTTTCGTGCTAGGATGGTTGCATCCCTTTTGATCCAAGGTTAGTCTCTGCAGGTGCGGACAATAAAAGCACAGATACTGAAATTCTTGGCAAACTATGTTACAACTTGTGTTCCAAGGCTCCAAGGACAATGTATGCATAAATGAGTACCAGGAGAAAGACACTATTCATTGGTCAAATTGAAGGCACCCTATGAACCCTCCAATGGAAGATCCTGAACTTTTTGGAATGTTTCTTACTTAAACCCACTGGACAAAGAGAAGTCAGCCATTTTTCCTTGATGCCATCTTTGAAGCCGAATGCCAGACGCCATCTTAGATGACATCTTGATGCCCTTTTCTCTATTCCAGAGAAAGAGACTTTAAGAATTCTCACCTTAGAGACTTTAACTTTAATCTGCCCCGTCTTGCCCATGCAGTAACTTTGCCCCATTCTCCTTGCTGCTGCAAGGAAACTTGCCCTTAATTCTGCCCCTTTGAGATCTGCCCCATGCTGACCGAACCGGTACCTGAAGGACAGAGACTTTCCTTGTATGCTGATTGTATTTGGTAATTATGAAAGGATAACTGTATTATGCATTGTGTTTTTCCTTTTAGGTACCAACTGCTATCTTGATAGGGCCCAAGCTAGAAGTTTTCTAAATTTGTGTTGATCAAATTCGTTTTGCATGAAGTCCCACATGCCGATGCTAATTAGAGGTTAGTCGAGGTATTCACTTGACGCACCATGTTGAATTGAAATCTTGTTATGCTGACCGATGTATGCAATTAGTCAAGTTCAGTTATTAATATTAGTGATTTGCATTGCCGTAACTGAATGTATCATAATTCAGATTTTGCGTAGATTGCGTTTCTTCCGCCGCTATGGACAGCTAGTAATGTTCGTATACATATATCATTTGGTTTTGAGACTCATATATATCGTTTTAGCTTTGTTAATATAGGGAAATAAATTCACTAACTTTAAATAAACTGGTGTGGTCATTCATGACTGAAAGGTCATGTTGCGTCGAAATACCAACTGTTATTGATTCCTGATGTGTTATTTTGATCTATTAATTGAGTATTGGCTATCGATTATAATAGCTATTGATTATTGATTTAAGTGATCCGACTATTCTAGGACGAGGAGACCCCAACTCGGTTAAAAGGTTCACCGACCTCCAACGTGTCCAGATACAGGTAATTTATAAAGGCTGGACGTGTTATCACCACGCAAATGCCCTTACCATGCATGCCTTTACAACTTAATTTGTTGTAAAGGCATGCATGGTAAAGGCATATCAGTTGCAAAAAATTTGTGATTAAGGTTATGAGTGGTAAAGGTTCATGCGTTGTAACGCAAGCGTGGTTAAGGCTCTGCGTAGTTACTGCTGCGTGGTAATGGCTATTTCCCACGAAAAATCAGTCCTGAGTCTCAAAAATTACTTCGGGTGAATACCACCCACAACCACTAGCATATCTTGGGTGCTGTTTATAAGAGCCATACCACTTGTCCCTCTGAATATTATAGGTCTCACTACCATTGCAATCCTGACAATTTTCGGTTCACATCAGCCATGTCACCCTGCACACCACTGTATTTCTTTTGCCCTCTCACTTCCCTATTTTAATTAGTTCTTGGCGATTGTACAATTATATTTTTAACCTGTTTTCTGCATAAGTAACATTCTCCCACGGAAATTGATTGCCGGTTACAAAGCTCATTAAAAGTTTTCTCAGCAACGCTTTTGCAGAGCGCTTTGTCGGGAAAGCTACATTTGTTCAGAATGCGAGGATGAAGAACCCCCTTGCAGCCACTTGTTTGCATTATGCTCATGAACGCCTGTGAACAATCCCCTCGCCCCAGCCGGTGTCCTTACAATGCAGCGCAAGGAGTATTTGTGGACAATTAGGCTTCCTGCTGAAATAATTACCGGTGATCTCTAAGGAGAGATGGCTTTTTTCCTTCACGTGTTCTTGTACATGGTGACACTCAAAGGCCACTGGCTTTCCATCCTATTTATCTCCGAAAATAGACACAGAGCATTGCTTTTTCCAGAATGGGTAATGAATATTTGTTGAGTCCATTTTCACTCTTTGGCGTTTGCTTAAAATACTTGCATCGATTTTCATGAATCATATTATGTCACATGGGTGAAGGTTAATGTGTCCTTATATTCGGAATGCGCTTCTTTGGGAGCTTTCAAAACCATCTGTGTTGACTCGATGACACCACGTCGAGGTGTGAGGGAAAACCTCCCTCTTCTGCAGAAATGCCCTTTTGGGAAGATTTGTGAAAGCAGCTTACCTGCAGAAATTCTGAGCAGCTCTTCTGATTACATACTGCCTTAGTATGAATGTGTGGTTCTGAAAGCTGAGGCCCATCCTTATGCAATGACAGTGATAGCCATCAGGCTATGAAGGCATCAGAATGAGAGCATTCTTGCCATACGTTTTTGCAAGGCCTGAGCCAAAATCTTAATGTGGCGTCCTCTGAATGTTTCTTCTGTATTTGCCAGGTGCCAGTGTTGGCATGTGGCCTCCTAATATAAGGCTAAGGTAATAGACTCAAATCTTTTGACTCAGACAGGAGTCATGAGATCATCAAATCAAACAATGAGAACCAAAACAATCAAAATATAAAATAAGGAGCCCGTAATTTATACACACCATGACTATAGTGGTCATGAATCACTACACCCATTTAGTAAAGTGTAAACATTTATTGCCCTTAAATTAGCAATGCTAAGGTCACATAAATTATGCGCAAAACCAAATGATAGCAATACAGACACAACACAGGCTGTCCAAGACGTCTGAGTAGTCTCAATCTTGTAAGTACAATTACCATTAAACATTCCAGAAGAATTATGCAGAATTACAACAGAATTATTTGGAAAATAGCAACAGAATACATTAGTTGTTCAATTGAATCAATCACAATCAATTAATAAACATTTAATTTAATTGTTGCATCAGACATTCTAACTACCAAATTCTAGTTTGAAAAGCATGTGTGGACTGGGCTTTGTCACATACAAAAACTTAAGACAAAATTTAATTTGGAAAAACATCTAACTATGGCGATAACAGAAAATATGCGATTGGAATTCTAAAGGGAAAAACCTGCACAAAAAAATAAAATGCACATTGGTTATACCTCTTTTAAATGAGACAGCAGCTTGCGGAGTCTTCGTCAGCTGAGCACAGGAACAGCAGGTCTTCAGAGATCAGCATCAGGAACATGAAAAGGGAAAACAGTTCAGTAATGTTGGGCCTCATATAACTGAACTGGTAAACAAGAGCAGAACTGAACTGAGCAGAAACTGAATGGAATCTGACTGCACAGAAAGCTAAACAGAAACTGAACTACAAAGAGCTGAATGGAAACAGTGGACCAGAATGGAGCTTAAAGGAAACTGACTCACATCACCTAAAACGTGCTAAATGAAAGTCCAAAAAAGCAATTTTTCTATTGGACAAAACTATGAGGTGGGTTAGTACATAACCAATAAAATTTCATCTAGGCTTCAGTTGTATTTTTCTTTGTTCTTTCTCCAAGATAGGGTCACTTTCACGCTTCTCTCCGGATGGTAGTTTCCGTGTAACAATTACATTTTTAAAAACAACACAGAAACAACATTTAGGTAACATTGCTTCCTTTCAAAGGCTCATAGTTAAAACTTGCAATTTTAATCACAAGGAAGTACAGTACGAACAGGACAGAGAAAACAGTAGCTTTCCACTGTGAATAAACAATGTTTGCAAAATAATTTCGGTAAAGTCAACATAACATTTCAACATTGTGCTTCTGGAAAAATACTAAAACGTAGGCCTTCTTACTAATGCTAAAACATGAAGAATAAAAAATGTCTTGTAATTTTGAACCATTAGTTTTGTAGTAGATTAATATTAGTCATTTTCTGTCAGTACATGTAGTTATAATTACTCAAAATACATTTTCACAGACATTTATTATTTCACATTGAACTCGAGGTGGCTGACACCATGTCAGCCACAATTTAAAATACATTTTTTATTTTTCAAACACACGTTTCTCTATTTAGGCCTTTTAATCCACGTTAATCATTTCATTTTAGTTACTCAATTATATTGATACTGTTTTCTCTCTATAAATCCCTCCTCTGACAGTAATATGTGCTGTCATAAAAGGACATTCACTAATGAGGCATCTAGTTTGTTTAGTATATCTACAGTTAGGCTTTTGCCATGCTTCAAAATTTCTCATATCACGAAAGTACCTGCTTCTTATCTTTTCCATTTCTATTTCTTCCTTCCTCTCTTTATTTTTCATCCTTTGTATGAATCTATACAGTTTGTAAAATCCAATTATACAAATGAGACACATAACCACTATTAACAGTCATTTCAGTATAATTCCCACTGCACACTGACCAAGATTTCCCAACGGATTTCCCAATTTAGTGAAAATTTTGCCTATATTTTCCCATACACTTGGTTGTTTTAGGTCCTTTAATTCAGAATTCCAATTTATCAAATTTCGGATATAACTTCTAATGTCTTTACTGTTGTCTGGGATAAAAGTGCAACAATGTTGCTCTTTAGGCATCCAACAGACTCTGCCTTCTTTTGCTAAGAGGATGTCTAACACAAGACAGTTCTAAAGAACCATCAAATGTACCACAGCCCTTTATGTGTCCAGAAGCATGGCCCCAGAAAAAATCTGTTATAATTTTGTCCACAATGGTTGATAGTTTTTTCTTATTTTCCTGTCATTCAGAACAACTCCTACAGAAGGAATAATTGCTCCAAATTTATCCCCAATAATTTCTGAATAACTTGCTCTTTTAGATGTTGGTCTTAAGCTATTGTGAGTATCATTTATGCTGTCAATCTGGTACATTTTAGGGAAAACCACACCCAGGTAACAAGTCCCATCCCATTCCCTAGGGAGGCGATAATAGGCATTTTTACCACAAATGTAATAAACACCTGGAAATGCAGGATCTTCTCCACTTAGCATAAAGTCTCATGTATTCTTAAATAGAAATACATGTTTGCATTCACTCATTCCCACAAACTTAGTGTCAGTTCTGGATTGAGGCCTCTATATATGCAAAGCTTCCTTATGTGTTGATAATCTAAAGCAAACTTTCCTAGTATGTTAATCAAAATATTTGGGTGGTCATTCTTGTATCTTCATTTTACTAAACCCTCCTCTATTTTCTCTTTCATTGCCTTTTCTCTATCATCAGCCTGATTCAGCAAAAGTTTCTCAGTTGATGAAAGTATACATCTCAGGTAATTTTTTTGTGTATAAGATGTGGCAAATGTCAGAGTCGGTTCAAAGAAACCTCCGAAAATGGCTATGTTTCTAGCTTTAGCAATACTGCTCAAGTGTTGGTTAGCTGGAACAAAAGAAAAGACTGGATCAAAATTAGAATCAAAATACTGTTCGTATTCCTGATTATAAAGTCTTGTAAAAAAAAGACTATGACTAATTCCATAAATTAGTGGTAAACTATGATATGTAATCCCTTCTTGCATAGAGGAAGGAATTTGGGTACCTAGATAACATCCTCTCACATCCATAGTCTCAACATATTCATTCAGACCCCTATCAGGGGAAGGAATTCCCTGGCACTGATAGTGCCTACCGCTATGAATTTTGTGGCGGTACAGAACCCCACGAAATCCATGGCGGTACGCGGGGTCGTAATACCGCCGACGGTGTTGTGACAGCCGCTGGTCTGAAGACCAAAGTCTCCAGCCCAGCGGTCGTTACCACCCTGGCGGTCAGAGTGGAGAAGTGACCGTTTAGCATGGCGGTCACCGCCATGCTTGTAATGCCATTTTTTTTCCCGCCAGCCTGTTGGCGGTATTACCGCTATTTCTCCACCGTCCGCCAGGGTTGTAATGAGGGCCTAACTGTTACTTCCAGTGTATAATGTCGTTCTTGCTCATTTGGCAATGTAATTTCAAAACTCAGCACGATTATGACTTCAAGTTCCAAAATTTTGATTCTCAAGTTTAAAATAAAGGACATAAACTTGTGTTCCCACTCATCAGCTACAAGGTATGCCCATGCAGGACCTGAGCATGTTTGACTTGCAACTCTCTTTCTCTTTGATTTTTGACTTGTACTGATTTCTTTTTTACTCAGATATGTTCCTTCTCTTGTTTCTGCTTCCTCATTTATGCTTGATAACACATCAGGAACATTTTCAATTGCATGCAAGTAAGGCCATTTATCTCCCTTTACTGTTTTTCTACACTGTGATGGCACAATTGGACTTTCAATTTTTCTTGATTTAGCAGGGATTTGACAATCTGTTCTTTGACTTTGAATTGCTTCACCTGTGCCATCAGTCACTACAGGAGGAGTCAAATGTGCATGACTTTGATTCAACTCAACTCCACTTCCAGCTACTTCAGGAAACAAGATCTGTTTTATCTCTTTTTCCCAGTTCGCTGCTTCTGGGAGAGCCCTCTGGCTCACACTTGACTCTCCTGCTACATCCACTTCTGATTCTACTGATAGAGGAGAATCAGGATTGTCCTCTATTTCATCTCTCAGAGGAGTACCAGGATCTGGATCTTCACTGGGTTGCACTGGCTTTACTCTTGCAGTCCCTTGCTCTGTTTTTGTAACTTGCTCTTTTTGAGACTGTAGAGTTTCTGCTGGTGCTCTCAGGAACACTGGATCTTCATCATCCAAAAGATATTGCACTTTACAAGTGGGACTGGCATGAATCAAGTTTTGCGTTCCAGCACACTTCACAGCAGTCGTTGTTACTAGAATGACCTGGAAAGGTCCCTTCACCTAGTTTCCAAAGAAGTCTTCCGCACATGCTTCTTGATCACCACCCAATTACCAGCCGAAGACTGTGACACCGGTCTTGGGATAGTGGCATGGCTGTAGCTCAACCTGGTGAGACAAAAGACCCTTGCAGTAATCCAGCACCAAGTAATCTGTTATGCTTGCAAGTGCATTTGCAGGACCAGCTGGCAATCTCATTGCTCTGCCCATCTGTATCTCATGAGGTGAGAGACCAGTCTTTCTGTCAGGGGTACTTTGCATGCTCATCAGAACAAAAGGTAAAGCATCAGGGCATTTCAGATTTGTAGATGCACACATTTTGCAAGTCAAGCTTTCAAGGTTCCATTCATTTTCTCTACTAATCCAGAAGCTTCAGGACGGTAACTACAGTGCAGCTCCTGCTCAATGTTTAAGGCTGAACATAGCATTTTTATCACCTCATTATTGAAGTGGCTTCCTCTATCTGATTCTAAAGAGGCAGGAAAACCAAATCTTGGGTCACCTCTCTAAGTAACAGCTTTGCTACTGTGAGGCTATTATTTCTACGTGTAGGGTAGGGTCAATTAAAATAGCTAAATATACTGACAATCACCAACCGTATCTCAAACCACCACACACAGGCATCTCAATGAAATCCATCTGCGTTCTGTTAAATGGACCAACTGATCTTCCAATGTGACTCAAATTGACAACAGTTCTCTTTCCCACGTTCATTTGTTGGCATATAATGCATCTGTGACAAACTGCTTCTGCAACTAGTCTACATTTTGGATTAAACCAGGATTGCATAAATGTTTGAATCATTGCATTTCTGCCAATGTGTGTTTGACCATGATAGTATCTAGCCATTTGCATCCGTAGACAGTTTAGCCGTTCATCTGAAACCCAAATTTCATCAATTTCTCTTTGATTACAACCCAATTTTATCCAGCTTCTTTTTTTTCATCTTCTGGAACCTCATCTTGCAATTTTTTAATTTCTTCCCAAGTGTCAACCATTGTCATCAGAATGCTTTGACTTGTGTCAATAAGTGTTTGTTATATTTTTCCACTCTTCATTGAAAGTGCACAGAATCTAGCAACCTGATCAGCATATGCATTACCCATAGTAATAAAATCACTTGCTTTTCGATGCGGAGCACACTTGACAACTGTGACTTTCTCAGGTAATTGTAAAGCTTTCAGCAATTCATGAATTGTGTCCCAATTTCGTATAGAGGAGCCAGAAAAGGTCATGAAACTTTTCCGGGACCACAAACGCCCAAAATCATGAGCTACACCAAATCCATACTGCCTGTTGGTAAAAATTGTAATTTTAAGCTGTGTGGAAATACAGCATGCTGTAATAAGAGCAACCAATTCAGCCACTTATGCAAAAAATACCCCTTGAAGCGATGGAGCTTCGAGTACACCAGAAATGGTGCTCACAGCATAACCAGATTGCAATGTTCTTGCATTGTTTCTTCAACAGGAACCATCAACAAAAATATAGCCTGAATTACAGGTCTGGGTTTGGTGCACAGTTCAGTAACATCAAGGCTGTCATGTTCTACTTAATTTATATTTTCAGATTCAGCAGTGTCTATAGGTAACAAAGTAGCAGGATTTAGTACCCCACATTTTTTTTAGGGTAACATTCGGGTTACCTAAAATCAACAACTCATATCTTGTTAATCGAGCATTTGTTAGGTATTGAGGTTTGGTCCTGGTAAGCAAGACCTCAACTGAGTGCGGGACCAGAACAGTTAAAGGATGTCCCATCACAATGCTCTCACTTTGTGCAAGGCTCATACCAACCGCTGCTACCTGCTTTAGGCAGCCTGGTAAAGCGTCAGCAAGGGATCCAATGTAGCAGAAAAATATGCTACAGGGTGATTAATGTCACCATGTACCTGTGTTAGGACAGAAAGAGCACAACAAGGGCGTTCATGACAAAACAGTGAAAATGGTTTCATGTATTCAGGAATTCCCAAAGCTGGTGCTCTGCACAGACTTTCTCTTAGCTCAGTTAAAGCTTTCATACAAGCTTCATCAAAAGGGAGTTGGTCAGTGGGTCAATCTCTGCAAAGGCTTCAATATAACAGAAACATTGGGAAGCCATTGGCGGCAGTACCTCACCATTCCTAAAAACATCCTGACATCTCTTTGAGTAACGGGAGGGTTAATTTGCAATATAGCTGTAACCCTTTCTCTGGACACTTTCCTGGCATCTTTCTTTATCTGATGTCCCAAGTACTTCACCTCTCTCTGACAGTACTGTAATTTTGCTGAAGGCACTTTATGTCCATTTTCAAATGATTAAATAAGGCAATAGTATCTTGCCTGCATGCTTCTCGTCTTTGAAGAAACCATCAAATCATCAATCTACTGTACCAATGTAGATTGGAAAGGCATTTCCAATGCTTCCAAATTCTTTTTCAACACTTGATTAAAGATTGACGGGGATTCTGAAAGGTCTTGTGGAATTCTACACCAGGAACACACACAATTGCAGAATTTAAAACAAAAGAGAAACTGGCTATCCTCATGTGGAGGTACTGAGAAAAATGCTTGTGACAAATCCACGAATGTGAACCATTCTGCGTCACATCGAATTCGGAACAAAAACACTGCTGGATTAGGTGCCACTGTACAACATTTGACCACTATGTCATTAATTTTTCTCAAATCCTGAACTATGCAAAATTTCACACTAGGTATTCACAAACCCTTAATAGGTGAGTTACATGGGCTGCTCGGCAATTCTTTCAAAACCCCTAGCTCAACAAATTCTGCAATTACAGGAGTAACTCCTTCAATTATATCTTGTGCCATGTGATATTGGGGAGTTTTCAGAAAAAATGCATTAGGTTTAACTGTAACTTTGACTGGTTCCACTCCTTTAATTAGACCAATATCTTTTTCAGAAATATCCCACACTTTCAAAATAACTGTATCTTGTAGGTCACTTGGCAGGTCCAGTATTAAAAATGCAGGAAAAAGAGTGTTCATGAGAACTCTTCATTATATTAGATTACAGTCAATTGGTAAGCATGACTCCTCATCATCAATATTTGTTTGAATGGCAATTCCATCATTTGTGCAAGTAATTGAAAATTTCAAATTGCACCATAAGTTTCTTCCCAGTAAGCATGCTGGACTTGAGTCACAGACTACAAATTTGTGCATGCCTTTAAAAGTACAAATTTAACAGGAATCAATTCACTACTCCTACAACCTGTATTGTTCTCCCAGAAAGTGGTACATTTGGAACTTCTGCAGTTCTAACAGTAGAACGTGTAGCCCCTGTGTCAACCAAGAATGAGACTTCATGACCCATAACTGTTCCATTTACAAAGGGACCACTCTGATCCACCGCTAATGAAGCTGCTAGCACACATTTTTCTTCATCCGAACTCTCACTCACAATTTCATCACTGAATTGACCCTGACTGTGTAAGGGATACTGTGTTATCAATTGACTGTTTTGACTTAACTTTTGACCAGTGTTCTGCTGAGGAACCACTAATTGCTGCTGTGTCATTGGAGCTCGATGTATTTGCTTTTGCTGCTGTTGTGGCATAATTTGCGTCTGCTGTTGCGTTTGTTGTTGTGGTACCAGAAAACGTGGCACCTGCTGTTGGGGAATTTGACTTTGTGGAATCTGCATTTGATTATTCATAATCTGAACATTTACATTAGGATTCCGATTTTTCAGGCCTCTCAAATTTAGAAAAAAGATTATGATCATTCATCTGCACTTCCTGAACCGTAAATGGACATTACTGCTTCTAGTGTCCAAGATCCCTTTGTAAGCGTGACAAGATAACATTTTCTTCATTGTCTGCATATCACCTGGATTAACATTAGTATTCAAATCAACACAGTTTCCATTTCCACCACCACCACGTCCTCTTCCTTTCGCCTGCCCTGACTCTGAATCACTTGCACATTTCCCTGTTGTTGTGGAATTCCCTGCATCCCTGATTGTGCTGCTATAACTTGCATCACCATTGACTTTTCTTTCAGTCTTTTGTGCGTCATGTCAATTTAGCACTGCAATATTTAGCAAACTGCAATACTTCATCAATCAGTTTTGCTTGCCAACAGATCAAATGACGTTTAATCATGTTACTAATTTCAGGTCTCAACCCCTGCACAAACCTGAACACAAAATGAAGTATGTCTTTGGGCTCAATTGTCTCTGTACCACTAATATTCTTAAATGCCTGCAACAATCTTTCATAATATGCATGTATTGACTCCTTTGCTTTCTGAGCTGTGCCTATCAATTCTCTGCCAATCAATATCTTTGGGAGAAATTCTCGTTTTCAAAAATTCAAACACTTTGTAATAGCTTTTCAATACTTCAGGGGATGGTGAACCTTAACTGGATCTCGTGGAGGCTCTTTTGTTGGCCAGTAAACACTCTTTTTGCATTCAATCCATAAACAGCTAGGACACTATTTATAAACGAGTATTTCAATCCTGCCACAAACATTTTGCAAGTTTCACATACCTGTCTGTCTGCTGATACATTCCACTGGTCTCTCTTAGTCTCAGGTAATCATTTCTCAGTGGTAAAATATCGTTGCTGCTCTAAGGGACATGGACATAATTCTCTCCAGGAATTTCTCTCATTGATAATATTTTTATTGGACTATCAGTCTACTGAGTGTCACTAGAGTTCAAAGTTGCAGAATCTCTTTTCTTATGCTCTCTTTTCTTTACTCATCTGAATTCTCGTTTTTCTAATGCTCACAATGTTTGAGTACTTTAGGTTAATTCTCTAAAGTGAATTTTCATTCCAGGTGATCTTATGTTTGCAACGTCTTTTGAATCAAATTTTAATCTATAACTACTCTTTAATGGTTTAGATTTCTCAATATCCACTTCATATTTTTCTGCAAGCTCTGATAATTTCTGATGTGCTAATCCTGCTCTGTATGTGACATCTTTACACATGAAACATAACTCATCTTTATTATATGAGTCAATTCTATTTAATTCAAGTGTTCCCTCAATCATTTCATTTAATTCTAATTTTAATCTTGCCAAATGTATTGCTCTTTCCCCTTTAGCAACTGTTTTCATTACTGATGCTCCACTCATTTTGTCCAACCATTCTGTTAATTGCTGAGCTATCAAGCTTGTATTATTCACATTAGGCACTCACTGTGGAGTATTACATGGCGGACCCATCACTCTTTCAGGCGACATTAGAATTGAATTCCGATTTTAAATCATACAAATCTTTATTCGGATATAAGCCATAAAAAGATACATCAATAAAATAACAGTAATAAAATATGTACTTAAATATCAATAAAACCAACTAAAAACAATAATACAATAAATCATTAGCAATCAATTGATCAAGTTGTACATCAGCAATCCTGGTTCGCTTGGATTCCATTTGCTTAACCTAATTCAATTATCTCTTAGAGCCAGGTCCACCACGTCAAATTTCTTCTACATGATAATACTTTGGATATTAAAGTTGGAAACACAGATGGCATGCTAATATGGTTTGGGGAACTTGTTGTTTTGCATGGATAAAAGCGACTTCTATTAATTTCATCCTAGAGTGTGGGATGCTAGCTTTAGATCAACAATTCTAAGCTTTCCCCGCTCTTGTTAACAATCACGATTGATCTTCGATTTTCCTAGTACTAGTGTCAGCAAGAGTACTTTATGTCACTTCTCTATCTCCCGTACTAGGACAGTATAATGCTGACAGCGTCCTTTTGGATAGATTTTAGAGAAGAGATTAAACAACAATATGGCCTGGCCCAATGAAACAATGAAATCTAATTGAATTGTAAGGTGCAAGATGCTAAAACAAATTTAATTAATTAAAATCTATGCTAAATGTTCTCAGCCACTTAATATACAAAATTATCTATCTTAAATACATTTTACAGCAATAAGAGAGTGGTCTTATTTTTAGGTTACAAATGAAATTGCATAGTCTACAATATTCTAGAGACTTATGGTCTCTTTGTCTCTAATATATGCAGCTGCTAATAGGAATCGGCTTATTCCAAATACTATATAAGCAGTGGCATCGGACCACAAAATTCTTGCCACTTCCTTGTACTTCCTTATTCCTAGATTAATACAAATCGGGCGGATCCACGTCCTTATAGGCTTATCATACGCTTTGCATAACAATAGAACATGCTCCATAGTTTCAATACTCCTCATATTGCACAAGTTGCAAATTGGACCGTCTTTATTATTCCTCAACCTGTCCCATTTCACAGTATATGCTTTAATTTGCAGGATTTCATACAGAAATTTCATGTAAAGTATTTTTGCACACCTTGGATGTATTACATCTAGCCATTCTTCAAAGTTGGGTTTTGGTTTAATATTCAGAAACTGGGTGGTTAATCTTCCCAAATTCACATTTCGATGGAGGTTAGAAAGATCATTCTCCCAGTACATTCGTTTCAGGAGAACCTTTGAAGGCACAACTAGAGTATAAGGATTGTCCCAGAAGGATTTAAGCCCTAGTTTAAGCAACCAAAACCTCACATGGTGGAGCCAAGGGAAAGACACAGAGCTATCTAAATCGACTAGCTCCATTAGTGCTCCCCTGTAAGAAGCCAAATCTGGTACTGTCCAAAGCCTGCACCAATAGAGCATAGGTCTTAATATTGCCAAATGATCAATTTGCTTTATACTCAGGTCTAGGAACATTGGGGTCAGGGGTGTTGAGGCAGGTAACTCTAGTATACTTCTCATAAAGATGTTTTCTTGTAACATTAGTTGTTTCTGATATGCTGATCCCCATAACTCTGCCCCATATAAAACAGCAGCTGTGCTTTGTATCTAGAAACCTCAAGCACAGGGAATACTGCTGCTGCCCTTGATTTTCAGTATTTGGTACTAATCGCTGTGGAATTATACACAAGGGATGTTTTAGCTTTGTCCACATAGGGAATCCATGATAATTTAGAATCCAACATTATCTCTAGGTAGTTAAAATGTTTTACACATTCCAATGTTTGTCCATGGATCAAAATATTCCTTCTAAGGAGTCTGTGGGGTCTAACAATTAAATATTTTGTTTTGTGATCATTGTTTTTTAACCCCTTTTTCACATAAAACTCATTAAATTTCTCTAGTAGGGACTGTAGTCCAATGGGCATTTGAGACATTAAGACAGCATTGTCTGCAAAAAGGAGAACGGGAACGTTATCCCTCCTTAATCTCGGGGAATCATGTGCACATTGTTTTAGGTGATTAACTACATCATTTATATAGAGAGAGAATCGGTTTCTCTTGTGAACTTTCAGGAAATATTCCAATACCTTGTTAGGGTTCTGTTCTCCAAAACGTCTGCTCAGTATCCCATTTGACTTCTATCAATGTTTTCTCAGCTTTTCGCATTTGTCTCTCAAATTTTTATTTCTCTTGTTGTCTGGCTACTAGCTCCCAAATAGCTAAGGCTTTGAATTGTGCTGGTCTCGGAGGGCTTTAATTCATAAAGTACTGATCTCAAATTTCTAAAATTCTCATGTTAAAACTTCCATGAGCAAGAAAAGCTAAGTTCCCTTCCTTCTCTGTTATTTTGCACCACTGTTTTAACCAAATACATGCTGATGGACCTTTCTCTTGAATTACTATGTATGCATGCGTACCTTCTGGCAGGACAATTTCTCCTATTCTAACTGGAATTAAAGCATCTCCTCTTATCACACTTTTTAATGCTTTAAACAATTTCATTTTTCACCCTTAATAGGGCTTATACTACAAATAAAATTCAAAACGGGAAGTATTTTCAATCCCAAAGTCGTTTTCACTTTCTACTCTCAACCAAAAGCTGTTCACGGTTGTCACCACTCGATTCACACAGAAAACCAACTGCAAAATATTGTGAGACCTAAAAAAAATCAACAAAACCCAACTTGTCTGCATACTACAGGTAGGGCTCAATCACTTCCGAAGCTGTACAGAAATTTCGACTGTGGCCTTTCGCTCAAACAGCTACTCTTTCAGCTGTGATTTTCTCTCATGCGCAAGTAAAATTCGATCTGCAAATTTCCCTCTTGACTAATACCAGATCCTCCTTGTGCACTCAGGAATTACTGTCAATCACACACACTCGGAATACAACTATAGAAACTACAGACAACTAAACAACAACAACCAAGTGTCTCATAATCTTGTACAATACTTTGGAGCCTTAGACGCGCAGGGTCTGTTACAACAACAACCACATGGGCAATTTTTTAGCACAAAGCGCCACATTCACTTGAAGTATGACAACTTCCTTACACTCACAATTTGGAGCATGCAAAGTCTCTATACAACTATGCTGGGGTACGCAAACTCCCTTCTTCTCTCATACATCACAATTCACCTGCGATTTGCCAAAGAACTGCACGCGCAAACCCTATTTAGAATTCAAACAACACTGGAAACACTCAGAACATACAAAATCTCATCTAAATATGCACTGGCAAAACCAAATCTAAAAAAAATCTGAATTTTAAACAAGTACTGGCAAAATCAAGGGCCATATGTACGAAAGCTTTTTCCCATAGACACAGAATGGGTAAAATCCTTTCGTACATCTGGCCCCAAATCTCTCAAAAGCAGGATAATCCTCTCCTATTGAGAGCAAACCATCCTCTGCTACCAAAATCTGTTGGCATGTGACCTCCTAATATTAGGCTAAGGCAGGGGTCTTCAAACTGGGGGGCGGGCCCCCCTTGGGGGGCCTCAAGTGATCCTACGGGGGGCGCCAACCTCTGGCCAAAAGAAATACTATACAGATAACATGCCTTTGTTTTAAGCAGAAGCATGTTATTGCAGTTTTAAAAAGGTAACAGTAATTTACTGCAATGTTTAAATAGGTTTAGACCTATTTAAACATTGCCATCTTTCTAAAATAATTGTGAAAAATTCTGAGGGGGGGCCCAAAGATTTTTATTTTTCAACTGGGGGGGGCGCGGCATTAAAAAGTTTGAAGACCACTGGGCTAAGGTGACATGTAATAGGGCAGTGATACCTACTACCCTCAGAGATCGACTCAAATCTTTTGACTCAGACAGGAGTAATGAGATTATCAAATCAAACAATGAGAACCAATACAATCAAAATATAAATAATGAGTCAGTAATTTCAACACACCATGACCTATGAGGTCATGAATCACCACACCAATTTAGTAAAGTTTAAACATTTATTGCCCTTAAATTAACAGTGCTAAGGTCACGTAAATGATTAGCAAAACCAAACGATAGCAATACAGAGACCGCACAGGCTGTCCAAAACATTTAAAGAATTTCAATCCTGTAAGTAAAATTTCCACTTCCAATTAATAAACATTTAAATTAATTGTTAGATCAGACATCCTAACTACAAAATTCTAATTTGAAAAGCATGTGTCATCTGGGCTTTGTCATATGCAAAAATTAAGATAAGACAAAAATTAATTTGGAAAAACATCTAGCTATGGCAGTAACAAAAATATGTGGTTGGATTTCAAAAGGGAAAAACCTGCAAAAGAAAAATAAATGCACATTGGTTATACCTCACCTAAACAAGACAGCAGCTTGCAGAGTCTTCATCAGCTGAGCACAGAAACAACAGGTCTTCAGTGATCAGCATCAGGAACATAAAAAGGGAAAACAGTTCAGTAATGTTGGGCCTAATGTAACTGAACTGTTAAACAAAAGCAGAACTGAACTGCGCAGAAACTGAATAGAATCTGACTGCACAGAAAGTTAAACAGACACTGAACTGAACTGTAAAGAGCTGAATGGAAAAAGTGGTGGAGTTGAAATGAAACTGACTTAGATCACCTAAAGCTTGCTAAATTAAAGTCCAAAAAAGTTACTAGCTATGCTTCTATTGGACAAGACTATGAGAATGGTTAGTACATTACCAATAACATTTCATCTGGGCTTCAGTTGTATCTTTCTTTGGGCTTTCTCCAAGATAGGGTCACATTCACACTCCTCTCCGGATGGTAGTTTCCATGTACCAATTACATTATTAAAAACAACCCAGAACACGACATTGAGCTAACTTTGCTTCCTTTCAAAAACTAAGGCTCATTGTTAAAACTTGCAATTTTTATCACAAGGAAGTAGAGGACAAGCAGGACAGAGAAAGCAGTAACTTTCCACTGTGAATAAACAATGTTTGCAAAAGCATTTCAGTAAAGTCAGCAGAACATTTCAACATTGTGCTTCTGGAAAAATACTAAAACGTAGGCCCTTTTACTAATGCTAAAACATGAAGAGTAAAACATTTTTAGTAATTTTAAACCATTAATATTAGTCACTTTCTGTCAGTATATGTAGTTATAATTAATCAAAATACATGTTCACAGACATTTATTATTTCACATTGTTCACATGGTGGCTGATACCATGTCAGTCACAATTAAAAAAACATGTTTTATTTTTCTAACACTCGTTTCTCTATTTAGGCCTTTTAATAAATGTTAATCATTTCATTTTACTTACTCAATTTTATTAATAATGTTTGCTCTCTAACACCGGAAGCACCTGTCTTTAAGTATCAAAAAGAAAATTTACTTCAGGGATTCAGCGATCTGTGTCCACGGATGCTTCTTCTTTGGTAATAAAGACGAAAGGCTTTCTTTTCATCAAAAATCTGCAAATACATTTTGCTAAAGGACAGTGGGGTCTTTGATACAATAGGTAATAGTGGTCCGCTTGGCCTTTGAAAGGGTTTTCCTGAGTATATATGCACAGTTGCTTTAGTGAAATTAGGCTGGCGATAAGCGGCATTTTTGCCAGAGCAGTTCAGGAGGCTTAATGGTTCTCTTGGTGCCTTGTGCCTGAGAGATATTATTTGGGGATGAGTCACTTATGTTACAAAAACAAGGATATACAAAATGAACTCTGTATGCACATATTGAATGTAGAAGAGTCTGGCTTTTCGTGATGATTATTGTCCATGATCAATCATACCAAAAGTCTCAGTCGCAAAGAAAGGTGCCACCCCTTGTATCAAGCATGTAGTAGATATGGGGCAGATGCAGGGCCATGACCTTCTTCTGAGATCAAGACATCAGGGGGTCTTTTGAGAAAACAAACCAGGTTATGGTCATGGAATTTACACACTTGAGAGTTTTACACAAAAATCAAAATGTTGTACTGGTATGGAAGTTTCCTAAATGACCGGAAACCTAGCAAGGTGCCTGGTGCAGACCGAGTGTTTATTCATATAAACCAGATGGGACTTTTTGTACACCTTTCTGGTCTAATGTGTTTAAGAATTACCTTTACATATGCAAATACCTCAATCCTAGCATGCTCCAGCCAGGTGTTAACTACTGTCCATTGTCTTTTCTGATTACATAATTTTCTAAAATGGTACTATGTAGAATTCTTACTTTGTAAAAAGACGATGAGGAGAGGAGTCCACCACATGCTGTCTTTTGTGTAGGAATTAGCACTATAGATCGGGACATTCACTAGTAGCCCATCATTTTAAAATGTATTCATTTGGGGAAGGGGAAATTACATTTTGGCCTACTTGACTTCAAATTCATTCAATGCAACTGGCATAATTTAGCAGTCGCAATACTCAGCCTCTACATATCTTCACCCATCTCTCATTGCATTAATGTACCTGTTTGCACAGTATCTGAACCTTTGCTTGTTCTTTCTTGAAAATCCCTTAAGGACCCCTTGAATGCACAAGGGATTTCATTGTGAGTGGCCTGCACATTCCAATTAGCACTTAACGAGGGCCAGTAGGAGCCAGCCTGAATCCTGGCACTGCTGAAAACATGGCTGAAAGATGGAGAAGGAGGCTGGTGGGCTGCTGCATAGCCAGTGTAGCTGGCTGCTGTTTTGAATCCACCATGTGCACCCTACTCGCTAGTTTGGAGATGAAATTAGCAATTTACTCTGGCCTGGTGAATGTAGTCAGTAGCATTGGTGTGAGACCTAATGTGAGAGAGAATTCACTCCCACTTTTGCACATGAGTCTTGTGGGGCTTGAAACACCACAGGGGCCTATGACATACATAAAGGGGGCCTCTACAAGCACAGCTAAAAGGCGGATTGCCTCTTTATGGGATAAGCATGCAATCCTAATTTGAGATCCGTGCACAGTGAGAAAAGGGGCCAGGTGAGCCAGCTTAAAGAACAACCCCTTATGGGTTTTGGACACAAGACCCCTAGGTCGTGGGTGCTTGGGGACACTGGTGAGTCTTGTAGGGGTTCTAAGAATGATGGAATCCTAAATCTTTGCAAAGCTTATGTAGATCTTCCTTTGGGAGCCTGCCTAGCTTGTGTTACGCAGCAGGGCCTGACAGGTATCTAGAACCATCTGGCATGCTGGTCGACTTGGAGTGCCTAGGAAGCTGCGCAAAATATATGTTGGCCACTGTTGTCCAACAACAGATAGTGGCAAGCCTCCCCTCAAAATAACCGATGCCTCACACCAATACTGTGGTCTCTGGCGGGGGCTGCTGTGACCAAAACATCAAGGACATGCTAAACTTCAAAGAGGGCAGAAGTGATAAAAGTAAGAGGGCCCAGAAACCTGCTGTGTCATCACTAGATAGAGAGGGGGATGAGGATTTGCCAGTGGCCATTTCTCAAGATTATTTTAGGCACTTCCACAAGGAACTCAAAGAAGAAACTGGCAAGATCAAAAGCGACCTGAAGGACCGCTTGCATTAAATCCTACTGGAAGTGAGTTAACGACATTGAGCAGAAAATAGATGAGAGATTGGAGGCACTACATCAGATCAGAAATTGAATGCCAAAACAACAACAGGATCAGGAGCCATTCTTGAGGAGCAGAGAGTCTGGACATCCAAAGGTATGTTCAATAGTTACTCCGCCACACTAGAGACAGACTAGATACACTTGGACCACACTCATAGAATTGTGGCCCTGGGCCCCGCTGCAAAGCCACACCAGACGTACTTGCAAAGGTCCACTACCTTAAGGAGAGGGAGGAAATTGACACTTGTTAAATTACAGGAGGTTGTGAAGTATGAAGGCCTCAAATTAAGGCCCTACCAAGACCTGGCCGCTGCAACTCTTAAGGTGAGTGTTTTTTGCCAAGTGCTGGAGCACCTGCGTAAACACAACATCTGCTATCAATGGGGACATCTTTTCCTCCATATCTTTACATTGGAACAATGCAAAACACTTTGTCAAATCAGTAGAAGAAGCTATGTACTTGGTATACAGGTGGAGGCTGTAGTGGAGGTGAAGCTGTTGTCGGACCCTTTGTAGGTTCCACCTTAGCACTAGTGGCAAACAATGCACTGGAATAGACGTGAGACTACCAGACAGGTAAAGCGATTGAAAAGGCCTAAAAGAGCTTCCTTATTGGAATTAGTGAAAATACAGAGGATGAATCCAGATCAACCCAGTGGCACCCAGCGAACAAGACTGTACTTGACCAGCACACAGTATGATGCGATCTTGACTTCTCCCAGAGGAGCACATGGGGGCTTTATTGATGGGGGAGAGGCTTTAGCAAATACTGAAAACGGATCAAGACAACCACTGAGACCCAGATGGATGAGCTCAAGGCTAAAGAGAATAATGGGTGGGTTTAATGGGGAGTGAGGAGTTGTTCTAAGGGGGATAGATTTTGCACAGGGGGATACCATAACTCCTAAGCTCAGCAAGAGAATATTAAGCTGGGATCAGCACCTATTTGTCATATTGGAGGCTTGTGGCAACACTGCTTCAAGTATAATCGCTATGAAAGGGTCAGGTCATAAATAATTGCAGGGAAGGTGGGGGTCTCTGGTTAAAGGATGGAAGCAGTTCTATATCGCATTCTTGATCACCTTCATACCACCATGGAGCTGTTAATCATCCATAATGTGAAAGGCTTTAATGTTCCCACAAAGGGCTATCATTAATCTACTGAAAGATAACCAAGGGGAAAAATGCCTCCTCCAAGAAACGCTGCACTTATAAAAAGCTGACTGGGCTAGATATTTGTTCACTACAACTGTTTTCATCGCATACCTAAAATTAGCTGGTTGGCCATCCTGTGTAGTCATTCCTTTAGGGGAATGATCCAAAAGATAATATCAGACAGATTGGGGTGAATGCCAGGCTTGGAATAAGGCAAGTAATCCACTTCCATCTGCTCTAATGCTTGGTGGCCCAAAGAACTGGGCACCTTGCCCATTCCTACCGACTCAATAAGGAATCCTGGTATCATCGTAGACAGAATATTTCAAAGTCAGGCAGTGTGCAAGTGACATCACAGCATGTGACATTGCATGTGGCATTACAGGCAGTCACATCACAGGAAGTGGCATCACAACCCATGACTTTACAGGCAGTGACATCATAAGAAGTGACATTAGATCTAAAGACCTCACACAAATGTTTAGTAGGTCTGTCATGAGTACCTTGAGTGTATTATGAGTATTCATACTAACTGTCCTCGCATATAACGCCTACCTGACGCAAGGTAATGCAATGCAGAGCAATGTGCTGCCTTGCGTTTGTGTTTTTTTTAAAGAAATCAACTCAACCAGGATTTGTGTGGCACTATAAATCCCAAAAAAGATTTTGCATCAGGGTTGCACCAGGAAAGTGACTCAACCCTAAAGCAAAATCTGCACCTCAACTCAGGTGTTTGTTTTTAAAAACTCTGCCACAAAGAAATTGGCAACAAGGAGAAACGGGACAGTAAATCTGTTCTGCTTAATTGGTTGCAAAGTCTAAATTTTAAAATATCTTATGGGCTAAGGCACTTGCTGCAGAGGTCTTTGTGTTCCTAGTAAATCTGAGAGAATAATAATAATGGTAAGATAACTTTTGTTGTAAACATTTGCTGGAAAGATCTGTGTTTTGTCTAGTGCACCTTTTATCTCAAAGTATCATAGATGGCTAATTTGTCTCCTGCAAAGCACATCATGTAACATGCAGAGGACAGACTTTTATTTTTATTTTTATTTTATGTAGATAGTTAACTGGGTTACTGCTTTTAACACTAAGATACGTTTGTTACTTTCAGTTCATAAAGTGGATTCCTTCTAATATAGCGCAGTGAGCTATGAAGGACGATATGTGACTCCTACACTTTGTAACTCTCACTGGCTTATGTAACATATCCTGAACATTGATGTACAAACTTGTGCGATTGAATGTCTATGTAATGAGTGTGTTTGATTTAAAATGCTTGGGCACCCTGTAATTTGATAAGTAGGGCTATAACAGAAATAAAAAGATAGCAGTATTTAAATTATTTTGTGTAAATATCGCTCAGATACATGGACTGCACAAACAAAAGTGTGCCGCTATTACGTACTTGTGAAGTACTAACAAGTTGTGAGCCTTTCTTTCCCCTCCACTGCATTTACATCTAGATGTTAGGCTCCAGATAGGTGCGAGGCAGGATACTCCAACAAAAAGGGGCCTGAAGGCCCCTTACATTTGGCCTTTGTTATGGGCCTAGCTGGAGTTTGAATTATGAGACCCCCCTCGCCGCCTGCACGCTGTTGCTTGGATCGAAAGCAGACAAGGTGCAGGTGTTGCTGGAAGTGTGCCGATTTCTGAAAATTACATCAAGACACGTTCAGCATTTTACAGTAGGGCCAAGTGGACGGCATCCACCCTGTGAAAAAAGTGGGTGGATGCCATCCACCTGCGTATATCCCTGTCTTGTGCCCTGCCTTGCACTGGCATCCTATGTGCAAACATGCCATCTTTAAATCGGGCATAACAATGAACAGACCACAAACTCGTTTTCAAGGGGTAAAAGGCCGCTTTAATAGAACAGGTCTGGCGATAACCATAACCTTGCATAAAAGCCTCACAAAACTACGAATTCCTCACTAATACAGAAATTTCCTCCTATCCTCCCCCCCCCTCTAAATAACCCCTCAGCACTACCCCTTGTCCCATCCCCACCTTGACCCAACCTACCCATTACCCATCTGTCCTGCTGTCCACCTTCTGAAATTACCCTTGCCTGTGAAAACTCCCTGTCCTCTCATCTTTTTTCATCGATCCCCTTCCCCACCCGAAATGCTTTCATTGACCAAAACCCCCATAGCCAGACCGGACTACCAGCAGCAAAAATAATAAAACCCCACCCCCCCAATCCCTTAACATAAGCAAAAACAGCAAATACTACTTAACCAAAAACAACAGACCTGCCCTTTTAAAGTTAACCACCTGAACCATGAACCCAACAGAACCCCAAGGATTCCTAAACAGAATAAACACTATCCCCCCCAACCCAACAGGTGAAACATAACAAAGGGGAAAACCCCAGTACTCTGGAGGGCACGAAGACAACACGCCTACTGGGTGTGACGACGGCCAAAGAGGCCGCCCACACCCTGCCCCTGCCTTTTATCCCCGTGCTTCTCTCCGCGTCCCATCCGGTACCTAAGCCAATGACTAAAACTCAGGGTGTGGACTGTACCACAGACGCCCGATAAGCCCGGGATGGAGACCGGGCAAGCCCTCTGCTCCCCCCAAGCCCCCATTGGGCATAACAGTGAACAGACCACAAACTCGTTTTCAAGGGGTAAAAGGATGCTTTAATAGAACAGGTCTGGCGATAACCATAACCTTGGCATAAAAGCTTCACAAAACTACGAATTCCTCACTAATACAGAAATTTCCTCCTATCCCCTCCCCCTCCCTCTAAATAACCTCTCAGCACTACCCCTTATCCCATCCCCACCTTGACCCGACCTACCCATTCCCCATCTGTTCTGCTGTCCACCTTCTGAAATTACCCTTGCCTGTGAAAACTCCCTGTCCTCTCATCTTTTTTGATCGATCCCCTTCCCCACCCGAAATGCTTTCATTGACCAAAACCCCTGCCACATAGGAAAACCCGGTAGGCGTTTTCCTGCCCCACCCAACCCTCTCTACCTATCCCATAGCTTCTCCCTCAACAAATCTGCAATAACCAAACGCATCTCCAACAAATAATGTTCATTGCCCATAAATGATAAATGAACACCGTCCTGCCGGAATAATTCCACCTCTGAGTCAAGAATATTGTCATGACTTAAAACTGAAAAACCATTCATCCTACAAAAATTTCTCATCTCCCTATTCACTTTCCTACGCTGTTTCTCTATACCCTTAAAAGAATTAGCACCCCTCCAGACCTTCCTAGGCACCAAACTAGTCCAAACAATGTGAAGA
Source organism: Pleurodeles waltl (assembly GCF_031143425.1). NCBI lineage: Eukaryota > Metazoa > Chordata > Amphibia > Caudata > Salamandridae > Pleurodeles > Pleurodeles waltl. The sequence goes on along the minus strand of NC_090445.1, from coordinate 1,568,805,618 downwards.
CCCACCCACCGCTCCTTAATCCTTACTGAATCCATTTTCATTGCCTTCAATAAGCCAATACCAGAGAGCGCAACCAAGTCATTCTCCCCTAAATGAATAATCAATAAGTCAGGGCAAACCCCTTGTCGCAACCTCTTAGAAAGAACATATAATAATTCGCCCTACCTCATCCCACTCTTGCCCACCCAGCTAACTTTAATCCTTGTCCCATCCAAACTCAACTGGCGACCAAAATGCCTCAGAGCTGCCATTTTTTCGGCCCAGCGAACAAAGGAATGCCCGACAATCCAAACAGCACATGCTCCATCCGGGCCCCCGACACAACCTATAAAGAAACAGATGTTAGAGATTGACATAACAGAGCTTGCACAGCCATCACAAGCCGAATCCTGGAAGCAAAAGAGGGGGAAAAGCGGGGAAGGAAGAAAGGGGATGGGGAAAGAAAATGGAAAAACAGGATAAAAGACAGCAGATATGCACATCTAAGAAAACCAACAAAACCCCCCACTATTAAAACAGCCTAACATAGTGCTGAAAACACTGTGATCTCCACCTACCCAGATCCTGAATTACCTGGTCGCTTCTCCCCAACCTTCTTGCTTCTGTCGCAGCACCGATTCTAAAGGAATGCATCCCATAACAATGGATCTAAACCCAACCTCCTAATAGACATCTTCAATACAGCCAGGACTTGTGATGCTGTTAAATAAGAGCCATCCTGATGAAAAAATACCAACCTGGCAGATTCTGGCAAAAATACTCACAAAAACCCTCCAAGGCCCAACAGGACAGTCACGTGAACCTGTTCGCTTTAATATGACCTCCTGGCCCCTGCCCAACTGATCCACCTTTGATTTACCCAACCATATGACAATGTCCCCACCTCTTACCTGTACATCTGAACGCGATAAGCCTTCCTTCCCTCTCAACCCCAGCAGCTCAGAAATGCGAAATGCCCCATGGAATAGCCAAGACATACATAATGAGAACAATCGAATTTCCCAATCCGAAAAACAAACCTCCTCCAGAACCTGCAAAATGGCCCGTAAAAGCTGGGATGTAATCGGACGCCTTCTCTCCCATCTCGCACCCCCTGACCTGGCCCAGCCCGCCAAAATCCTTCTACAAATTTCACCTTCAACTGGATCATAACCCCAAAAATACTTACCATAAAATGAAATCCCTGACAACTTACCCGCTATTGTAACCGCAGACAACCCCGTATCAATGAGGTGCATAATAAAGCAAAGTGCCTCATCCCTTCTTCTAGAAATGATATCGCTTCCCCCAACCCATTTCACTGCACCTGAATTCAAGAACTCCAACCAGGCCTGAAAATAAATCTTCCTCGTTGACGGAGCTATAGACTGCTGTACCAGCTCCAACATCCTCAATCTCCTATCTCCCACAAATCCCCTAGTACGACAGTCTTCTGAAAATCCGTTCCCGGTGCCAGACCACGGAACCTCTGCCACTGAAAACGAGATAGGGCATCGGCAATATCATTATTAATGCCTGGAATATACCTCGCCTTAAACATAACATTGAACTTCAAACAGTGCAACAGAAAAATTCACAATAACTTCAGCACTCTCTCATCCTTAGCTTTTTGCGAGTTAACCAAAGACACTACAGTCTGATTGTCCATGTTAAACACCACATTCTGGTTAGCCAAATATGGGCCCCAAACAACCAGGGCAACCTCCAATGGAAAGAACTCTAAAAATGCAATTTTGTGATTCGCCTTTTTCCAACCAGCTGGCCAAGCTTCCGCCGCCCAGTGTCCATCCCAAAATAGCCCAAAACCATTAGCTCCTGACGCGTCAGAAAATATCTGAATCTGCCAAAACCAATCAGAATCCTCAACCAACATCGAGACACCATTAAACTCTTGTAGGAAATCAATCCACATTTTCAAATCCTCTCGGACGTGTGCCCTGAGCCGAATATGGTGATGCAGAAAAATCTCACCCGCATCGCAAAACCGAGCCTCCTACAGAAAGCTCTTCCTACTCTCACAACTTTACAAGCAAAATTCAAGTGGCCAAGTAAAGCCTGAGCCTGCCGCAATTCCAACTTGGTTTTCCTGACAGCCTCCTCCAACATGGAAATTAACTGTTGCACCTTGTCCTGAGGTAACCTCACCTCCATCCTCTCCGAGTCAAGCTCAATGCCTAAAAAATTAAGACATGTCGATGGACCCTCTGTCTTCTCCTTTGCCAGCAGAACACCAAACAAAGACATCAACTTCTCAAACTCAGACAGGGACCTGCCACATGCACCTGAATTCGCCCTTCCAACAAAGAAGAAATCATCTAAGTAATGTGTCACCAACCTAGCACCATTTTGAGACTAAAAACACCACTGCAAAAATGGTACTAAACATCTCAACTAATGAACAAGACACCGAACAACCCATCGGCAGCATCTGATCCACATATATCGCACCTTCAAATTGGATGCCTAACAGAGAAAAATCCTCTGGGTGCACGGGCAATAATCGAAAAGCCGACGGAATGTCAGATTTAGCCATTTCCGCACCTTGACCACACCTCCTCACCAACGAAATAGCTTCATCCACTGAAGCATAATGCACCACTGTATCCTCAACCGCAATGAAATCATTGACCGAAAAACCCGCCGGCCAAGACAAGTGATGGATCAAACGGAATTCGCCAGCCTGCTTCTTAGGTACTACCCCAAGGGGTGAAATCGTCAAATTAGGTAAAGGCCACTCCGAAAAGGGGCCTACAATTCTCCCTAACTCCAACTCCTTCTTCAATTTAGACCTGACCACCTCCGGGTAAACTCTCGCTGACTTCAAATTGTTGGCCCATCTGCGCATCCTAGGACCTTGATAGCATAACCGAAAACCATCCATAAAACCATAAAGCAAAATCTTTGCTTCCTCAACCTGAGGATAAAACTGTAACCAATGTGAAATGACCTCCAATTTAATAGGTGTAGGGAACTTTTCCAGCAAAATGCTGCATCTGACCCCTACCCCTCTCCCCACCTCTTGACTGTTGACCTTGCCAGCCCCACTGGATCCCTCCAAAACATTGATAAGCCGGGTGCCTGCTGCCACAATTGGAATAATTGTGCCAAAACCTGCATGGCTGTCTGTTACAGAATCCACTGTTGAATGACCAACATGACCCATTACCCTGGATCTGACCTCGCTGTCTGAACCCCACCCCAAAATGGGTGGGACGCCCCTGAAAGGGCTTGTACTGCACAGGCAACCCACTAGCCGTATGTGTAGTAGGCGCATACCTGGCCGGCCGTAGCCATTGCATCCAAAGTTCATTATCGATTTCACCCCAAACCTTAGTTGGATCCATGGCCTTCCGTGCGCGAAATTCTTTGTCGTAACGAAACCAACCAAAACCACCATAGTCTATCTGTGCCCAACGCACCACATCCATATACTTAAACAAGGCCACACAAGAATCTGAATGACGCTCGCAGTAGACACTAGCATAAATCAAAAAAGCTGACGTCCAGTTATCAATGTTCGTAGGCACCCTAGGTCATCTCGCTAACTCCCATTCCTCTTCTTTCGACCCTTCTTTTGCCTGAACTTCCCTATGCAACAATTTAAATACATCCACAAACTCACCCTTCCAAATTTTCTCCTTTAGACTTTGAGTGAGATGCGCCCCCAAAGGCATCGCCACTCCCATGTAAGGTAACTTCTTACCCTTGGACATACCCACTGAGCTTGCAACCCTTACGCTCTTGGAAGAATCCTGTACCTCAATAGCCTCATCATTCTTAGGCACCACACCAGAAACCGTATCCAACCCCACCTCCGACTTACCTGCCCCAGTTCCAGAATCCGAATCCACTTGAATCGACACATCCATCCCACCCTTCCGTGATACCAGCCCACCAAGCACACCCCCAAATTCGCACGCGTACCAACCCCAGCATTCTGCCTTTCCACACTAAAACTCACCGAACCCAACCCAAACGCCTTACCTCTGGGCAAACTGCCAGCTGCCACGTCCCGATGACGATTCCCAAAGGGATCGCCCCGGACCACCTTTGGGACAGAGTGGGTTGTCTCCCTGACAATGCTCTTCGGTGCTGGAATAACTTGCTCTTCCACGTCTTCCTTGTAGTCCAGCCACTCTTCATCCGGGCATTCAAACCTTGCACTAGCGCCCCGGCTAGTGGAAGGCTGCTCATCAAAAACTGAGTCTGCACCGTGATCCAGACACAACCGACTCCCTCGCTGTCGGGTAAACCGCTCTGGATTTTACCATCCCTTCACGTCGGTGTCCTAAAGGTGCCCTGACCTTTACCGGCAAACTCTGGCCACCAGGAGGCCGCCCAGCCTCCCGATGCACCGTCACCTCTCCCTGTCCGCCCAAAAACCGGGGAGCGTCACACCCAGAAGTAGTCCTCCTGACTGCCAAAAATCCATCAAAACCTGAGCCCTACCTATGGAGCCATCCCCACTTGTCTCCCCACAAACTATACCCCTAATAACCACCCCAGCCTTATCTATGAACTCCAGCTGCTCACCCACCTTGAAAACAGATTGGGACCCCAGATTCCCAGCTCGCACCTCATGACACATAGAACCATCCAAACTAGGCATCCTACGTACACTCTTACTCACCATTTCACCAGGCAGCCCAGCAGATTGAAGATTTTCCTCATTTCTCACCACTCTGTGGCTATTTTGCCTCTCCATCTCCTCATCCGATATAATAATCACATCATCCTCAATAAAATACCTGCGCGCGGCCATCTTGACTGTTGTATTTAACAGCCCTACCTCTAATCTCCCTTCAACAGGAAATGCCATCATGGACGGCACCGCCATTTTAAACGTGCCTCCTAACGTCCCTTCGTCTGAAATGGCCGAAGGACGCTCAGCGCCGCTTTCACGCGGCGATTGGGCTTGTTTTGACAGCTGCATGATGCACGCTGAGGCCCGCGCATGCTCAGAAACCTCCTGCGCCCCCCTACGGCTCGCAACCGCCACCACACCAAGAGGGCCCGCCCCTCTCCCTCCTGCAGCCACCCTCCTGGCTAAGGAAATGCCAGAACGCCGGGAACAGCGCCCGGCACCCACGACGCCGCACCACAACCTGCTCCTGTGACCCAGATGCCTGAGGCAAAACATCCTGCACCAACTCAGGTGAGAGCGTCACCTTGCGGTTCTCAGCGCTCTTAGTTTTCAATTTTCTAAACTTTTTCTGAGGCGATGAGCATGCGATCACCGCGGCCATCACACCTCCCGAGGAAAGCCTTTTAGGCCTCCTCAAACCAACCCAAGCCTCCTCAAGTATTCCCTCCTTTATGAGGTCTTCCCTGCCCTCATCCTGCAAGATCTTAAGAGCCTGCACCACCTTATTTGGCTCCATAATACACCTTAACTTATGCCTAACAAAAGACTACAATCACAGCTCCTCCCAAAAAAGGTACAAGAAACGCCTCAAAAATCCTAAGACACGCCTCAACAAACAAACTCCTACCCTTGTAACACAAAGACAACACGCCTACTGGGTGTGACGACGGCCAAAGAGGCCGCCCACATCCTGCCCCAGCCTTTTATCCCCGTGCTTCTCTCCCCGCCCCATCCGGTACCTCAGCCAATGACTAAAACTCGGGATGTGGACTGTACCACAGATGCCCGATAAGCCCAGGGGGAGACCGGGCAAGCCCTCTGCTCCCCCCAAACCCCCATTGCTGTGCCTCGCATACACTGCACGGTACTGGGCCACACTATCTGAGTAGGAGGATTTATTTAAACAAGCCTAAAGAGTACGTCCTGACATTGCCCTTAATCTAGCTACAGTTTTGTGAATCCATCTCATGAGAATTGACAGTTGGTTCTTTTTCTTTCTGGCAACATATACTTGGAAGCTTCTTCCCCTTGATCTACAACTTACTGACAACTTTCTCTCCGTTTTAAAAAGAAACTGAAGACTTGATTGCTTTGACAACCTGGCTCAGTTTCTTTTTTTCAGTTCCATACAGCTCTGAAGGTGTTCTGTGCACCTGGATACTGCTTAGGGGTGAGTAGGACCCCAACAACTCAATACATTACATAACACACTTGAAACTTTGCCACTTTTGAGTCATGGCCCTTCCACACACAACTTTGGAAACAACTACTATGGGCCTGATTTAGATCTTGTGTAGGGGATACTCGTCACACATGTGACGGATATCCCATCCGCCATATTACAATCCAGTGTAATAAGAAGTCTCTGAACCTTTCAATTGCAATTTCTGAGCCTTCAAAGTAGAATTGGAGGTGTTCTACCTAGTCTTTTCATTTTTGCGCCAGCACTGATGGCGCTCTGTTGACAGTGAAAGGTTCTATTGCAGGGATTGGAGACGTCAGTAGGTGCGTGACTGACCCCTCAGACCCACCCCTGTGCACTTTATTGCTTACACCTGCGCAACGCTGCACTCAATCAAACCAGCACGGGGTGAATTGTTTTATGATCACCCCACCGTAAGTGACGAGGTGGTACAGTACACACGAACACAGCCACAAATCAGGGGCACGAGCAGAAACAGAGATAACATTTGAATACATATTCAACAGAATACAACATCTCTTTTCAATATAAACAAAGAAAAGTAAAAATTATAAAAAGCAAATACCATAATAATCATATTAAACTAACAAACATTTTGTGGAGATCGTTCTTAGAAAAAGTTAAAGCCCCTATTACACACTGGCGAGGAGTTGGTGCAGATGTGCCTGTAGTGTCGCGCCCGTGAGCTAACGGGAATGTGGCCACTACCAAGTGTGCAATTGTAACAGGGTTGTTGCCACGGTAACCCCCGTTATGTTTGCTATGTTGATTCAGCCCTGGCTCACAGGAGCCAATGGAAATAAAGGGCTGCCAGTGACGGCAGGGAGGCAGTGAAGACGCCGGATCGGACACGGGGAAACTGCTCCCTCCGTAACTGCGTAGCGGTTACAACAAAATAACCGGTGCCCGTGTGTTTTATAAAGTGCACGGCGACAGCAACACCAAACACAACAGTGCCCAAGGAACGCACTGAATTCCTGTTGTAGCGGTCGCAGTCACTGTGAGGTGCCTTTGTGAATTAGAGGGTGCTGTTCCCGTAGAACATCTGTGTGAAAACGGTACCACCTGTGGAACAGTAACTGTCGTGGAGGCACTGGAAGTGAGTGTCGCTTACGTCAACGCCAGGCAGTACTTCTGTGGCATTGAAAGCACTGATGTGTGGTGCACCAAGGAATATAGGTGTTTGCAACCATACAAGTTGACTGCATCCCCTTACGTGTTTACACCTATGTAATGCTACCATTTTGCTAAGCACATTGGTTTTATACAGTCTATTCATTTGATGTTGCAATCACGTGAGTGAGGAAACCAGTAAGCAGGGACAGCATTAGGATTTTTCAACACTTATTTGGCACAACAGTAAGAATTTTCCTAGTTTTCCATGGGTGTCAATTCACCAAAATGCCAGGGGTAGCAGAATGACATGACGCACCCTTTGACCTCGACTTTCACTCACAAACATATACTGACACATGCACACAAATTCACACTTACATACGCACTCTCTCACATAAACACACGTAAGCACGTACACAACATACATTTAAAAGTATTTGTGCATACCTCAGTTGCCATGGGAGGGCACATTCACATTTGTATTATACTAATAGTGAATTATATTTTATGATTCACTATTAGTGTAAAAAAACTTCACAGAAAACAAAGAGAGCGGAGCCCCAACTGACGTCCATAAATAAGGACGACCTGCCACTGTGTTCCTGGCACTGAATTTGCCACCTCTGAAGCCAGGGGTCGTAAAGGCAGTGCCAAAGTGCAAGCAAGGAGTCGCAGCTGCGACCCCTGGCGACCCCTAAATGACGCCCATGAAGTTGTCTCTATTTTGAATACGCATACTTTGAAGAATAACCTCATTGTTGTGTGGAGCCTCCTTGGATGTTGTGTTTTATTCAATTATATTTAAATTTCTTGGAAATCATTGCGCTGTGTTTTAAATTAGGGAGGGAACACACAGGAGAGGGCGAGCAAGATTATGTGCTGGATCAAGGAAATAACAACATTAACACCCCTGTTGCTATGGCTAACATGTTCAACTGCGCCTGTATTTTTTGCAAACCCCTGCAAACCCAACACGGAAGTCTTTCAGAATTACCTTGTGGCAGTTAATCGAGCAAATGTTTCTCTTTAGCTACAAAACTGGGCCTTTTATTAAAGTGTTGGGGAGCAGAAGGGTAAAAGATTTGTGATCGCTTACCTAAAATTCAACAACAGGAAGAGGGATGGAACGTGCTTCTGGAGGCTCAGAATAGGTCAGCAATGTATTTAACGGGGAAGAGTGAATCATTATGAAACTTTTACATTTTTATTACCACAGTCAAGCTGTGAGACTATTGACCGTTATGTCACAGCATTATGAATTTTGACGAGCACTTGTAATTTTGAATATGGTGTAAACCAGTGCATATGAAACCAGATTGTTTTAAATTGTGCTGCTAAGTGGGGCGTGTCCTAAGCAGCCAAGATGGTGGGCGTTCGCCAGTGAGCTGCTGGTGACCGCCGAGGGACCAAATCCTCTAGGCGCTGGCATGAGCGGGGTTGTGATGCCAGTGAGCTGTGCACCCCAAGATGGGAAATCGGGCCTAGTGACAATCCCGCCCACGCCCAATTTACAACGACCATGCACATTCAGCTTCCTTGATGCTGTCCCTTCCCCGGACCTAGGGTGACCGGACGTCCCAGTTTTTCATCAGCTGTACCTGAAAACGGCGGGAGGTGCTTTTTTCGTTTTCCAAAGCAGAGATACTTCCCAGATGTTATCAGAACGCAAATTATCAGGTATTAAAATGGCTTTAAAAATAGCATTTTATTTATGTTCTTAGTGCCACTCCTGTAATTCTGTGATGGAAAGCGTTGTCATTCTGTGCACTCGGTTTAAGTAAAGTTGTAGCCCTTCTATTTTTGTGAAATGTCCCACGTTTTGGCTTTAAATTTCCGGCCATCCTACTGGGACCGAAATACAGGTTGGGCAGCGTGAGAGCCCCAGACACCAGCGCTAGAAGGTAGTAGGCCTAAGGTGAGACATGCTGGGCGGGTGGGTTTGGCCCCAGGATCCCCGTTGTTGCTGGCTGCGGCGGTACTGGTGCTGTGGCCCAAGCCCCTGGGGAAAAGAGATTTACAATAAAGAGTGGTGACCCATGGGCCCACACAGAGGACACATCTGGGGCTGCGCAGGGCTGAAAGCGGATCAATTGAATCAGTGCGCCCAGAGCCTCCCACGTGAGAGTTTGGCCACAGCTTAGCCCCATAAGCAGACACAACAGTGCACCAGTAAGGCTGATTTGCATGCAGGACACGCAAGTACAGGGGCACACCTACGCGAATGGGGGAGAAAGACCCCAAGGCCCACCCCCTCAACCAGCCTGCCTTATAGTCGATCCAGTCGCTGCCAAGGAACATAGAGGGGCAGAATTCGGGGGCCTAGTACCATAGTGGAGTCAAGTGCTGGGCCAGAGTGCTGAATGCTCCCACCACATCCCATGAGCAGTGACTCTCATGGATTGGTCCGGGACCGAGTGATGGAGCCTGGGGACTGGTGGAGGATACAATCATATGTCTGGGTTGGGGGTCTAACTGCTCCTGCTGCCCAGATGGGTCGCCCTGGAGCCAGTGGGTGAGGCCATCTTCCTTCCCTCCTCCTGGTTGCTAGTGACGACACACAATGGGTGACTTCACTTGGGCCTAGTCCAGCTATCTGTAGATCCGCACATTCCCTGAAGCCAGGAAGAATGAGAGTGCCAGCGCAATGGGCCATGACAGGGCCCCACCAGCCCATACCACCATAGATAAATACACAGTACCAGCGGGGGGCAAAAGGAATTAACAGGAGTGACCAGGAAGCAGCAACCTCTCCCACAGGAGACAACACAGCAGTTATACTGCAAGCCAACCAGGACTCAAAAGTGGCCTTTGAGAAAAAAATAGGGGAAATGGGCATAGAGAAGGCACTGTTGCGCCAAGATCTCTGCCAGTTTGTGGATCGAGTAACCTAGTCAGAAGGAAGGATATCAGAACTGGAGAACACCGTGTAAGGCTTTTCGTCAGAGGTAACCCGTCCCTCCCAAAACACCAAAGCACTACCAGAACACAAGGAAGATGTCGAAAACAGGTCCCGTCGCAATACCCTTTGCTTTTTTGGGTTCACAGAGGAAGATGAAAGTTCATCTGGGAAGGTATTTCTGGAGCAGTGGATATGTTTGTGGATGGATGCATAGAGTCTCTCTCCCTGTTTCATTCCTGAGTGGGCGGACAGGTCACTGACCCAGAGATCCCCCACTCAATGATTGCATGATTCTTGAACTGTAGGGATGTGACACCTTCCTAAAGGGTGCCAGTGTGAAAGGACAACTAATGTTTCAGTTGGGCCGGATAACGATCTTCCCTGACTACACCCACCTGGTCCAAACACAACGCAAATCCTTTGACCATGTGAAGCAAAAGTTACATACCATGAACTTGCAATATATGCTTCTCTACCCGGCTTAGTTGCATATTATCCAGGAATCAAAAGCTGTGTTCTTTGACTCCCCAGAAGAGGCTTGGGCCTGGCTGACCAACCAATGGCTGTTACCTGTGAATTAACCATCAAGGTGGCAGTCTGCCACCCTCCCTGAGAGCAGGCACCAAAGTCTGATGGGGACAAAGAGAAAGTGATGGCAGAAACGGTCCCATCCACTGCAAGGACAATTAGACGCAAGCAGCAACTCAGAGTTCTGGAACCTTGAATCAAGCTTGTGGACACTTCAAGGACACAAAAAGGAACTCTGGAAGAAGACTCAGAAGTCTGGAGAAGTTTAGAGCAACTGTTGTATAAAGCTCAATTAGTTGAAGAGGTGCACTGTGGGAGTTGTAGTCCCAGACCCCAAGAGGCAAACCAGAGCCTCTGATCCCTTGGCTAGTGCTGCCAACCACTTTCCTGAACCAAGAAACACTTCTGAAAGTAAGTGTAACAGTGTTAATTTGTGGGTGGCCTGAACTCTGGACTTTGTCCATGTCTAGTGCAACCTTTTTTTAACCCTTTGAGCGCTATTTGCTTCTAAGCACTAGTTTTACTTTTAATCTTTAAAAAATCATATCTCCGCTTCCTTACATTGGAATTTTGACATTTTAGTGACATTTTAATGATAAAAATATTTCCTATAAAAATATTTCCTATTTTTCTAAAGTGGTGTTGCATTTTTATTATGTGTAGTGTTTTACTTGTTTACTGTTTTGTTGATATTAAATACTTTAGACACCCGCCTTCTAAGTTAAGCCTAACTGCTCATGGGCCAAGCTACCAAGGATTGAGCAAGGACTAATTTACTGAGACCTTGACTGGACATAGTGGGGGTTTGTGGCCTATTGCTTAGTGTAGGTACCTACCTGCCGTTATCAATGACCTACTTTCTAAAAAGAGAAACAGTTTGGGGTACAGAACATCCGGGACCCGATACCTCCTCTTTTGGCACACCAGCACCACTATATCCTTGTTCAAAGTTTGTTTGGCTTGGTCCCTTAGGGTGAGGGGGAGCATTCTTAGCCCATCTGGACATATTGTTCCTGAATTAGTTAGATGTTCAGATTGGGCGGTAGAAGCTTTTTCGGGGTGGGTGGAGTTGAGGGGGGGTGAAAGAGGGCAGTGTTTCAGTTTTGGTTTTAGTTTCCTTTGGTTGTTAACTTACTATTATTGCTCGGCAATACCAAGTGTAAAGAAAGGTCCATATGTACACACACTGAATGAAATACAGTCCTGACTACTGGCCCCCTCATGACGGCCTCTGCGCTCAGGCATGATGGCCGTCACACAGGGATAGGCAGTTTTTTCCTCCACACTCATTCCTATGGGATCATGACATGGAACATGAGCAGAATCCTAGACCGGATACATGGAGGCTGTACTCCAATTTGCTGACAGGCACTGCCGACCCTCCTGACACTCCAGGAGAACACACCTGCAGGGGCACAACTACTGGTTTCTAGCCTTCAAGTTGTATGCCAGACTATTCCACGTGGGTTATGCCAGAAGATCAAGGGAGGTAGCTATTCTATTGCACAGAACACTCATGTTGGTGATAACTAGGGTTACAAGAGATACTCAAGGCAGATACGTGATCCTGGAAGAGTCCATGGAGGGCACCAATTGCAATTTGGTTAATGTTTGCACCTCGCCAGCCATACAACAATCCACACTGCAGACCCCTAGGGAGTTAATCTGTGCTCTACCACCGGAGGTGATGGTAGTTGGGGCGAACTTTAAAGATATCCTGGACAAGCAGGACTGGTGCAGACTATCAGGTGGCCTGCCGAGACAGGAAGTGGGTTGGTGGATTGGGCAGTGGGCCTGGGGCTCAGTGATTCCTGGTGCATCTGGAACCCTGATAGGCAAAATATATACTCATGCTTCAGTGGCGCATGGATCACTGTCCAGCATAGATTACCTGTTCCTTCCTGCTTCTGACCTGTTACATACCACAGGGTTACAGATCCTCCTGCGAGGGGTCTTGGACAATGCACCTGTGACACTCCATTCAGGACAACAGCCAGCGGGGAACTTCTGATGTGGTGGCCTAATGCCTGGCTTTTTTACTGACAAATCCTTCACTAGTCATTTGGCTGAGGAGCTAAAAGTATTTCTAGTCCTTAACAAAGGCAGAGTGGTCTGACCTGGGATGCTGTGGGGAGCGTGCAAGGCCATGATGAAGGGAGTTGCCCATTCACTGGGCGTTTCTTGATGGGACTCTCCTCAAAATGTCAGGCTTTCACATAGATCCTTTACTCATCCCCACGCACCCAAGTACGCATAAAGGGGGCTCTGCCTCACAGGTTCCGGATTCAGTGAGGGGCAAGGCAGGGATGCCCCTTGTCTCCCCTTCTGTTCACTCTGGCCATTGAACCATTGGTGACTTGGGTCTGCAGTGGCACCCAGGTGTGGGGCTTTGACTGGGGATTAGAGACTGAGGACCGGATAGCTATATATGAGGATAGCTATATATGAGTGTAGGAGGCTGGCCTGGCTTGTAGTGGGTACCAGAGGTACTTACACCTTGTGCAAGGTCCAGTTATCCCTTATTAGTGTAGAAGAGGTGTTTCTAGCAGCTTAGGCTGATAGAAGGTAGCTATGGCAAAGCAGCTTAGGCTGAACTAGGAGACATGTAAAGCTCCCACTATACCACTGGTGTCATATGCACAATATCATAAGAAAAGACAGTACACAGAGTTACTAAAAATAAAGGTACTTTATTTTTATGAAAATATGCCAAAAGTATCTCAGTGAGTACCCTCAGTATGAGGATAAGTTATATACACAAGAAATATGTACACAAACCAAAATTAGGTAATTAATAGCAAGAAAAGTAATGCAAACAGTGTAGAATTACAATAGATTGCAATAGGAGCACATAGGTATAGGGGCAACACAAACCATATACTCCAAAAGTGGAATGCGAACCACAAATGGACCCCAAACCTATGTGAGCTTGTAGAGGGTCGCTGGGACTGTAAGAAAACAGTGAGGGTTAGAAAAACAGCCCACCTCAAGACCCTGAAAGGAAGGTGTAAAGTGCACCTACTACCCCCAGAGAGCACAGAAGTCGTGATAGGGGGTTTCGGCAGGAAGAACAAACACCAGCAATACAACAACAGTGGATTTCCGGACCTGAGTACCTGTAAGACAAGGGGACCAAGTCCAATAGTCACGACAGTGTCGAGAGTGGGAAGGAGGCCAGGAAATGCCAGCTGAGGGTGCAAGGAAGCTGCCGCCGGATGGAAGAAGCTTGGAGTTCTGCAAGAAAGAAGAGAGCTAGGGACTTCTTCTTTGGAAGACGGATGTCCCACGTCGTGATAAAGCTTGCAGAGGTGGCCCCACGCAGAAAGACCGCAAACAAGCCTTGCTAGCTGCAAGGGTCGCGGTAGAGGTTTTTGGGTGCTGCTGTCGCCCAGGAGGGACCAGGATGTCGCCACTTGGAGGAGGAGACAGAGGGGGCGCCCAGCAACTCAGGGAGCCCTCACAGAAGCAGGCAGCACACGCAAAAGTACCTGAACAGGCACTTGGAAGGAAAGTGAACCGGAGTCCACGCGAAGTCACAAAAGGGAGTCCCACAATGCCGGAGGACAACTCAGAAGGTTGTGCACTGTAGGATAGAGTGTCGGGGACCCAGGCTTGGCTGTGCACATAGGAAATCCTGGAAGCGTGCACAGGGCCGGAACAGCTGCAAATCACGCGGTACCCAGCAATACAGTCTAGCGTGGGGAGGCAAGGACTTACCTCCACCAAACTTGGACTGAAGAGTCACTGGACTGTGGGAGTCATATGGACAGAGTTGCTGAGTTCCAGGGACCACGCTCGTCAGGATGAGAGGGGACCCAGAAGACCAGTGATGCAGTCTTTTGGTGCCTGCATCAGCAGGGGGAAGATTTCATCGACCCACTGGAGATTTCTTCGGAGCTTCTGGTGCAGGGTGAAGGCAGGCTACCCCCAGAGCATGCACCACCTGGAAACAGTCGAGAAAGCCGGCCGGATTAGATGCTACAATGTTGCTGGTAGTCATCTTGCTACTTTATTGCGGTTTTGCAGGCGTCCTGAGCAGTCAGCGGTCGATCCTTTGGTAGAAGGTGAAGAGGGAGATGCAGAGGCACTCTGGTGAGCTCTTGCATTTGTTATCTGAAGAATTCCCCAAAGCAGAGACCCTATATATTCAGAAAAGGAGGTTTGGCTACCTAGGAAGGAGGATTGGCTACCAAGAGAGGTAAGAGCCTATCAGAAGGAGCCTCTGACGTCACCTGCTGGCACTGGCCACTCAGAGCAGTCCAGTGTGCCCCCAACACCTCTGTTTCCAAGATGGCAGAGGTCTGGGACACACTGGAGGAGCTCTGGGAACCTCCACTGGGAGGTGCAGGTCAGAGGAGTGGTCACTCCCCTTTCCTTTGTCCAGCTTGGTGCCAGAGCAGGGCTGGGGGATCCCTGAACCGGTGTAGACTGGCTTATGCAGAGATGGGCACATCTGTGCCCATCAAAGCATTTCCAGAGGCTGGGGGAGGCTACTCCTCCCCAGCCCTCACACCTATTTCCAAAGAGGGTGTTACACCCTCTCTCAGAGGAAGTCCTTTGTTCTGCCTTCCTGGGCCAGGGCTGCCTGGACCCCAGGAGGGCAGAAACCTGTCTGAGGGGTTGGCAGCAGCAGCAACTGCAGTGGAGACCCCGGAAAGGCAGTTTGGCAGTACCCGGGTACTATGCTAGAGACACGGGGGATCATGGAATTGTCACCCCAATGCCAGAATGGCATTGGTGTGACAATTCCATGATCTTAGACATGTTACATGGCCATGTTCGGAGTTACCATTGTAACGCTATACATAGTGACCTGTGTATAGTGCACACGTGTAATGGTGTCCCCGCACTCACAAAGTCCTGGGAATTTGCCCTGAACGATGTGGGGGCACCTTGGCTAGTGCCAGGGTGCCAACACACTAAGTAACTTTGCACCCAACCTTCACCAGGTGAAGGTTAGACATATAGGTGACTTATAAGTTACTTAAGTGCAGTGGTAAATGGCTGTGATATAACGTGGACGTTATTTCACTCAGGCTGCACTGGCAGGCCTGTGTAAGAATTGTCAGAGCTCCCTATGGGTGGCAAAAGAAATGGTGCAACCCCAATACCCTGGGCACCTCAGTACCATATACTAGGGAATTATATGGGTGTACCAGTATGCCAAAGTGAATTGGTAAATTTAGTCACTAGCCTGTTAGTGACAAATTTGGAAAGCAGAGAGAGCATAACCACTGAGGTTCTGGTTAGCAGAGCCTCAGTGAGACAGTTAGGCATCACACAGGGAACACATACAGGGCACATACTTATGAGCACTTGGGCCCTGCCTGGCAGGGTCCCAGTGACACATAGACTAAAACAACATATATACAGTGAAATATGGGGGTAACACGCCAGGCAAGATGGTACTTTCCTACAATGAGGATGATGTCTGGCTGTTTCTCGTGTGTCCAGCCAAGATGGGCACCCGTCTACTTCGCATTCTTGTGACATTCGGAATGGACTTGTGCTTGATAGTCAACTGGAACAAATCACTCTTGGTCTGCATACAGGGGGACCTCTGGGATGAGTCCTGCTGCCCTGGGATTCCCACACGTAGACTTAGTTCTTATATCTGGGAGTTCACTTCTTCTTCTGGTGGTCAAGTTTCACCTAGAGCCTCAACTTGCACCCACTGGTGCAAAAGATATGGGAGGACATTACTGTCTGAGACAAACTCCCCCTTAAACCTATGGGTAGAATAACTCTCTTTAAGATGATGGCGCTCCCTCGATTCCTTTATGTCCTGAAGAACTACCTCTTTCACATCCCCCAATCCTGGTTCACTTAGTTGGCAGCAATGGGGAGAAAGTTTATATGAGCAAGCAAACCCCAAGGGCGGCCCTGGGCAAATGCATACATATGATCTGCGATGGAAGGTTAGGGATGACTGGCATGCGCTTTTATTATTGGGCCGCTCAGCTTCTGACCATCAGTGATTGGATGCATGGGAGGTGGAGAGATCCGATGTTTCAGGGAGAACTGCCTCTCTCAGACTTTAATGTGATAACCAGTATTCTATATGAAGCACCCATTCCAGCTGTCCTATCAAAGCCAACTTAGGTGGTGTGCCGGGTGTGGAGAGCAGCTTTGCGATGGATCGTTTGGGATCACAAACTCATCCTGGAGACTCTCTTGTGGGAGTGCAGTTGACTGGCCCAGGTGGTGCGGCTGGAGGGACTTTTAGGGCTGGGACTGTATTGGGATTTCATGCCTGGGGGATGTCTGGGATCAGATATACATTAAATGTTTTCAGGCCCTCTGTGAGGAATTTCTCATGACCCCCCTCCCAGTTTTCCCACTAATTTCAAATTCATCTGGTGCTTCATGCATACAGGGACCTGGAGGACGTCCCAGAATACAATCCATTAGAGAGACAGCTGCTCATAGGTACTTTGGGGCAGGGAGGGATCTCACAAATCTATTAGACCCCACTATCACACTCACCAGACCTCATGAGCCTCCTCAAATGAAATGGGAGAATAGGTAGAGAACTGGATTAAACAGGCTGGCAGGAGGCGCGTATGGCGCCACTGATGCTGGCAATTTTGGTGCGGCTTGACTGGTACAATTTACGTATTTACATAAAGCATACCTTATGCCTAAGGAAGCCCCAAATCTGTACATCCCTGGCCTGCACCAGATGCCAAGACCCTAACAGCAATTTCCTTTATATGGTGTGGTCCTGTCCCATTATTCTCAAGTACTGGGAAACCATCATATCCACCCTGTCACATGTAGAGGGCATATTCATAGAGAGGCACACTAAGATCGCACTACTGGGCATCTTGGACAAAATGGGAGGCCCCCGAATGGGGAACATGACAGCCGCATAGCTCCGCGGTCGGGAGCTTCCGGTCTCCGGTCGGCGTGTGCGCAGCTGGATACGCCAGCGCTACGCACGAAGGCTGTGAGGCCCTGCGGATGAGCCTTCCTCGTGGTCCTAGCCACCGGCATGTTGCAGGGCGGTCCGGGGACGCGAATCATCGCATAAAGACACCAAGGTTCGGCGCCTGGAGTATCAAGCCCTGGGCAGAGGCTGCTCGGGTTCTACACCAGGGGAGACGTGGGCTTGCTCTCTGCCACTTCCGGGGGCTCAACATCGCAATGGTTCTCTGCACTTTGACAAGTGAGGTGGGAAAGAGGACCCAGCTTTGCAGTAAGACCAACCCGGCTAGTACGGTAGGAGATAAGTTGTCTATGACGCCAGTGAAGTTAAGGGCCCGGGGAGCTAGTAGAGGCCACCACTGGCGTGGAAGCAGCAGCAGCATTCTACCGGGGAGGGTAGTGTGCCCCCTCGTGAGGGTGCTACTGGAGGTTCAACAGCACTTGGCCAGGACGGGCTCTGCAAACTAAAAAAGGGAGTTCCTTGGTACCCCCGCAGTCAGAAGCCAAATTACTGAGCAGGCACAGCAATAAACCAGGTAACCCCTGTAAGGCTCTTAGTGCTCCACTTCATTTATCAGGAACAGGTAGCTTGGTGTCCCCACTTATGCCCTTTCTAAAAAGAATCACTTGTAGTTCTGAGATGCAGTCTTCACAAAATCTTGAGATATCTTCTCCCTCCCCGGTCTCTTTGGTTCCCCCCTCTGGGGAGTTGGTTGGTGATAAAGAGGTAACACAAGCTTCACCTGTAGAACACAGTGGAGTACAGGGCTCTATAATGATGAAGGCAGTAGAGCCGGGCCCATCCCTCCAGGATTCCGCCGTCCAGAACCTTCTAATATCACATCAGAGGAGATTAGGGGTAAATTTGAGATATCTGAACATAACCAAGCAAAAATGAGAGAATCCTGTGCTGCATTGGAATGTAAACTTAATGCGCTGGCAGAGAGAATGAGTAAGCTGGAGACGGTTGTTTCAGAGCAAGAGGCCCGAGTGCTATCCAACTCCCGAGATATCTCCCAGTTGACACGTAAGGGTGTGAGGCTTCAGGAGAAGCTGGAATCTTCAGGGAATGGTCTGCGGAGGAATAATCTCAGGTTGCTGAATGTCCCCGAATGGCTGGAAGGGGATAACATTAAGGTTTATGTAATGACGCTGTTTGTGAGATTTGTTTCCCTCTATGGATCGTTTAAAGTTGGCAGAAGATATCCATAGACTCCACCTCGATCCCTTTAGGAGAAAGCCCAACAGGAAGACTCCCAGGAAAATTCTTGTTAACTTTGGTACTTATACTATTAAGGAGAAAATCCTATCAGAGGCCCTAAAGGCGGGTAGCTTCTCAATGGGCGATTGGTCACTTAGGATACGTTCAGACCTTTACTAAAGTAACGCTTGACAGGCAGTGGGAGTTGGGGAAGTATATGCAGGAGCTCAGGTCTCTTGGTGCCACGGTTCAAATGAGATTTCCTGCATTTCTGAAGATTATGTGGAATAACACTATGTTTAATATCAGAGACCCCGCGGATGTTCAGGCTTTACTTGAAAAGATGAAATCTTCGCGTTGATGGCTTACTCTTTTGGTTTGCTTTATTGGCAAGCCGGCCAGAAACCAAGCTCATGTGGGTGGTTGTAGTCACCTAATCGGAAGGCAAGGGAGGGTTCCAGTGGGCGGTGGGTGGATGGGGTTTACTGGTTGTGTAGGTTGGTGGGTTGTTTGCACTAGGAATGTGGTATGGGGGGGCGGGAAATATGCATTTGTTCAAAAAAGTCCTCAAGAGTGTGGTCTGCGGCTATGTGAGGGATTTTTGCTATTATTTACGCTCACAGCCTTTTTTTATCTGGCCCCTCTTTGATCAATGGCTAGTCGAAACAAGGTGTTGATGAAATTCATATCTTGGAACATTAACGGCCTGCGGGCTCCAGGGAGGAGGAGGAGAATTTTTGAGTATTTAAAAGGGATAGAAGAGGAGGTGATTATTTTACAGGAAACTCACCTACTAGAATCAGAATGGAAAGAGTATCTTAAACATTTGAATTGGGTGGGTTTCTGTGCGTGTACTAATCAATCTTGTGTTGTAAAGGGGGTGGCAATTCTCATTAAGAAGTCGGTTACTATGAAAGTTGCAAATGTTAAAAAGGGTCCTAAAGGTAGGTGGTTGGTTGTGGAGGCCGCCCTATATGGCGTTTGGTTTACCATTACAGGGTACTATGGGCCTAATATTGACGACCCCTTACCATTTCAAGATATTTATAGTCATCTTGTGGCTGCTAAGTACCCGATTTTAGTTGGTCTGGACTTTAACATTTTATTAGACTCAACTTTAGATAAATCTACGATAAGACGCACTGTGAATTCTCCCAAAACTCGGTCGTGTATAAAACAAGGAATGTTAGATCTTGGTCTGATAGACATTTGGCATCAGAAAGGTGGGGGAGGTGTCTGCGGTTTACATTTAATAATAAAAAGTATGGACAATGCTCCAGGATTGATTTCTTTCTATTACAGCAACAGTTGAGGGATTTGGTGACATCAGTAGCTTATGCTCCGGCACATCTCTCAGACCACTCCGGTGTAAGAATGCAGCTTTTTCTTAATATTTTACCATCTATTCCTAGGTGGACAGTTAATCGTGCTCTCTTTTTGGACACATTGATAATAGAGGGCCTGAGGAGGGACACTAGAGAATTATTTTAACTTAATTACAGATGTACTACACTGCAGACAGAGTGGGATGCTTATAAACCATTTATTAGAGGCAGGATTGTGGCTTCGGCTACTTGTTATTATAGGGAAGATAAGAATCAGCTTAAGCAACTTGAGCTTCGGGTCACCTCCTTGCAGGAGGCCACCCTAAGAGTTGAAAAGAGCAAGTTGGGCTCTTTGAATGCTCAGTTGGAGATGGCTAGAATGGAATTGGGGCTTTATCTTGAGAAGAAAATTAGAAGGTCGTGGGACTGCAGTAGGTTTGCTCACTAAGAGTATGCGGAAGGTTGTGGGAAGCTTTTAGCTTGGAAGACCAAAACAGATCGTTCTAGGAATTTTGTCTCTTCCATTAGATCAGAGACTACTGGAACTCTATCTACAACTGAAATTGAGATAGAGAAGGCATTTATAGGTTTCTTCCAGAATCTCTATACTGAAGACCTGCATTTTTCCGAATCGTCGGCAAGAGCTTATCTGGATGTCCTTCACCTCCCTCAGTTATCAGATGAGGATCAGAAACAACTGGTTAGGGAGATAGATTGTGAGGAGGTGCAGGCAGCAATTCAGAATTTAAAGAAGGCAAAGGCTCCAGGCCCTGATGGCCTGCCTCACGAATTATATGGCAACTTATGTGAGGATTTAATTCCAATCCTGACAGACTTGTTTAATCTTCTTTTACAGGAAGGGGCTGTTATGCCCAAATCTTAGGATGAGGCGGTTATAAGTCTCCTTCTGAGGCCAGGGAAAGATCCAGTCTCTTGCAGCTTGTATAGGCCAATTTCCCTGTTGAACTCGGATTATAAGCTTTATACCCATATTTTGTCTAAAAGGCTTCAGGACGTGATTTGCAAATTGATACACGTGGATCAGAAGGGATTTGTTAGAGGTAGACAGCTGCATGAGCTAACTCATGATCTGTTGGGTGCGGTGGACCTGGCGGTCTCTGAAAAGGTTCCCTTATCGGTCCTCACCTTTGACGTGGCCAAAGCTATTGATCGCATCAACTGCCGCTTTTTGCAGTGCGTTATGGAGGGTTTTAAGTTGGGCTCCAAATTCATTGGGGCTATTCAGGCCATATATAAGGACCCGTTCGCTGGTATATTGATAAATGACAGGCTTTCCTCCAGATTTAGGATTGAGAGAGGGACGCTGCAGGGTTGCCCCGTCTCCCCTTCTCTTTGACTTATATATTGAGCCTTTGGCTGCGACAATTAGGGCAGACACTGATATACCCCCTTTTAAGTGTTTGGGTTGGGAAAAAAAAGTAGCTTTGTATGCGCACGACCTTATGATTTACACTGGTCATTTGACACATGTTTTTCCCAGAATTTTACAATGCTTAAAGGACTTTGGTGAATTGTCGGGCTATTCTGTTAACCCTGAGAAAACTGAAATAATGTGTTGGAATACCACTTATAATAGCCCCTTAGTCAAGCA
This sequence comes from Pleurodeles waltl, assembly GCF_031143425.1. Classification (NCBI taxonomy): domain Eukaryota; kingdom Metazoa; phylum Chordata; class Amphibia; order Caudata; family Salamandridae; genus Pleurodeles; species Pleurodeles waltl. The sequence continues at coordinate 1,568,783,942 of NC_090445.1, read as the reverse complement.
GCAGATTAGGTATTTGGGGGTTCAAGTTATTCCTGACCTGAACGATTTAGCGAGGCTTAACTTTGCAAAGGTTTTTAAGGAGACTTGCGCTTTGCTTAAGATCTCGGCAGGGCTTCCTCTATCTTTTATAGAAAGAGTTAACGTCCTTAAAATGATCATCCTTCCCAAATGTACCTTTCTGTTCAATGCTATCCCTCTGGAATTCAAGAAGGGTTGGTTTAAAAAGATACAAGCAGACCTAACTTCGTTTGTATGGTCCTCCAGAGGGGTCAGGATTGCTTGGCAAAAGTTGTGTAGGCCTAAGGGAAAAAGGGGGATTGCTGCTCCAGACTTTTATACATATTATCTGGCTTTTCATCTGAAGAATGTTTGGATTTTACTTCGTGACAGTTCTGAATATACCTCCTTGTGGGGCACAATGACTCAAGAGTTTCCAGCGGCCGGGAGTTTTTTCTTGTATAAGTTTGGTAATCCCAAATTTTTCAAATAAATTAGTTTGAAGCTTCTTAAGGATGCTGCTAGAGTCTGGTGGCTGGCTCGACAAGTATTAGGTATTCATTATTACAGTTTTTGGACCCAGATTTGGGAATCTCTGGGCACTCCCGAGTTTCTTTTAGATAATGAGATGGGGACAAATTCTGGAGGAGTCTAGGTTGGTGTCTTGGTTTAGGCTCGGGGAGCTAACAGACTGTAGGCTTTCCAAATTTAAATACCTGCAGTTACTGAGTTGGGTGGCTTCCCTTAAAGAGGAGGGGGTCTCAAGAACTACTGGGATGAGAGACTATTAACAGGTTTGGTTCGTAAATAAATTTATGTTTGGTATCAGGCGTTACTTAGAGCCTCAGATTCAGAGGTCTCCCTTCCAGAGAAGAAATGGGGAAGTGTCTTGCCAGCCCTAGATATAGCTCATATTTGGGAGTCTTCATTTATCATGCTTTGGTCGGTAACTAGATCAGTTGCTCTGCAGAAGAATCATTTGTTCACAATACACAGGGTTTACTGGTCACCCCAGAGGTTAACGGCTTTGGGGAAAGTAGAATAGAAGTGACCACGTTGTGCGGAGCCCAATGCTGATGACATATAAATGTTTTGGAGTTGTCCTAATCTCTTTTATTTTTGGACCTTGATTAATGGTTTTCTTAAACAGGTCATTAGCACTGATGTGGAAGTGACCCCTGTATTAGTGTTTTTTTGGGTTTCTCCGGGTACCTCATGGGACTCCAAGCTGTCCAGGTCATCTAACGGTGTGATGTTTTTACTGATGCTGCTGGCCAGAAGACAAATATGCTTAAAATGGATTAAGTCTACACCTCCGAACATACATGATTGGTTTGCATCTGTTAATTATTTTTGTGGTTTGGAACATATTGGCCCGCTGGGTAACAGAGATGAACTTTGGGCCATTTGGGAGAACTTTTTGCAAATTGTTACCCCAGATTTATAGTCCAATGATTATTACCACCTACTCATGTCTTCTTCCTTGCCCCCCTCTCCTCTCTGGGCTGGTTGTTGGTTGGGGCTGTTAAGGTCATGAGTTTTGATTCTGTCTGGGAGAGGTGAATAGTTGCGTCTGCCCAGGCTTGATCCGTTTATGTTGGATCACCTCACTAGACGCAGGTTGATGACCATCGCGTAGAGAGGTGGGATTTTTCCTTTCTATGAGGATGATATAAAAAAAAAATGGGAGGCCCCCGGGAGACAGAACCCCAGAGAAGATAGGCACACTCCTGGCAAAAACAGCCAAATAGAACTCCCTCTCAACACCTTCAGTAAGGGCCTGGATGAAAGGCATGGACTGGGGCGCTAAGATGGAAGAACCTGCCTATACAGCGAGGGGATGCCCACATAAATATGAGAAAGTGTGCACTTACCACGGCCTGAACTGGTGAGGCAAACAGAGACTGCTGTTGTCCACTTACAATAATCCCTTGACAAGTCGAGAGTAAAATTTGCGGGTCAAATTTTGCTTGCAAGTGCAGGATCTGAGAAGGAGAGAGTAGCGGGTGAGGCTAAGTGAAATCTCTGTAAAGTTCTGAAGCGATTGTGTTACCCTTTCCTGTAGTAAACCAACAAATTTTGAGTTTTGTTTTGTTGGTGCTCGCAATATATTGCATTAGTTTTGTGTGAATCGAGAGTGGGAAGACAAGCCGCAAGACTTTGTCAGCTGCAGTGTGTGTGTGAGTGTGACGTTATTGGAGCCGCGCTGGGATAGGTTGGTTAGTGAGAAGGGTCGCGCACGGATTGGCAGCCGTCTGTGAGAGGCAGTTGGTTAAGAAGGTAGGCGAAGAGAGTTCTGGGAATTAAAGTCACTTCCTGATTAAATTGTGAACAAAATCAAAGACATAAAGATTACATTTTTCAAAGCTTTAAAGAGTGCTTTGAGGTGGGACGTATATATTACTGCGAGTGTAGGGGAGGTTACACCGCCAGAGGATACACCAGCTTATACCGTAATGGAGGAAAAGGGAGTTGCGCCATGTCTTTGGCTAAAGCAGTGGTGCAAAGCTACAGAGAAAGAAGGGTGCTTAGCGTTTCTGGAGCACGGAACGTTCAATTTGAGGATTTTGGAAAGTTTGCGGAGGGTGCTAAATGAGCTAAAGCCACCTCCGAGGCCAGCACAGTTTGAGGCGTTAGCAATTTGGGAACTGATGGCAATACGACAACAGCAACAGAAATTTGAGAGGAGAATGAGGAAAGCAGAAAAGACACTAGCGGAGGCTTGATGGGATAGTGCACAGGGAGTTTGGAGAAGAGAAGCCAAAGATGGAGTCAGGCTGTTTCCAGCAATAGCTCAAGAAGGTGAAGACAAAGAGGGAAAAGCCACTTGCAAGACTGACAAAAGTCCTTCCAGAGACAAAGAGGCTAGGAAGCCTTGGTCAGAGGTAGATGACTCAGATGATGATGAGTTCCTTAATCAGTTACTGAATGATCGACCGCCGCCATATGCGATAGATGACAATAGACCGAGTACTAGTACATGTCCTGCAGGTTCGACCCAAGAGAAGGTGACAACGAACATGATACAGGTTAGTCCTGTCTCGACACCAATCCCGGTACAGAGTAGTTTTAGCGTGTCCACTGCCCACTGCCCACGGTATGCAACCCCCACAGGTTCAGAGACTTTGGGCCTGATTACAACTTTGGAGGAGGTGTTAATCCGTCCCAAAAGTGACGGTAAAGTGACGGATATACCACCAGCCGTATTACGAGTTCCATAGGATATAATGGACTCGTAATACGGCTGGCGGTATATCCGTCACTTTACCGTCATTTTTGGGACTGATTAACACCTCCTCCAAAGTTGTAATCAGGCCCTTTATCCCGATGTTCCAGTTTTAGAGACTACCACAAATCTGATGGTGCCGACAGAGCAAGAATATGGGACACCATAGTTGATTCCGACTGAGTCAACTCCACCTTTATTGTCCCAGGTGCAGCAGCAAATGATTCCGAATTATACTTTGGTCAAGGGGCCGCAATCAACCATGGCACCAGTGGTGAACCAGAATGTGGGAGTAAGTCCTCCACAGGTTTTGGGAAACAGACAAATGCCAGCTGCCATATCTTTGCCTATTACAGTTGATCCACCAGTACCATTGTATGCGCAGTCGAAGCCTAGTGTATGCGACCAAGGTGTAATGACTCAAGACATGACAAGAGTAGGGTTCGTAGGAAGCTCCCAAGGATGGGCTTCAGTGGAACAGACATTTGAAGGATCTAGGTCCCTCTTAGACTTCAGTCCGATAGGGGCTCTTCCAGAGGCCATGAGGCAGACAGGTTCGAGACTGTTAACTCCGCAGGTCACCAGTGTGAACATACCACAGACACCTTTAGCACAGGCTGCGAATATCTCATTACAAGGTTTAACAGTGTAACAGCTGACCGATTGGTTAGATAAGCTTAATACTCCACAGACTGCTCCTGTAGCCGCAGGAAAACCAGAAGGAGTAGAACACCTGAATTTTGCGAGGTTGGGCATGGAAGCAAATGAACTTGTTGAAGGGGGCCTAAGTGTGAACAGGTTAGAGTCATACACGGAAGCAGAATTTAGATACTTGTGTCCAAAGATAACTAGAGAAGTGAGCAGGGTGCACCAGAGGTTGGCAAATTTGGCAGATAAGTATGGCATCGATTTAGAAAATACCAAACATCTGAAGAGGAGTTATAGGATAGATTTTGAGCCTAAGGATTTTGAACACATGAGGTCTACTGGGATGAAGGCACACCTCAAGGAGATACTGCAGAGTGCACAAAATTGAGGAGCCTTAGAAAAGTGGGAAGGCAGATGGGCAAAGAAAAGAGATAAAAGGAAGAGTGATTGCTTAGAGCAGCCAGCAAGAACATTACCGGACACCGGTACGGTAAAGATGTTACCAATGAGAGAGACTGCCGTAGGGGTTCTCGTCCATGTACCGTGGACTAGAGGTGTCATTCTATCATTTACGAATTATTTCCCCAGACTAAGGGAGAAGCCAATAAAATGGTATCAGCAGATGGACAGGTTTGTGCAACTTGCGAAATGTCTTTGGGAAGACCTGAATACTCTTTTTGAGATCATAGTTCCAGCTGATTTGTGGCTTCAGTGCAAGAGAAGTGTGGATTGGCCGACGAGGAACCGGCAAGGGACAGAATCACAGGAGCACCGTCTCCTGAGGTGATGAGGTATTACTATAAGGTGATTGAGTTTCTGAAATCAAGAGTTTTGCCGAAGAATATTGATTGGCAAAGGATTGATCGAAAGGCTCAGGAAGCCAAGGAGTCGATACATGCCTACTATGAGAGGTTGTTGAAGGCGTTCAGGCACTACAGTGATACAGAGGTTGTTGAGGCAAAGGACATGAATCACCTTGTGTTTAGGTTTGTGGAAGGGTTGAGACCTGAAATTGGTCAGATGATTAAGAGTCACTTGATTTGCTGGCAAGCCAAACCGATTGACGAGGTGTTGCAGTATGTGAAGTACTGTAGTGACGAGATTGAGCTAAAGGAGAGAAAGTTGAAGGAGAAAGCGATGGTGATGCAGATTAAGGCAGCACAGTCAGGGATGCAGGGAGGTTGCCTGCAGCAGACGGTGCAACATCCGCAAGGAAATGGAATGTTTCAGGCACAAGTGAGAGGTAGAGGTCAAGGAGGTTCTGTGAACAGAAGTCCAGATTTGAACACTCTAGTACTTCAAAATGATGTACAGGGGATGAAGAAAATGTTACCTTGTCATGCTTGCGGGGTCGTTGGACATTGGAAGCGGGAGTGCCCGATGATGGTGCAGGAGGGTGTTGTTCAACAAAGCAATGATGTCAGTTCATTCCAAAATGTGAGAGGACCCAGATTTAGAGGTCCGAATCCAAATTTTCAGAATAATGCAAATCAAATGCAGGGTTTTCAGTCGATGCAGCAGGTGCAGATGCCGCCTATACAGCTGATGCAGCTACAGCAAGTGAACCAGCAGGATCCCATGGTACCTAGACAGCAAATGCAAGTGCCTTTAGCGCCAATGGAACAGCAACAGGTGATGCTTCCTCAACAGGTCACAGGTCAAAGAATGAGTCAAAATAACACAGTGCAACAGTACCCATTGCGTGGTGAGAATGGAATAAACAATGAATGGTCGGATGAGAGTTCAGATAGTGAAGAGTGTAGGCTTGCAGCATCCTTAGAGGTAGACCAGAAAGGGCCTTATGTTCAGGGAAAGGTAATAGGTCACAAGGTTTCATTCTTGGTTGACACAGGAGCTACATGCTCTACAGTCAGAAGTGCAGAAGTTCCAAAACTGCCCCTTTCGGGACAGACAGTTAAGGTAGTGGGAGTAGCAAACCAACTCCTGACTAACCTGATCACGTATCCGGTACAGGTTGAGATTGGCACTTTCCAAGGATTGCACAGATTTGTGGTTTGTGATTCAAGTCCTGTATCCTTATTGGGAAGAGACTTAGGCCCATATTTATACTTTTTGACGCTAAACTGCGCTAACGCAGTTTAGCGTCAAAAAGTTTTGCGCCGTCTAACGCCATTCTGAAGCGCCAAGCGGGCGCCGTATTTATGGAATGGCGTTAGACGGCGCAATCAGACCGGCGCTGCCTGGTTTGCGTGGGAAAAAACCACGTAGACCAGACAGCGCCGGCGTAGGGGGAAAATGGCGCATGGGCGTCTTAAAATGGGGCAAGTCAGGTTACGTCGAAAAAATCGTCTTAACCCGACTTGCGCCATTTTTTAACGACGCCCATCCCCCATCAACATGACTCCTATCATTGTAAAGATAGGAGTCATGCCCCCTTGCCCAATGGCCATGCCCAGGGGACTTCTGTCCCCTGGGCATGGTCATTGGGCATAGTGGCATGTAGGGGGGCACAAATAAGGCCCCCCTATGCCACCCAAAAAAAATATAAAAAAATAAAAAATTATACTTACCTGAACTTACCTGAATGTCCCTGGGGTGGGTCCCTCCATCCTTGGGGGTCCTCCTGGGGTGGGCAAGGGTGGCAGGGGGGGTCCCTGGGGGCATGGGAGGGCACCTGTGGGCTCATTTTGAGCCCACAGGCCCCTTAACGCCTGCCCTGAGCAGGCGTTAAAAAGTGGCGCAAATGCGCCGTTTTTAGCCACGCCAACTCCCGGGCGTCTCTTTTGCCCGGGAGTATAAATACCACGTAAAGGCCTGGGAGTCATTTTTTAGACGGGAACGCCTCCCTTGCATATCATTAACGCAAGGAAGGGGTTCACGCTAAAAAATGACGCACATTCCGGGAACTTTGGCGCTATTCGCCTCTAACGCCATAGTATAAATATGGCGTTAGTTGGCGTTAGTTTTGCGTCGAAATTGCGTCAAAAAAAACGATGCAATTTCGGCGCAAACGGAGTATAAATATGGCCCTTACTGTGCAAGACGAGGTGTTCAATCACTTGTTCCAACAAGAGTATTGAGGTCCAGACAAACAGCAATGATGAAGGGGAGGAACAGGTTTCAGAGCCTGAAACTGAGACCACAGACGAGGAGTATCCTCTGATTAATTTCTTCCCGATGTTTACTGTGGCTGATCTCCCGGCAGACTTGCAGGGAACAGTCCAAGAGAAGGTGTGGGATTTGACAGGGAAAGAAGGAGGATTGATAAAAGGAGTAGAGCCAGTTAAAGTCAGTGTGAAGGAAATGCTGTGTGGAGAAGTGTGGCTCAATGGTTAGAGCGGCAGACCCTGATGCAGAAATCTGGCCCGGGACTAGGGTTCAATTCCCGCCTCGGCGGGTCTTGGGCTCAATTTCCTCAGACCTGATAATTCTTGCATCGGTACCTATTCTAATTCATGGGTCCCACTCTGTAACTCTGGGCAATAGCTTGCTTAATCTCTACAACGGCCCCAACAGCGCTGGGATACCTGGCTTCACCTTGGAGGTTGCCCAGGAGTGGGCACCTCACAGGGAAAACCAGGAGTGGTTCCACAGTGGTATGTGTACAGTGCCTTGAGACCCTAATGGGTGAGTAGTGTGCTACACAGGTACAAAGTTTACAGTTTCCCCCAGATACTGCAGTACCATATGGCACAAGATGTCTATATAAAGGTTGCGCAATTAATTGCAGACTTTGTAAAACAGGGAGTCTTGAAAGAAGTGATGAGCAGTCCATGTAATTCACTGATAATGGGTCTGAAAAAGCCTTGTGGGAAGGTTTGGATTGTCCAAGATTTGAGAAAGATCAATGACAGAGTGGTGAAATGCTGCCCAGTGGTACCAAATCCAGCTGTGATCATGTTTTAGATTCCATGCGATGCAGAATGGTTCACAGTAATTGATCTGTCCCAAGCGTTCTTTTCTGTGCCTCTTCATGAGGACAGCCAGTTTCTCTTCAGTTTTAAATTCCTGGACAAGGTTTACAGTTGGTGTCGAATTCCTCAAGGGTTTTCGGAATCACCTTCCATATTCAATCAGATATTGAAGAAGGATTTGGAGTCATTGGAGCTGCCTTTCCAATAGACTCTAGTGCAGTACATTGATGATTTGTTGGTCGCATCTAAAACAAGGGATGAGTGAAAGTATGATTCGATTGCCTTACTTAATCACTTGGGAAAGAACGGACACAAGGTGTCCCCAAAGAAATTGCAATATTGCCAGAAAGAGGTGAAGTACATGGGTCATCAAATTGAGAAAGGGCCGAGGAACTTATCCAGGGAAAGAGTAACTGCACTGTTACAGATGAATCACCCAACAGAGATGCTAGGATGTTTTTAGGAATGGTGGGTTACTGTCGTCAGTGGACCCCGACTTTCTCAGTCATCTCCAAGCCATTGGTGAGACTGACGGTCAAAGAGGGACCTGATGTCATAGAGCTGGGAGAGAAGGAAATGAAAGCGTTTACTGAGTTGAGGGAGAGCATGTGCAGGGCTCCAGCTTTAGGTATGCCTGATTACACGAAGCCTTCTGTTCTGTTTTGTCATGAATGTGATGCATGTTCTTTGTCTGTCCTGACACAGGTCCATGGAGGTGTAAACCGACCAGTAGCATATTTTTCAGCTACTTTGGACCCAGTTGCAGCAGCCTTACCGGGTTGTCTGCATGCAGTAGCAGCTGTTGGACAAAGCCTCACACAGTGTGAAGGTATAGTGATGGGACATCCTATAACAGTCATGGTCCCTCACTCAGTTGAAATCCTGTTGACCCGTACTAAAACGCAGCACATGACAAATGTAAGATTGACTAAATATGAAACAAATATAGTGGGGTCACCAAATGTAACGTTAAAAAGATGTACAGTGTTGAACCCGGCAACTTTACTTCCAAGTGAAAATACAGAGGTTGAAAATGTGGAAGATGTAGAACATGATTGTCTTGAGGTAACAGAAATGTGCACCAAACCGAGGCCTGATATTAAAGATACCCAATTGGAAGAAAATGACCAAATTATCTTTGTCGATGGCTCATGTTTGAGAGACTCAGTAGGAGTGCTGAGAACCGGATATGCTGTATGCACGATTTCTGCTATCCTGGAAGCATCCTGGCTTCAAGGAGTGTATTCAGTTCAAGTAGCTGAGCTGGTAGCTCCTACTAGAGGTTGTCATGTCTCTGCCCAGATGAGGGTGACTATCTATATGGATTTGGAATTGTCCATGATTTTGGCCAATTATGGTCACAGAGGGGTTATTTGACCTCTTCTGGTTCGCCAGTGAAAAATGGTGAGAGAATTAAGGAGTTGTTGCACGCGATTCAGTTACCTCATGAAATTGCCGTGGTGAAATGCAGTGCACACCCTAAGTCACAAGACTTTGTTTCAATGGGAAATGGATATGCGGGTGAAGTCGCAAGGTTTTGCGCATTGAACTGTTTATCGTTTAAGGATCAATGGGAATTGTTGCCTGAAAAAGAAAATGAGGTATGCACAGGTTACGCATTAAGGGTAATCAACACACTGGAAGAATTGAGATTATTGCAAAGTTGTGCTAGCAAAGATGAGAAGCGTTCTTGGGTTAGGATACAATGCGTACAAAGACCAGATGATTTGTGGGTTTCAGATGAAGGGAAAATGGTCTTGCCGAACAGTCTTTTGTCACAATTTGCAAGTTTTTACCATGGTCAAGCACACATTAGAAGGGATGCCATGATCAGGTTGTTCAAAATTGACTGGTTTAACTCAAAGTTCAGACAATCTGCGGAAGTGATTTGCCATAGGTGTGTCATCTGCCAACAGATGAATGCGGGGAAAGGGACAGTGGTGAATTTGAGCCACATTGGGAGAGCTGGAGGTCCATTTAGCAGAATGCAATTGGATTTTATTGAGATGCCCGTGTGTGGAGGTTTGAGATATGTGTTGGTAATTGTGTGTATTTTTAGCCATTGGATTGAAGCGTATCCTACATGCAGCAATGACAGTCTCACAGTAGCGAAGCTGCTGCTTAGAGAATTGATACCACGTTTTGGGTTTCCAATCTCTTTAGAATCAGATAGGGGAAGTCACTTCAACAACAAGGTGGTTCGGTTGCTATGTGCAGCATTGAACATTGAGCAGAAGTTATATTGTAGTTACCGCCCTGAAGCATCAGGACTAGTGGAACAGATGAATGGTACCCTGAAGTCAAGAATGGCGAAAATGTATGCAGCCACAAATTTGAAATGGCCCGATGCATTGTCTTTGGTGCTAATGTCGATGAGGAATACACCTAATAAGAAAACAGGACTGTCCCCTCATGAGATTCTCATGTGTCGAGCTATGAGACTGCCTGCAGTGCCTGCGGATGCTCTTGTGAATATCACGGATGATATGGTGTTGGACTACTTCAGGGGTCTGGCTGATGTGGCCAGCTCTTTTTCTCACCAGGTGGAAGCTACCACCCTGCCACCGATTAATGATCCAGGATACAAGCTGAGAGCTGGTGATTGGGTTGTCATCAAGAAACACGTAAGGAAGACGTGTTTGGAGCCACGTTGGAAGGGGCCATATCAAGTGATACTAACGACTACTACTGCTGTGAAGTGTGCAGGAATTCCAAATTGGATACATGCCAGTCACACGAAAAAGGTGACGTGTCCAACTGAGGAAGTTGAGTTGTTGAAAGTACCAACAACAGAAAAGGAAGTCTCAGGGCCAGAGAGTGATCGAAGGGGAACTGAGACAGAAGGAGAGCCCGTTGAGGACAGCTTGGTAACTCCAGTAAGAGACGAAGGAGAAGAGATCCAGAGGGGTGACAGTGAGACTATCTCAACTGGGGCAGCAGGAGAGCCAAATCAGAGAGAGGTTCTCCCAGGAGCAGATGGTCTTGAGAATGAACTAGAGCATTTGGCAGACCCAGAATGCAAAGGAGTTGAAGTGGAAGAGAGTCAGAAGATCCAAACTCCTCCTGAGCCGATTTCAGGTCCATCAAGAGAAAACACCATAGAGCCAAGAGAGGACGAAGGATTGCCAGGGGAAAGTTCAAAGACTGGAGAGATATTGAAAGGAGAGAAGTGGCCAGAGTTGCAAGTGAAAAGAGGAGAAGTGGTTGTCGAAGATGCGATAGAGGAAGAAGTGGATACTATAAGGAGAGAAGATCTAAGTGAAGGAGAGTTGCAAGGTGACTGCAAGTTGAAAAGAAAAAGAGTAGCGAACAGAAGGTACGCAGGTCCTGAATGGGCGTATGCAACGACAGCTGAATGGCAACAAGAGTTCTTGGCGTTTTGCTTTGATCAATAGATTCCAGGTCAATACTTTGGCACCTGAGTCTGGCTGAAGAGACTGAATTGGTGTAAAGATCGAACAAAAGTTGAAAACTGAGAAAAGAGACTAAGAAGTTACCGGATGAGACTTGGAAAAACCGGAATTGACGTTTGAAAACTGATTTTGACAAGCTGCTAACCTGAATTGACAAGGATCCTGGGAGTGAAACTGTGAGCTGTAAATAACTGCTGAAGGAAGATTTTTTTGCTTGTTTGGACTTTGCTGCGAGAAAAAAAAAAAGACAAAGAAAAATTCATTTGAACCATTCTTTGTTGTTGTTTGAATTAACAAATTCTCCACTTTCTGATTCTTTACAGATCATGGCTAACACTAGGCAGGATAATAGAGGGAGTAGGCGTTGTAAATATTTGGGTGTTGGTTTAGGTATTGTGTGTGTGATACTCATTATGGTTGTGATTGTGGGCATGACACTAGTGGAACTACAATGATAGAATTCCCAAGACTACCACTGCACTAACAGCTTGAGAGAGGTTTGAGCTGGATACAAAATATTTGCATGAGGGAACTAATGCAAAGGGGGAACTTTCCACTAACCTTTTCTATCGCTTGCTGAGTGAGTATGTTGAAACAATGGATGCGAAGGATTGCTTTGTGTGCACACAAATTCCTGTTTCAGTACAAGAGGGGGTTACCTATCATAGTTTGCCACTAACTTATGGGATAAGTTGTAGTCTGTTACTAACAAGGTTCTATAACCAGGAGGAGATTCAATATGTCTATTCGAATTATGACCTTGTGTTTTCTTATGTGCCTATAATAGAGGATTTGAGTGGGGTAGCTAGATAGTATAGTATAAAGTTAGTTAAAGGATTCTTTGAGTCGACATTGACGATTAGTACATCTTATGCACACCCCAATAATTTGACATGCTTGCTTACACCTGTAGAGAAAAGCTTTTTAGATCACATGGAAGATAGAAGAAGGGCATTAAAGGGTAGATTAGAAAAAGGATTGCAGCAGCGGCCTTTTGCTAGTAGTGATGGTTATGGTACAATCAGAGAACAAGGGAAGCTAGCTTTAGATGCATTATACATAGGGAAGCGCTGTATATTTAGGCCAATATCATATTATGACAATGTGTTTGTGGGAATGAGTGAATGTAAGCATGTGTTTTTGTTTCAGAGTAAATGGAAATTCATGTTAAACGGACAGGATCTGGCGATTCCAGGGATCTATCACATATGTGGACTTGGCGGCATATTTATACTCTGTTTGCGCCGGAATTGCGTTGTTTTTTTTTACGCAATTCCGACGCAAAACTAACTCCATATTTATACTTTGGCGTTAGACGCGTCTAGCGCCAAAGTCCATGGAGTTTGCGTCATTTTTTAGCGTGGACACCTACTTTGCGTTAATGATATGCAAGGTAGGCGTTCCCGTCTAAAAAATTGACTCCGAGGCATGTGCGCCGTATTTACACTCCCGGGCAAAACTCACGCCCGGGAGTGGGCGGGTCAAAAAAAATGACGTCCAGCCGCTTTTGCGCCGCTTTTTAGCGCCTGGTCAGGGCAGGCGTTAAGGGACCTGTGGGCTCGGAAGGAGCCCAGAGGTGCCCTCCCATGCCCCCAGGGACACCCCCTGTCACCCTTGCCCACCCCAGGAGGACACCCAAGGATAGAGGGACCCATCCCAGGGACATTAAGGTAAGTTCAGGTAAGTATTTTTTTATATTTGTTTTGTGGCATAGGGGGGCCTGATTTGTGCCCCCGTACATGCCACTATGCCCAATGACCATGCCCAGGGGACATAAGTCCCCTGGGCATGGCCATTGGGCAAGGGGGCATGACTCCTGTCTTTGCTAAGACAGGAGTCATTTCAATGGGGGTTGGGAGTCGGAAAAAATGGCGCAAATCGGGTTGAGGCGAAAAATTTGCCTCAGCCTGACTTGCCCCATTTTTTGGCGCCCAAGCTCCATATCAGCTACGCCGACGCTGGCTGGTGTACGTCATTTTTTTTCACGCACACCAGGCAGCGCCGGCGGCTAACGCCGGCTAACGTCATTGATTAAATACGGCGCCCGCATGGTGCTTCAGAATGGCGTTAGCCGGTGCTAATTTTTTTGATGCAAAACTGCGTTAGCGCAGTTTTGCGTCAAAAAGTATAAATATGGCCCTTAATGCTTATTACCGTCTTCCAAAGGAATGGTATGGGACATGTTATTTGGGGATATTTTTCCCAAAGATATATCAACTTGATGATTTGAAGAGGTTTCCGAAGTTGTCTGAATTACATCGTACTAGACAGAATAGAGAAACTGCTGCTGAGACATATTTGGGGCGATAATTCCTTCAGTGGGAGTTATCTTGAACACCATAAAGATTCAGAAGTTGTCTACTATTGTGGATAACATGCTGACAAACTTTTCTAGGGCTATACTTTTGACGGATACTGAACTTGCTGCGGAGAGGGCTATGACTCTTCAAAACAGACTTGCTTTAGACATTCTTTTAGCGAAAAATGGCGGAGTTTGTAGGATGCTTAATGATCGTCATTGTTGCGCATATATACCAGATAATAGTAATGAGATTAGAAGTATGCTTACTAATTTGACTAGAGATAGTACAGACTTGAAGGGATTGAAAGAACCAGGTGTTTGGGCGAAGGTTGGGAAAGGATTTGCTTCAGTGGGAAATTGGCTTAGCAACATTTGGCATGGGATATTGTCTAAAATAGTACAGGGGATATTGATTGTTATAGCTTGCCTATTTGGATTATGGGTGGCATATAAAATTAGTAAAAGAATAAAATTGAAGATGATGAAAAATAATAAGAGGAGGGAAGAAAAACAAAGGGAAAAATTGTATAGGGAAAAATCAAAGGGAAAGCGAATGAGGGAGGAAATTGAGTTGACAGAATTTAAATGATGTAAAATGTTTGGGGAAGGTTTTGTGTGATGACAAGAGTCATCAGAGGAGGTATTGTTGGAGGGTGTCTTTTATAAGCAATATGAACATGAAAAACTTGCAATGTATTGTGTAATGAAGCAGCATAAAAAATGTGTTAACATAGAAAATAATGCACACGTTTTAAATGTGCCCACGGGGAGTGGCTACCAATGTATACGAAGACTAATTAAAGCTTGTTAATTCTGAATTTTATATGCAATAATGTTTGAATTTGTATTAGTATAGCATGATTACAGTTGTGGGTGAAGAAGTCGTATTAGAAAAATGGAGGGCCTTTCGTTTAGCGAGGGTCTGGGCCTAGCTGCCTTGCCTCATATTAGACTGCATTTTCTAACGTGCAATGTGCAGTTTTTCTGAAGGACACGAAGCTGTACTTTTCAAGAAGTTATGTGTGTGTGTGTGTAGCAGTAGTAAATTCTTTCTCATGGGAGCCGACTTGCTCAAGGAGACGTTCTTGCTGAATGCAACAGTGTAATTCGTAACAGGTGCAAGGTTAACAGAAGTAGAAAACAATGGAGACACTGACTGGAGCGCAAAGTGTAACTTTTCTTACCTAACATTCCAATCAATGAAGACGTCAATAATATGGACCAATCCGCGACATGAGAACTGTGGTTTGTGGAAAATTATGGCAAGTCGCTTGAACAATTATTGGACAGAGATAACGATGCACCAATTATTATCCAATGAGGAGTTAAGGGCTAATTAGACAAGTTTTGATTTAACGGCGTGACTCAAGAGGAAAGAGAGACTTCTCTCACTCACGAACACTTTGTTATTCACTCTTGCTCACTATTCCTCTAGTGTTTTGTCCTGATACTCTAAACCATCCTCTACCCATTCTTGCCTAAGTTTTACTTCTCCTCCATATGAGGGAAGAGTCCTATTCCATTAGCTATGCTATATTGCGACTATGCCCCGTCCTATCTCTACTGATGAAGAATCAACTGATGTCCTGAGGACGAAGACTGACGCTGTTTGCTGATCCGTTGGATTGGTAACTATCAGATGCGAAATTGTAATTGTCTGTTTGCCTTTTCTTTCTAGGTATCAACTGCTATTTTGATAGAGGCCTTAGTTTAGATGGTTTTCCAAATTTGTGTTTACTAAATTGTTTTGCATGAAGCCCAACATGCTAATGCTAATTTAAGGTTAGTTAAGGCGTTCACTAATAACTTGGTGCAAATAGACAAAATGACTGAGTTCTTGCTTTGTTGAATTGTGTATTAATGAGACTTTGCTAAGTTGCTTCATATAAATGATGTGCTTAAATGCTGAATGAATATTCTTTATACGTTGATTAATTGTCTTCAAGTTGCTAATTTGAAGAGTTTACTAATGATATTGGGTGCAAATGAGATTAACAGAGATGACATTAGATTGTAACCAATAGGGAAATAAATATCCTAACACTTAATTAAATTGGTGTGGTTATTCGTGACCAAAAGGTCATGGTGTGTTCAATTTTGATTCCTACTAAATGTTATTGGTTAGTTTGTTGATTAGTTATTGAACTTTTGATTGGTTTGTTGATCTATTGATTTGTGATGCCAAGAAGATATCTCGTTCTGGGAAGTCCCCAAACGTGGTCCAAAGGTTCATTGACCTAGGCGTGTCTCCTTGTAAGTTTACTTATCAAGGCTCTGACGCGCTATCAGACGTACGAAGTGGACCATGTCTGTAATCATTTTTCCGGCAGAGCAACTGCATGTACTGTTTGTAATAAAATCAATAAACTGTTCTTGTAAAAAAATTGTGCTTCCAAGAAAGTGCAAGAACATTTATTGTGGTGCACCAACCCTACTTTAGTTGGGATTATTAAGATTGCTAGGGGAATTGCACGTTCTGTTGAATCTGTGTGTTTAATTTCTTGAGAAGCAAGTGAGCCAAATCGTATGAGTGTCAGTATAATTAGCAAGGGCAGTTTTCTGAAAATGGGAAAGATCCTTCCAGGAACATAAGTTATTATAGATGTGGCTCGAAAATACATGTACATTTACATTTACAATGTAAATTGTCCATTTATTGGTAAAATAGGCTTCAGGGGCTTCCTCAAAGAACGCGCCTCGACACGAAGTTGAAGGTAAGTGTTGTTTATTTCAAGAAATCCAGTTAATAACAGGAGCCCACCTATCTGTGTCCTGCCTTCTCGAGTCAGACTCGCCAAGTCTACAACTACCAAGATCAGAACACGAATGCAGCCACAGATCAGTAGCACCGGCAGAAACAAAGCGAACATTCTAATACATATTCAACAGAATACAACAGAGAGACAGTGCAGTTAACAAGCATCTACAGTTTGTTCAGAATTAGGCCTAGTGTTGATAACAATTTGGTTTATGTCATCGAAGAGAGGTGGGTTTGAAAGAGAAGGTATGTTAAGCTTATACAAAAAGATAGAAAGGAAGGGGCCTAGCACTGGTTTGCAGGGAATAAGCGTCACATTCTGTAGGCATTGCCAGAGAAAATAGCGTCCAATTATGTGATATCTCTTAAATAGCGGGATTTTCATGTCAAAAGCAACTCTGACTATGCAAGGTGAACAATGCTAAGAGAAGAGAGTTCATTTGTTAGGTACCCGAGAGTGTCTTTATGGACCCATTACACTTTAGGCAAGTTGTTTTGAACATACAACAGTGTTCTATTTGCTCACCATTGAAGGGTAATAAGAAAAAGATTATGGACCTGATTTAGAGGTCAATGGTAACTAGAAATGCTGCAATTTCAGGGATAACCCCCGAGTATGAAATATATCATTGTCTGAATTGCAGTGCTTCATTTGTAATAAAAACGTGCCTGCCCAAAGCACTCCTCCTAAACACGCGGCTAATGCAATTAAATGTGCAAACAGGGAATACTGAGACAGCATAATCCTGAAACCTTTTCGGGCCTCTTCAGTCCATTTACAGCCACTCCCTGCACATTCAGGTCACTCCTGCATCTTTCTGTGTTCTCCCATTATGACACTTTTTCGTTTTTCTCCTCTTCCGTTTTTCCCATGTGTCTTTTGCTCGCAGTAAATGCTTGAGGCAAAAAATAAGTGCCGGCCCTCAAAAATAAGTGCAGGTGCCCCGCACCGGAAACAACAAGCACAAATTAAGCACTGCTGAAATTGCCTAGATCGTAGGGTTAATATTGTAGAGAAAAATTAGGCACTGCATTTTAAACCTTATTTAGAGTTTTCTCCAAACTTTATATAAGGCAGTAGGTCATTATGGAGTACACTGAGCAGACACATGCCCTTGGAGAGAACACATTATGAAGAGGATTTTAGCCGGCAACGCTTTCATCGACACACCACTAAAAGCGATGTCACTTCAAAGAAAAATAAATAATGTTGAATTTCTGCAGCAAAAAACTAAACTCATTTAAAAAAAGAACGTTTATTTCTGGACTCGAAAATAAAGAAACATTGACATGGACATGCTCTCTGCAGTGAGTTCGCTTTAAAGGTACTTCTCGAAAAGGTGATTTTTCAGAGAAGCATATTTGTCGTCGAAAGACTGCGGTCCACAAGTTTCCAGTTCTTAGCGACAGCAGAAAATGCAGGTAATGGATAATTACTACACAGCAAGTCGAAAATGTTTATCCAGCTCGCATAGTGATCTTTGCGCCTGTTAACAAACCTCAAAATAAAATAGGCATGTAATGGGCATGGTATGGGTGCTTTCCGTCCACCATTCAGATCATAAACCATTGATCTTTTACCGACCCCCCAAAAGGGGGTTATGGCATTTGCAAAATGGATGCTGAAGGGACAGCTTCCACTTGGTGCTTAGTGACTGCCAGGATTGGAAGTAGAACTTCACACGACCACTACATACTCTCCCTAATGCCATTCATGCAATGCCAACTTTTATTTCTGAAAGCAGCCTCAGTCCTTTCAAGTAACTGCTTTGCAACCCCACCTTAGTATACCAGGGCCTAGACCCAGAAACCGGATGATGGGTTGATATGGTTTAGGTGGCTAGTTCCAGAAATAAGTCAAGTGCTTCTTTGGGAGGCCTATCGAAATTATCAAAACTTAAATAGATAGAGATATTGCTTGAGGCTTAGGATCGCAGTTTGACTTCGGCAGGCACCCAACCAGTCCTGGCCTCTCTCCCACTCACCATGTTACGATAACTCTCCCTTCCTGGAGAATATCCACAGCTTTAAGTACATTTACCAGTGTGGTGGATGCAATTGCAGAAGAGCAGATTGTCGAGGAGGCCACCTCAGAGAAATGTCCCACTTAGCTTTTTTTTTGTACAATAAACCTACTAAAATGAATGTTTAATTGTGGAGAACAAAAATAACATGTACTTGATTCCAAGGGACTGTGTCACGGACAATGTTTTCTAGTTTTCTGCCTGGGACAAACATGCTTCATTCAGATGCGGTCCTGGGTCACACAAAATCAGTGGCAGTAGCCACTACACCTACTACGACCCAGCAACCCTGTGGCAGGTAGGCTGTGGGGTTAATAGTCCCCCAAGGTGCAGGCAGGTGAGGTTGCTGTAGCCACTGTCGTTAACATGGTGTGCCCACCACCTCATAATGGGAGAGGTGAACCACGAATTTGGTTGAACTGAAAGATGTGTCTTCAGATTCTACCATTTGTGCAGCGATACAGGGTAATGTCTGGTTACTTACCGGTAATCTGCATTACTCCTGGTCCTGTAGTCCTCTTCCCCTTCATTACTATATGAAGAGGAAGCTCTCCATGACAGAAAAAAAGAACACAAGTGTTAGAAATGGGGTTTCTGGTTGGCTAGGGTATGCACCTCAGCCAGGCAGAACTTACCCACTCTAGTCAGGGCAAGGGAGTTACACGTCCAAGATAACCCCTGCTCACCCCCTTGGTAGCTTGGCACGAGCAGTCAGGCTTAACCCGGAGGCGATGTGTAAAGCGCTTGCACAACACACACACACATGTGACGCAATATCCCCACCACAAAGGAAACACAACACCAGATTATATGAAAATATACTGTATTGTACACAACGTAATTATCAGACCAACATCACATAATAGTACTATCCTGCTACCTTAGCAGTTGTCAGAACGTTACACATTAGTTACTCTGCAAACTAGCAGTAGTCACACATAACACACAGGTTACTCAGTATTCTGCAACATAAGCAGTAGTCAGGAAACACGTTATCACATTAAAACACTTGTCATAAGAATATCATAAAACGCCCATAGTAGGAACATTAGAAAATCTATGGCAAGTTAAGCAAACATATTAGCAAGTCATGCCCATAAAAGGAAC
Organism: Pleurodeles waltl; assembly: GCF_031143425.1. Classification (NCBI taxonomy): domain Eukaryota; kingdom Metazoa; phylum Chordata; class Amphibia; order Caudata; family Salamandridae; genus Pleurodeles; species Pleurodeles waltl. Next base: position 1,568,764,592 of record NC_090445.1, on the reverse strand, counting down.
ATGTGCACACATATGTAAAAGCATCATAATACAGGTAGGCAATACATCATAATTAATAAAGCCTGTAGCAAGAACTTCAATTATGGGTATATTGGCCCTTTTACAGGTACCTGACTTGATGAAGAGGCACTCCCAGTGCCTAAAACGAATAATGGGGCCCCGGCGCTCTTCTGCGCAAAACGGGGGCCTCCTTAACCATGGCAGATAGAGAGGGGCGGCACGCACCCTCTCTGACTCCTTGACGGGCCCCTTCTGGGACCCGTGATCACTGGGGGCCCCCCGGGCCTCCACCGGCCCTCCTGTGGGGGGCCAAGGTCACCCAAGACTTTAGGGAGAGGGGGGGCGGCACGCACCCCCCTCCAATTTGCAACGGGCCCCTCCTGGGGCCCGTGATCTTTTGGAGTTCCCCCCAGGGCCTGGGCCGGCCCTCCAATGCGGGGGGGGAACAAATGAGAAAGCCCCGAAGGGAGGACGGGGCAACCCGGCGGTGCGGGGAACCTCCGAGGAGGTTTCCACCCCGCCTAGCCTGGGGCTACCTCAAAGGAGGAGAGCGGGGGCCCAACGAACCTCGGGCCCTCGCGTCACTCCTCCTGGAGTGAGCATGGAGCCCGCCGGAGGCTCACAGCCGGCCCAGCCGCAGTCGGGGAATCCTGCCCGACCGGCAGGCGACTTCCTTCTCTTTTCCCAGGGCTGCGGCGGTGCAGGCCCTTAAGTCAGGGCCTTCAGGTGCCCCGGGGGCGCTCCTCGGAGCGATCCTCGCCCCGGGGGCACCGCTAGGAGCACACTTGCTCCAAGTTGCTTCGGTTGCCGCTTCTTCGTGCCCCGAGGGCACCAAAACCAGCGCGTCTCCGACGTGCAGGGATAACGAAGAAACCCGGGCTGCAGCGGTGAATCTCCGCCACCACGATGCGCTTTTTAAAAGCGCTTTTGCATAAACTGGAGCCCAGGTTGCGGCGGTGATGTCTCCATCAAGCGCTTTTCACAGCGCTAGGAAAATTATGCAGCCTGGGCTGCGGCGGTGATCTTTTAGCAAATGAAAAGCGCTTTCAAAGCGCAATGGCACCTCAGCAGCCTCAGCAATTACAAGAATGCCTTGTTCCTGGTTAAAGCATTCTGCGCAAAGGTTTAAAGGATCGTTGCAGGGGTCAGGGGCCACAGCACCCTGCCCCTGGGAACAACTAAACAAGAAGGAGCACAGGGCTGGTGGGCCCAGCTACAGGCCAGCACAAGGGGTGCAGATGGTGGCAGTTCCTCCTAGTGACCAGGCAGGTCACAGGTCAGCACAGCAGCAGCAGTCCATGGCGGTTTCCTGGTGAGTCCATTCATCAGCGTTCTGTGTCCAGTTTCAAGTTCCAAGAATGTTCAAATTGTGGGGAAAATTCCCCTGTACTTATAGTCCTGTTTTACAGTGTTTTACAATGATAGGGAGAGGAGGTTCCAGCCAGTTACAACTGGTTCTGGGAGTGCCCCCTCTCTCCTTTCAGCACAGGCTCCAAACATCAGTGGGGGGTTAACGACCCTATTGTGTGAGGCCAGGGCACAGCCTTTACAAATGTAGGTGTGCCCCGCCTCTCCCTTCTCTCAGCCCAGGAAGACTATTCAGCATGCAGATGCACCTTGGTGACACCTCCACCCTCCCTGTGTACAGGCTGTCTGAAAAGTATGCACAAAGCCCCAACTGTCACTCTGCCCAGACGTGGATTGGAGTCAAGCTGCAAAACACCAGAATTATAAGCACAGATAAATGCGCACTTTCTTGAAGTGGCATTTCTGTGATAGTAATAAAAAATACACCCACACCAGTAAGCAGTATTTATCATCACCATCACAACCATACCAAACACGCCTACGCTACCCCTCATAAATCAGACAATACCCCTTACACATAAGGCAGGGCATTTCTAATTCAATCCTATGAGAAGGCAGCACTCACAGCAGTGAGACACCAAGTTAGGCTGTTTGTCACTACTAGGACAGGCCATGCAATATGGCACATGTCCTGCCTTTCTACATACATGGCACCCTGCCCATAGGGCTAGCTAGGGCGTACTTTAGGGGTGACTTACATGTAGTAAAAGGGGAGTTCTGGGCCTGGCAAGTAAATTTAGATGCCAGGTCCCTGTGGCAGAAAACTGCGCACACAGGCCCTGCGCTAGCAGGCCTGAGACAGGTTTGAAAGTCTACTTCAGTGGGTTGGGCAAGCAGCGCTGCAGGCCCACTAGTAGTATTTAATTTACAGGCCCTGGGTATAGAGATACCACTGTACAAGGGACTTATAGGTAAATTAAATATGCCAATTAGGTATAAGCCAATCATACCAACTTTAGATGGGAGAGCACCTGCACTTTAGCACTGGTCAGCAGTGATAAAGTGGTCAGAGTCCTAGAGCCAACAGCGAGAGGTCAGAAAAACCAGGAGGAAGGAGGCAAAAAGACTAGGGATGACCATGCGTATGGCCAAAAGTCCAACAACGAGGAATGCTCTATCCCCATCTCATCCCCACCGGGGAGTACATAACCATGTACTTATCCAGCATTCCTCCTGAACTACCAAGCCCCCTGACTCGAAGGCCGGGCGTCTGGGAGGGAGGGTAGGGCGTAAAGAATGGGATGAGGACTACAGGACCAGGAGTAATGAAGATTACTGGTAAGTACTCAATATTACTCCCAGGTCCCAACATCCTCTTCCCCTTCATTACTATATGGAGAATACCCAAGACGAAAACAGAACGGCCTGAGAGAAAAAACACAAAAATATAATAAAGAAACACAGAGACAAACAACCAGGAACATGGCAAAAGTGATTTAATGAAAACAGCAAATTTAGGAGCAAACTGCCTGAAGATCTCCCAACCCAAAATTAAGTTCATCCCCCAACACATTCTGAAGACAATAGTGGGAAACAAAGGTATTAGCAACAGCCCAAGTGCTGCCCCACAAATCTCAGAAATGGAGACCCCCTTTATTTCCGCCCAAGAAGTGGCCATACCTCTGGTAGAGCGACCCTGTACACCTCCGGGAGGAGGAACACTGGACAAAGAATAAGCTAGTTCAATAAAATGCTTCAGCCACCGGCCAATGGAAAGAGAGGATGCCTTCTCCCCCATAGAAGAAGAACCAAAGGAGAGAAAAAGAGAGTCAGAATTACGAAAAGATTGAGTCCACTCAAGATAGACCAAAAGAGCTCTACGACCAATCCAGATCCCCTTCCCCAGGAGACCCCGCCTGCAAGGAAGGGAGGACAATCTCCTGAGAACAATGAAACTGAGAGGCCACCTTGGGAACAAAGGACGAATCCAGATGCAACACAACCCCATACTACGAAAAAGACAAAAAATGTGGAAGAGAAAAACTATTCAACAGACGAGAAACCAAATCCTCCAATTCTGCAAGATTACCCCAGTGGTGAACACTTGTGGGGCAGACTGGAGGCCAAACAGAAGGACTCTGTACTGATAGTGACACCCCTGGATACAGAACCTGAGAAATTGTTGAGAGGAGGGATGCACCGGAACATGGCAGTAGGCATCCTGAAGATCTAGGTGCAAAGAAAATGACCCTGAAGCACCAATGGAATGATCCTCTGCAAGGTCTCCATCTTGAAGGGGACATGGCTGACAAATTTGTTCAGAGCCTTTAAATCCAAAACCAACCGGAAGCACCCCGTATGTTTTGGAACCAAAAAGATTATTGAATAGAAACCTTGACCCAGTTCTGGCTCTGGGACTGGCACCACCGCCTTCTTCTGCAGCAAGGATCCGATGCCCAACATCAGTGCATTCCATTTTCCAGGGTCCGACGACAATGGAGTGGGACGCATCCCAGACTGAAAAGGAACAGTCTGGATTTTGATTTGATAACCATGGCGAACAATGTCCAGGACCCACATATCTGAGGTGGTGAGAGTCCATGCCAGAAGAAAATGCTCCAAACGGCCCGACCTCGAGATCCAGGACAGTCATATAGTCCGGAACAAGACTTAGGAGGAGGTGGGGGGGACTTGTGTTTCTTGTCCCTGCTCCTGCCCAGCAGAAAATGGCCTTGTGATCTCACAAACTGTCACCTAGAGGGAGCCTGTACAGGAGATTTCCTATGAAACAAACAGCGATCTCCCAAAGTGGAACGAAAAGAAAAGGAATGCTTCTTCTCCTTAAAAAGCTTATGCAATTTCTCCTCCAATTCAGCCCCAAACAACACATTGCCCTGGAAAGGAAGTTGCAATGGGGAAGTCCTTTGTGCCGCATCCGTTTTTCAGTCTCTCAGAACAAGATTCCTGTGAGCAGAAACACAAGCCCCCTGAGCTAGAGCTGATGCCCGCACAACATCAAAGGAAATATCCAACAGGAACTCAACTTGACGCTCAATAAGGGACATCAACCCTGAGCAGTCTGACGACCCATCCAAAGCACTATTCAGGCTTTGAGATCTGACAGTAAAGTCTGTGCAAAGTAAGTCTCATAAATTCCAGCCCTCAAAGCCAACTAAGTCCCAGATTATGCCTTCTTCAGGGACACATCCACTTTCTTATCCACAGCATCCCGAATAACTGCCTCCTCAGCCAAGTAAGTGCGTCCAACCAAACTGGCGACAAAAGAGTCAATAGGCACCAAGTCAGGCAACACCTAGGCCATATCCTGCAAAGGATACAACTTGGCCATAAAACGAGGCAAAAGAATCTTGTCAGGGTCCCTCCACTCCCGTTTTACCACCTCCTGAACACAATGATGAATAGGCACATCCACAGGAACAGAACTCTGGAACTGGTGCAAAAGAGAGCCAGAAGTGTCAGGAACCTCTTCCTCTGGAAGTCCATGTTCACCTTAACATGCTTGACCAGAGGAGGCAACAACTCCCTGGAAATATATTTGCCCTTCAGCTCCTCCTGAGAAGGACCCTCCAACTCCGAACTGGAAGAGGGAGAAGCAGCCGCCCCAGCCGGGACCACAACAGGATGGATGGCCTGTAACTCCAACAAGGACTCCCCAGTCAGTTTGCACAGATGGGCACCATTGCGCTTCCTGCTCCTCCGAACATGCCCCCGGGAAGAGCAGGAAGAAAAGGAAGAAGAAGTAGAGGATGATGAAACCTCCACTTGCCTCCGCTTTGAAGTGTGTTTTCCCATAGCGAATTTACACACCTAGAACAGCCTAACAACAGGTGCCAGCAACGACCACAACGCAACCAGCAAGATGTGAATTTAAAAAAAACCCGCCCCTCAAAAACTAAGGGGAAACGGGAATCACCGGAGGCCTCGTCCCTAACCAGAGAAAAAATAACCCAGGAGAAAAAAACCCTCATCAAACTGCTTCAACATGAAAGCGAGGGCAGAAGAAAAAATTAACCAGGAAGGGAACATAAAAGAGCAGCCAAAGTTTGATATTCACAGTGCAAAGAAGGTGAAAAAAAGCAAAATACACTTACCCGCACACCACAGCCACAGCATCAGCTTCCCCATGACGTTGCCAGCACAAAACATAAACCCGGAAGCAAAGGACGCGAGCTTCCGCTGCTTGAGCCCGCCCCAGCCACCTTGAGCCGAACACAGAACCCGCCCAGAGGCCTGTTGGCGAAACTGCAAGACAACGCTCTGTTCCGAGACCAGGCACCTGAGCAGAAACGCACCGTCATCCAGCTTTCTCACCGTCAAGCCGAAGGAAGCCACCACGCTGCTCGAGCCCCGCAGGAGCAGCCCATCCTCATTACCCCGTCATGGACTGAAAAAAAGAACAGGAGGAATGCTGAGTAAGTACATGGTTATGTACTCCCCAGTGGGGAGGGGGGGGGGATAGAGCATTCCTCATGTTCTTTTTTCCTGTCATGGAGAGATTCCTCTCCATATAGTAATGAAGGGGACAAGGACGGTGGGACCTGGGGTAATCATCCCTTCATATACAGGTACAGCGCCTTGAGACCTCACGGGTGATAAGCAGCATTATACAAGTACCTGATTGATTGCTTAAGTATGTACCCTCTTGATGAGAGATCTGTGCTTATTCTTGTAGAATTGGACTTGGTCACTCGATTAAGTTGAGATTTGATTCTAACTTTTTGTACCCTTTTCAAATTCTGCTATAAGCAACATGCATATTTATGGTGCCTTACAAATATAAGTGTAATCAGGTCATGCAGGGTTTGTATATAAATGAGGATTCTCGGTATGAGCTAATGTAAATTGGAAATTAAAATAGGCAAAATCATGCCATAACTGAAGTTGCTTCTAGCTTCATCTAGTATAAACAATATTTAATTGTCTGTGTCTTAAATTAAGAATTAAGGAAAGGATGCTAACTTCAAAACACTCATTTACTGTGCTCTCAAAATAAACAGACAGAAAACTCATTACCCGTGGGTCACTCTTTCCCTCTTCGAGCTCTTACTCACTTTTCCCTTCTATTATGTGCCAATACTTATACCACGCCAAAGCAATGAGTGTCTCCAAGGAAAAAGGATGGACATATTTGAATGCTGTATGCACCGCACAAACTATTTGGCGAGCACACAAATATAACAAGAAACAAGCGGTGAGCACAGAAATCTCTTGTTTGTCATGTTTCCCAAGCGCCCAAATTAGAAACAGCCAGGCAAGATGCCACTGGGCGCCGGGTTTATTTTGGGAGCAGGGCTCAGAAGTCTGCAGCTTGAATGAGAGCATCATTTTGATTCCGAGCACTTATGTCAAGTGCAATTTCAATGGGCTACAAATAGAACGAATCGGTGATCAATTGGGACAAATAATTTCTCACGATGCAGATGCCAGGCAGGGGGTAGAGAGATTATTTCAGAGCAGGTTTAGGCAGAAAGTTTGCAATGTGAAAAGGAAATGAAAAAAGACACACAACACAAACCACCAGGGGAACAGAGTTAAGAATACAAATCCTTAATTAGCAAATAGAATAACTACCAAAAGTATGATAGAAAGATACGGGTAAACCATGTTGGCCTGACTTTTTGCTATATATAAGATCCACAGATTGTCACCTCTGACACCCTTCACTGTTTATGGGTTAGATGGGTGCACAAAAAAGAACTGGAGTTTTGGAGGGTTTACAGCTCCGAAATACTTTGACATGGACCTGCCTGTCCAAGATAACTTCCATGGAGTTCTACCAATGGGTAGAAATAAGCACATCACACTTCTTGCGCTGTGATTTAGTTCTGGAAGCACATTCTGCACTGAAAAGTCAGTGCGAACGGCACCATGCATCATGCCAGAGGACACAGCTACTCAAGTTAATATTACTGCAGTTCAAGTAAATTTTTTACTCGAGCAGCAGCCTTTTGACCACGAACTGTGGCGACTGCCCGCATTGGAAAAATCTTGCTAAATATCCTCCTAGTGACCAAAACTCCTGCTAGTGGAAACCAAATCTCACTCGCTAACTTACTGTTTTGGCACACGTGCAGGAAGAAATTTAACCATGTGCCAATTGGCAGAATTTGGCTGGAAATCGAGTACAAAAGTGATGCTGGCTCGCCAAAAGTCCACCAATTTGGCCAGTGAAACAGAATATTTTGCCCAGCCGTAAAGAAAAAAAACATAGGGCCTCATGTATGAAGAATACATTCTCTAGAAGGGGTCGTACTTTTTACCAAATGTATACTTATTTTGCAAAGAGGATTAAGTATTAAGAGGTGTGGTAATAAATTACAGAATTATAGAGGGTCTACCTCCTAAATATTAATCTGGTAGGTTACAAATTACGATGTAGAACAATTGACTTCAATCACAGGCATGGTGGTTTGGTCTGTGATTGCATTTTAATAAAGCAAACTTTTTAACACAGAAAGAATTTTTTTTTTTTGTATTAAAGTTTGACTGAGTTGGCAGTGGTCCACTAGACTCGTTTCAAATTTCCCTGAAACTTTTCTCATGGTTCACAAAGTGGAAGGACCCAAAGGAGTCCATTCCCCTTCACAAATCAGAAACCACCCCCTTTGATGTGTCAGTATCTGATCAATAGTTTGTGACCACAAATGCAGTAACGAACCATTGATACATTCCTCTCTGATTCAAAAATAGGAGGGGGGCCCTCCTTTTGTGCCCCCTCCAATTTGCCAATGGGACAGGATCGTAAAAGTATTTTCTGAACTGTAAAAGGGCTTTTGTACATGAAGAAAAGCACTTCTGTGATCACAAATCGTGCACTTTTAAGAATCACAGGGTTTACATTTGAAAAAAGGACTTTGTACCTGAGGCCCATAATTCGCTATATGACTTTGAATGCAGCCATTTATTCTTTTACTAGTCCCTTGGAACAACACATCTTGTATGCACTATGGCAGGCTTTCAATTCTGTGCACTGGAAGTGTTTTATATGCTGAATACTTGGAATCTAAGAGGGTTTACCTTACCTCCGCTCTTACTATTGGTTAGAGGACCCTCATTGAATTGGATTTATCTTGTGAAAGTGAGCCCTACTTGTGCTAGCCAAGTTTTCCAGTGGCATAATGTAAAATGACGCCTCCTGCAGAATGTGGAGAGGAGCCCCTGAGTCTTCCATACCTCAGAAATATTTATTGGCCTTGGGACACGATGGGGCCCTCTTGAGGGATATGGGGCCCCCTGAATGAAGGGTTGGGGCTCCCCTGTGCTGCAGGTATTTTGCACTGTGCCCCTGATGTTTCCATGGTTCTCGATTACTATCAATGATATAGCACATTTATTTAATCTAATTCAGAATGTTTTCCTATGATGGCTAACATATTGATTAACAAATGGTAATATTTATAACTTTGATCATTCTTCCTCGCTTCAGCCCTTTGTAACGCAAGGTGTGTCCACCACCCAGGCATCCCACACTTTAACCAGAAAACATCCAGACCCCTTTCGGTCTATCCTGCCTGTAGAGTACTCCAGATATTGAAAGGGAATCTTGTGCAAAGCCCACTAAAAAAGGATAAAATGCCACAGAAACTTGATAACTCACTTTATAGCCAATTTGGTTTGATTAAGCAATATGGTTGGTGTATGCATGCATTCCCATTAGTACATGTGTAGGCCCTCTGTGCCCCAGAGATACACAAATATAAACAAGAGAAAGGCCATCAGCCAATTCGATACTAGCAACATTTGCTAACTTAATATAGCACAAACACAAATTGAAAGGCATACATTTGTAGATTTCATAATAAACACGTTTACATTTTCTTTTTTTTCACTCTGTTTGAGTTTTATTCCCATCAGTTGTTTCAACAGACAAACTGGAATTATGAAAGTCAACACATGATTCACCACCTCAAAGGCTTTCAGGCCTGGGGCATCTTCCAGGCTAAAGTGTTAATTGTCTGTCCTAAACAAGGGTGTATTAGAAATCTGACTTCAAAAAGGTTGACATTTATTGTTTTTTCTAATACGAATGTCCAAGCTACGCTAATAATGTTGGATGATGTTGACAGAGAGGTTTGTGAAGGTCATGGATCCAGTAAGTGAGGGAACTTGGAGCCCTAGTGAAGTGGGACATCGATCTGCCAGGGCAGTGTGAGGTCAAGCTCACCTCAGAATCCAGGTGTGGTCCACCTGCATTTGCACCATCTGCTGTTGAGTACAGTTTGGCACTTTAAAGTCCCACCTCACATCACTTCACTCTCTTGATTACTAACAGAGCTAGATCATTCCTATCAAAAACACACCAGCATTCAACAGCTTCTAAACATAATTTTTTGTGTACCCCAGTCGTGGCCAGATGGCTTGCTCCTTAGCCTTGAAGAAGCCCCAGGAATGCAGGCCAGTGAGTGGGCAAAACAAGTGCTGGCTGTCTTATTTCCACTATGTCTGTTAAAACAACTTATGGGAGTCAAATTAAGAGAATAACGAAAGTAGATCAAACAGTAGAAAAAATTAAAAATGTTTCACATAAATGTTTATGAAGTCTACAAATGTTAGCCTTTCAATTACTGCTTGTCTGTTTACTATTAATTAATCAAAATTTGCTACAGTGAAAGTGGGTGTTTGCATTCCTTGCCATTATGTTTGTCCATAGCCCGCCCTGTCATCACCAAGCATACCGGGATCAAGACTGAAGACCATGGAAACATACGTACTGTGTGAGGAAGAGTAATCAGAGTAAATGAAGATTATATGCAAGTAAACATTGAATGACCTCTTCATCTTAGCCTCATCCCAGGCATTGCTATGTGGAGAACATACCAGAGCAGTACATTCTTAAACCAAGCCTCAATAAAGATGCCATTCTACCTTAATCCCAAGTCAAAAATATTATCGGTCTTTAATACCTTACACTAACATTGTGAAGTCTTAAATGTTACGGAATGTTATGTCCCAGGTAGGAATATTGTATTTTATTTACTTTTTAATATTGATGTAATCAATATTTTTATATATGTGTTTTTATATATTGGTGTTAATAATATTGTTCATAGTGTGTTTATTATTATTATTTAAATAACGTATTTTATTTTTTAATTGTTAATCTATATTATGAATGTTATTGTTTTGTATAGTTTGTAGTATTTTAAATTATTTTGGTAATTTTGAAAACCTCTACAATACAAAGTTTCAAATATATGTTTAAATATTTTTTTATTTTGAATTATTAGAATGTACAACAATTAAAATGTTTCTGAAACATAAAAAATAAACATGTAATTATTTTTTTAAAGGTCAAATCAAATTTTACATATACTTTATTAATCAGTCAGAAAACTTTATTCGGCATAATGCCATAAAAGTGCACGTGCATATATATGTATCACCATAAAAATACAATACTTATTACATAATTATAAAAGCAAATATCTTCAATCTGCTGATTTACAAGGATTATAAAATCACAACATATCCCTTAGCCCTTCTAAATCAAAATATAATAGTTAATACTTATAAAATCATATGCATCAATAAAACAGTATTTAAAATTGCATTAACAAGTGGTCACGTCAACTAATTCATATCGATTTCTAATAGCAATAGCTGATTTGATAAAGCTTAAAATGGAACTACACATTTGTTTAGATGAGAGGCTTTGAATACCAATCAGACCTTCCTTGTGAGAAAGAGTGTGTAAGTTGCGCAAAATTGGTAGTATAAAAGTTTTCCTAGGATCTGAGTAAAGTGAACAAAATAAAATAAAGTGGCAAGTGCTTTGTTTCGAGATGTTATCACAAGGGCATGGTGATAATGTTTTTACCCACACACATTTTGTTGGAAATGCCACTCTAAAATGGATCATATTGAATCTTAATAATACAAGTAAGGAATATAAGGTGGGAAATGGAAACCAAACAAAGTAGGGTTCTAACGAGTTTGAAAATGGAATTTGTACATATAGCTCAAATGATCTCAATTTCTCTGCTGATTGATATCTAAGGTTCATAACATACTCCATATAGCGGGATTTAACGATATCCTTTGCATTAGCAGGCATAAGCTCCGGGTTAGGATACATGAACTCCAAGTCCAAATTTCGGAAATAAGTTTGAATAAAATTTAACCATGGAATTTTGTTGTGGTTTGCTAACGAAGAACAGTCTTTTACACAGTCCTGTGTTAAAGTGGCCGCCGGGGTTGACCATACTTTTATCCATAGCAAAAGGGGGGCAATATCTATCAGATCATTAATGTAACCAATTCCCAGCTCCTCATGGCATATAATATTCGCTACATTCTTGGGTACCATTAGTAGTCGATGGATAAATTTATTCTCCGCCCGTTGTAGAGTAATTGAACTGGCATATCCCCAAAGCCCCCCCCCCCATAAATTGCCGCCGACACACATTTGGATTTATAGAGCGGAATGATCTGATGAACTGGTCTATGCCCTAGTCTACGAGCAAAACGGAAAATTGCTTCAACATTTCTTTCCATTTGTAAAAGCTTAAAATTCAGATTGGGTTTCCATGACAAAGAGGAACTTAGGTACAGGCCTAGGTAAGAAAAATCTTTCACCTTTGTTAGGGTGTTCCCCCCCATTTTAAAACATTTATTACGTGTATTTCTAGGACCACAGATCATAACATGTGACTTTTTAAAATTAACTTTCAGATCAAGCTCTTGTGTATACGTTAAAAGAAGGTCCAGAGGGTCTGTAGGCCATTAGCCGTACAGGCTATTAAAACAGCATCGTCAGCATACAGTAAAATTGGCAATTGTCTAAAACTCATCCTTGGACAATCCTTACCATTTTGGGCTACATAACTATACAAGCCATTTATATATAACAAAAATAAAAAAGGTGCCAGAGTACAGCCATGTCTTACACCCCGATTGGATGCAAGGGGATGGGACCTTTCGCCGTGTTGACCAAACTGAATTGAAATGGTAAGATCAGAGTATAAGCGTTTGATCAGATCCAACAAGTCTTGCTCAACCCCCATTGTATCCATTAGTGCCCACAGTTTCACTCTGTTCACCGTGTCAAATGCACTGGATAGATCTATAAAGGCTAAGTGGATAGATTCCCTTTTAGCAATAACATATTTGCTAAGAATCAGATGTAAGTTTAGGGCCTGATCCACTGTACCTAATCCAGGCCTAAACCCATATTGAATTGGCGATAAGATGTTTGTACTTGCCACCCACTCCTCAAGCCGATTCAAAATTACACTCCCCAAGATCTTTGCTGTAGAGTCAATGAGAGAAATGGGTCTATAACAAAAGGGGTCAAGCCTATTACCTTTTTTAAGTTATTGCCATAAGCCATGATGAAGGAATAGCGCTTTGAATGGCACTATTCAGAACATTTGTGATTATCGGGACCCACAAATCAGGTAGAGATTTGAATAAGTCCACTGGTACCCCATCAGGGCCGGGGGATTTCCCTAGTTTCATTTTGTTTATTGCTATAGCAACCCCATGTATCTCAAGTAAAATTCCACTCTTATTTGGAATGGGAGTAGCCAAACCCGGAGAACCACTTAGCTCCGTGCCATGATTAGGGTCATTTGTGGACTGAAATACAGATGAGAAATGTTCTACCCAAACCCCCTCTGGTATCATCCTCCCTATTTTCTTGTCCTGAAAAGTATGGATGGTTAACCACCTTCCAAAATTGAGAGGGGTCCCTCAAATCCGTGGCTGCCATGAGATCTTCCCATGCTCTAGTACGTATTTCGTTCTTCCTATCCTCAAGGACTGCCTTATATTGGCCCCTAGCCTGTATGACTAAGTCACGGTTAAATGGAATAGTTTTAATAGCTGTTTTCAAATCCCTGTGAGCAGCCGTACAGGCCGAATTAAACCAGCGTTGAGGTTTTACGCCTTTAGAGTGTTCAGCATACGTCAGTGCCTCGGAAATAGCACAACTTAAAGACTCATAGGCAGATACAACATGGACACAGACAGGTTGCAAAGACAGACAAATATTAATGTGGGCCTTATTTTGTGTTATGAACTCCTCATGAAAGGTATTTGAGTTTACTCTCTCCCACTTCATACGGAGCCAAAATTATTTTAAAAACCACTTTCCCCTTACATTCTGTCCTAGGTAAAATTGCCCTGGTTTTAAGGGCTAGTTTTATACTCAAGAAATTATGGTCGCTGGCACAGTGGGATATGATCTTGAAATCCACGATTTCCCGATGGAGTGAAGGGCAGATAAGAATGAAGTCAATAATACTACCATTCGCGCTCTCAGTATACGTGGGTAATTCCCTTATCTGGGTATTTGTCGTATCCCTTGAGAAAATAAGGTTGAATTTATAAATAAGGGAATTCAGAGTGTTACCTGAATTAGAGTGAATAAAATGTGTAAGTGACTCTCTACAATCTATAAGGGAGCCACATATATGGGGTAGTTCATAGTTACACAACTGAACATTGAAATCTCCAACCCAAATCATATCAAATTCTCTGTCCTGGAGTTCTCCTGCAGAATCTATAAAATCGGTTAGTTCTTCGAGGCTTCCTGACAGGGCATTACACGGAATGTTGTTATAAAAATTCAGAAGTAAAATATCCTTACACCCAGCCATTGATAATAAGACCACCATAAAAAGGCAGAAGACCAAATCAGAGAGACCTCAATTTTTGGGAGTAATAAAGACACAAGTACCAAAAGCCCACCACTTGCTCTACTCGCAATGGATGGAAGAGCAGGCTGAAACACAGAATAATATCCATCCAAATAAAAAGGAGCCATAGACCAAGTTTCTTGGAAACAAATAATATCATAAGTGGATACAAACTCCAACCATTCTTGGTTTCCCACTTTAGATCAGAGCCCTGCGATGTTCCAACTGATTAGGGATAGAGACTCAATACTTTCCTGGGGCGTATTCCCTGGCTCCTTATTTATAACAATGTCTGTTACATGCTGTAATAAAATAACTGATTCATCAGAACCTATTGATGATGCCGGAGATATATGCCGTCCCACCATCTCATTTCCATACAGAATTTCAATTGGAGACGCCTTCCCCTCCACTTGTCAATCATTAACGTCAAGAGGTGACAGATTTTGATTACCTTCGAAATCAGGGGTGGAATTCCATAATGGTACCTTTAGCGGAACTACATTTGGTCCGTAAGGAACCTTCATGGAGGGAACTGATAGAACAGTTGGCTCATAGAAAAAACTTAGAGGGTGAATTTTGATCCCACCATCCCCCTTCGCACACAATGGCAGGGTCACCAGCAGATAGTTAACCAAATGAGGGTTGGCAAAATTTATCACTATACAATCTCCTTCATATGCTTTATTGGACAAACCTACCCACTTCACCCTTCTTGCCATAATAATTCTATTATTTAAATCATCTTGGCATCTAAGTTTTCTCCTCATCCAATGTGCACATTTCCTTATTAGAGCCCGAGTGTCTTCTTTCTGAGTACATTCAAGAGGGGGCACATTAGCTAAAACTAAAACATATGGCATACTGTCCGGCGGAAGCTGTAAAACCTCTATTGGAATGACGGATGATCTGGGTCTAGCGGCTGTATCAGGTTTAAAAAAAGTAGTCATACTGCCAGTCAGAATAGGCAAGAGATCTTTAGGTAAATCACCATATAAGCCACAAGTGGATTTACGGTGAGCCAAAGCTTGATCATAATCCATTAAGCAGTTAGCTGGATAAAAGAAGCCACGGGATTTATATCAGTTTTTGTAGTAGGCTGTTGAGATAGAAATTTAAAAACAGTTTCTTGTAGCTGCTTGAATTTGGAGTTAATTAATAATGTTAATTTCTCCTCTAAAGCCACAAAAAGCGGTTTAAGGATTTGGTCCAAATTGGGCAGAGAGTTGCCGTTTACGTTCCTACTGTCTAAGCCCAATTCTCCTGATGGTAAACTTGTCATGGGGAAATGATCAACGGGGGTATCCGATAATGGAGAAATAGGTTCCTTAGCCTTCGGCACTTGTTTTAGCAGCTTGGTGCTTTTACGATGACCTCCGGATTTCCTTTTTTTGGAAGGAGGAGAGATAGCAACTGTTCTATAGTGGCTCCACTGCATACATCAGGGGACTGTAGGGAGTACAGAGCATTCATTTTATCTTTAGATTGGGGCAGACCAGAATTAGAAGGGGCAGTTAAAGAATCGGTAGACAGCATATGAATCGTAGGCTCTAAAGGGATTCTTTGAGTTAAATTGTTGGCCACCCCAATCCTTTCTTCTGCTTGCCCAATTTCAGTTTCAATGGCCCCAATAATTGTGGATAAATAACTAGTTATTGATGATTGAATGGGCACAACATTTACTCCTTCAGCCCCGGATGTAGTGTTCTTCCTTTTGCCCATTGTATTCAGATAGTAATGGGGCAAAACCCCCCCAAAATTAGTCAAAACAAATAAGGCACAAAGGTGCTATATAACGGTTTGAAATACGTAGATAAATAAACTACTCAATTAGCAGGTCAAAATGTATGACTTACTTCTCCTCTCTTCCTTGGATACTGGTCACTGTACCTCCTGATCTGCAGGCCTCAGAGGGGGGGCCTGGCCTCAACCGGTCACAGGACGGGCACAATGAAAGGGGCTTCTGGGTCCGCCCCCTCTGCTGCTCCAGTCTCCCAACTCCTGTTTTGCGCGACTTTATTAATCATTTTCTAATTTCCTAATGTAAATTATTAAAACATTTCAAATATTTGAATTATTTTGTACATTATACATGCCAATTAAATGTTTTAGTTTATAGTTATGTTACATTTTATTTGTTAATATTTTTTAATTATGATTTATTACTTTGTTTTAATTAGAATTGTCTTTAAAGTGGTACTGTTGTGGATTGCTTAAAAATATGTATTTGTATTTATTTATTTTAAATAAATGTTTTAATTTAATTTTTCTTTTTCTTGTTTACATAAAAAGACTGTGTTTTTTGTGTACTTTTGAAATGTAATTGTTGAATATATACAAATACATATTTGTAAGCAATCCACAACAGTACCACTTTAAAGACAATTATTTTCAAAATGTAGTGATATTAGGAGTAAGAATTGTAACACCATTGCAAGGCCAAGATTTTAACTAATATGGGTAAGTTTTGAGTGGGAATAGGTAACCTACATCCCCAAATCAAAAACCTTCCCCAATGAGAATATGATTGGATTGGGAAAAGGTGATCTGTCAGCTCAGGATCCAACACTTTACCCAGTGTGGCTAGATATGGGGTATGAATAATTAATCTGCAACCCCCACCCAAAGTCCACACTTTCCCAAGTATCGTTAGGTTTGGAGTAGGGATAGTTAGTTTTCCCGCCCCAAAGTCTACACTTCTGCCAATGTAAGTTTAGAGAGGGAATAGTAAATCTAACCCACCCTAAAGTCCAACACTTTCTGCAATGTGGCTGAATCTTGAGAGGGTAAAGTAAATGTAACCTTTTCCAAATTCCAAAATGTTCCCTAATTTGGGCAAAATTTAATTGGTAATAGCTAATGTGACCCCATCCAAAGTTCAACACTTTTCCCAATATGGTTAAGTTTGGAGTGAGAACAGTAAATCTACCCTCCAAAACCCAACACTTTCCCTAATGTGGCTAGGTTTGGAGTGAAAATAGTTAATCTAAACTTTCAATCCCCTAGCCCCAGAAAGACCAACACTTTACCCAATGCAGTAGAGGGGGAATGGTAAATGTAACTTCTCTTAAATTCAAACACTTTCCTTAAAAGTGACTAGGTTTGTAGTAGGAAAAGTGAATATAACTTTCCAAATTCTTTCCCTGCTTAGCTAAGTTGGTCAGTTCTGAAAGAAAAGTATGCCAAGTGCATGGGCAGTGCAGGGGCCCCCAGGGGCACCCTGAGTCCCCCTTACCGCCAGCCTTTCCATGGCAGTGTTTACCACCATGGACAGGCTGGCGGTTGGGGACTCATAATCCCCGGGGCAGCGGTTCTTGCACTTCTGCCCTGGGGATTATGACCGCCTGGCGGAAGCCTGGCGGTCAAGTGGAGGGGCCGGCGGTATGGCCGTGGCTAATGCGCCATGGTCATCATACACTGGCGGTACACCACCAGCCTGTCAGCGGTGTTGCCGCCAATGTCCCGCCGGCCGCCTGGGTCGTAATGAGGCCCTTAGTGCCTTATTAGGAGTTCGGCAGATGGGAAGACCTGTCCGCCGAGGTAGCCAGTGTGGCAGCAACCTCCCAGCCGGACCCATTAAGACCTTACCGCTATGCTGATTGGGGGAAACCTCGGTTTCTGCCAGTCTGCCCAGTCGGAATGGGGCAGCAGCATTGTCTCTGGCTTCTAATCAAGCCAGTGGCAATGCTATCACCTGCAGGGTGCACCAGTACCCTTGCAATGTTTATTGTCTGCACAGCAGACAATGAACATTGAGAGGTTGCTGGGAAGGGCCCCCCCTGTGGCCCCCTGCACCTGTTCTGCGCCAGCCTTTTCATGGCGGTGATATTGCCATGAAAAGGCTGCCAGAGAACCAGGTCGTAATCAGCTGGGTGGCGCTGCATGCTAGGGATTAGGCTTGATCCCAATGTGAGCCCCCAGGTTCAAACAAGTGAAGTTACATGTTAACATTTTCAGAGTGAGCTTCCTACTGAGTTCAGGGATGAGTTAGGCTGTTTTTAGGGTTATGTGCACAAAATCTGCTAAGGTCATGGTGCCAATCCAATTAAGGCCACGTTAAGAAGGTTACCAGTGTCAGCACATGAAGCTGTAAGATCTGGACTAAACAAACAAGTCAAGTCTGAAGTTATTGTCCCAGTAGAGGTTAATGAGTGGCTAGCTACAGTAGTGATGGCGAAGAAAGCCAATGAGGACCTGAGCCTGTAATAGACCTGTGAGTTCTGAGTAAGGAGATTGTGGAGGTTGTGGTAGATAAATTCCTTCTAACAAATATTATGGACATACTTACATAGATAGGCGAGTCCAAAATATTTCACCACACTATATATGGCCTTTGTCTATCACTAGATTAGGTTTTTCATAAGAGATCACAGGAACTTACCACGCATATCACTTAAATGGGGACCTACAGATGTAAATGCATTTCTTTTTGTTTTCAAAGGATTATGTCATTGTTGTTGGATATTTTACAAGGGGTAATTTTTTATCCATATGGTCTGTTAGTATTTGGCAAGGATTGCTGGAAATATAACCAAAGGGTCAGTAGTGTGTTTAGCTTTGTTGGGGACTACAGGCTTACATTGAGAGTTGACAAGTGCTGTTTTGGGGAAAAAAACTGATCAACACCACTATTTATCCAACTGTTTGTTATTTGCATAAAAATTACACATCCCCGCCGCCATCTGCTCCTCCCCCTCGATAACGGGCCTCCCTCTGCCGAGTGGCACCTCCAAAATATACTTATACACCGATGACGTCCTTCTAACTGTGACTGACATGGAACGTTCTCTACCAGCACTGCTGGAGATTATCGATGGATTCGCACCCCTCTCTGGTTACCGCATAAACTGGGACAAGAGCGAGTCCCTCCCCCTCTCGCGCGTGACCACAAAAGCTGCGCTCCTTGGCTTCCCATTTCGATGGACACCGAAGCGCCTCAAATATCTGGGAGTACTAGTCAATCAAGGTCTGGTCCATATGGTGGCAGACAATTTGGACCCCCTCATTGTGCGGCGGAAACTTGACTTCGAGAAATGGAACCATCTGGGCCACTCCATGTGGGGCAAGAACCAGGCGGTAAGAATGGTCACTGTACCTCGCTTCACTTACGTTTTGGGACTCCTACCACTACAAGTACCTTTATTGACATTGCGGTCAATTGATGCACAAATTAGAGCCTTTGTGTGGGGCTCTACGTGACCACGTCTGGCATCAGCTAAACTAATGGGGTGCCGCTCCCATGGGGGAATGGGACTTCCCTCGGTGGAACATTACGCACTAGCTCTGCACCTATCACAACTGGCTCATACACTGCCTAGATCGCCGGAACCGGCATGCTTTCCCATGACGGGGGACTTGGCGGGCTTTACCATGACGATCTCTCGTCTTCCAGTACAGCGAACCCGATCTTAAAGGCGACCCGAACGGCCTGGCGCAAGGCCCACCGCCTGTTTGGGGTACATCCTCTCCTGCACGCCCAGGCCCCCTTATGGAAAAACAACGGATAGGGAAAGAGGTGCTTAATTGGCCGCAGTGGACCAGAGCCAGTATCATTAACCTTGCTTAGGTCTTGGAGGATGGAGCACCTAAATCCTTTGCTAAGCTGCAGGGGGAATTTAACCTCCACCCGCGGCAGGAATGGTGATACCTGCAACTCAAACACTGTTTACAACAGTGCGCTGACACAATTCGCTGGGGATTCCAGACTTCGCCCGTGGTAACTTATTTAAAAACATGAGGAAAGCACAAAGGCATTATGGCAGGCCTCTATAAGGTCATCACACAAAATGTATACTCCCAACCTCTCCTGGAAAAACTACGCCTACAGTGGCAAGACCACCTGCAGCGGACATTTGACTCAGAGGACTGCGAAGACATTCTGGAGGCCCTGGACAAGGGTACTCGAGAAGCTTGGCTAAAATTCTGTCTCTTCAAGGTAATTCATGATTGGTACTGGACCCCAGTGAAATTTTACAGAGCAGGGCTTCTCCCACACGCGAAGTGTTGGCGCTGCACAGAGTCACACTGCGATCTGCTTCATATCCTAATTGACTGCCCGACAGTCCAGCCTTTATGGAAAGCTGTGGGTCTCACTCTGGCTGAGTCCATACCGCTTCAGATACCTCTCTCCCCCGCCCTTATTATAATGCTTCCCTCCCGGCCCTACCCAGGCCGCTGAGACGATTGTTACATACGGCACTGGCAACTGCAAAAATCTGTATCCTTCGTCAATGGCGATCAGCAATCTCCCCAACCCCAGAGGAATGGATTGTGGCAATGACCAGCATAGCCACACACGAAAATTCCTAGCAACTATGCCCCCCTTACCCCTCCCCCCTCTCTCCCTCCTCCCTGCACCTTTCGCATGCAACTTCCATTTTGCCCTACCCTTCCCATGCCCCCCATCACCCTCCTCCCCCTCCTAGTATTTCAGTCCCCCCTCCCCCAGACAGCAGAACCCAACCCAGCCATCACTTTAGGGAGTTCGCTAACACTCACGGAACATCCTCACCCCGTCTTTACCTTTCCTCTCCCCCCTTCTTCCTCACTCCCTCCCCCTTCTTAATATAGTGCCTCCTGCTGCCCTTCTGACACCAGCCCCCATCTCTCTCTTTCTCTTATCCCTTCTCCTCTACCTTTTCTTCTCTCTCTCGCTTCTCTTCTATCATCTCTCTCCCCATATGAGGGGTTGCTTTGCATTGTGCCCGGTGCAGGCCTTAGTGGGGTTTGCAAACATCCTCTGATTAGGAAAACTGACACAGGCCCCTTACTCCCTCTTCTACCGGATCTTCTCAATGCTGAATCTTAATGAGTCTCAGCTGTCGCACGAGGCGCTAACCTTTACCCATGAACAGTGCATGGCTTTGCGTATACGGCCCCAGATATCCCGATCTTTGATACGAAGGGGAGCAACCCGCAAAGGCGTCCTAGAATAAATATATGGAGCGAAGTCACTTCAAGCAGCGCCTCATCACAACGGGACATGTCACCCCAGACGCCGCACCACTAGGCCGCCTACGTTTCAATTTTGCCCCCCTTTTCACCCTCCCCCTCCCCTCTCCCCCCTTCCACCCTAGACCCCTTCTCTTCCCTTAATCTTTATTACTACTGTCCTTTTACAATGCTTAGAAGTTTTGCTAACTGTACTTAGCTTAACTTGCCCTCTATGTGATACAATCTGTCATTTCCCAAATGTACAGGGACCCAGGTCCCCTTCTGTTCCGTATCACCTGGCAATGTTAATAAAAAATGTAAAAACAAAAAATTACACATCCCTGACATTTCTTCCTTTTGTTGAAATGATTATTAAGTGTAATGCTCACCAGTTTCTACTTCACCTGTAATCCCTGTAATGCCTCCAGGGTGGAGTATGAATAACACCTTCTTATCCCAGGGCAAGAGATTGAGATGCTTGGGAGAATCATCACCTGATGCCAGACTGATCTCTTTTAAAAAAAAATTACTTTTTGAGTTTTTTGCATATTTTGCATAGTACATCATTGAATGCGGTGCAACATCGGAATGTTTGCCCCCATATGTATATGACAATCAGTTGTCATTGTTCTCTTATCGCATGCAGAAATGTAGGCTCATATTGATTTACCAAGTAGAGATAATAAGAGTAAAAGAGAACAGAACAATAATAACTTTGAGCCTGGTCTCGTAGTGCGGGCATGAGTGTAATGCTGTGTGCAGTGTCTTTTGGTTGCTCGGCTAGGTGTTGCATGGTCTTCTTTCAAGTGCTGGACTGAATTGGGAAAGAGATTGATAGCCCGGTCTGTCCTTTGATATTCCGGTGACTTTGTGTGCAGTTACGGTGCATAGGTGGGATCATCAGTGTTGCTTTGGATATCATCTCAGGTTGCAGCTATAGGGCTATAGGCCGTGAAGTTCTTCCCTGAGCAGTGACACCGATTCCACAGCAGACGAGTGTACCACTCTAGTCTGATTCTGGCCTTCCATCTTATCGTGATTGTGCCCCTGGCCAGCAAAAGTGCCAATTCAATTAATTAAGTAGTTACTCCCTAACCTTTCTGGTGTCTGTGGAGGCCCACTATAGAGTTGACCATTCTGTTCAGGTCTCGATGACCCGTGACCCTCTGGAGGATCATGCAAACTGCTTCTCAGAAAGTATGCATGATAGGGCAGTCCAAAAACATGTGCACAATATCCACTTGGATATATACCGAGGGCATGTAGAGGATACCGTGAGGTATATTTTAGAAAGCCTGGCTGGTATAAGGTAGGCTCTGTGTGGGATGTTATGCTATATGTATTGGAAGCGGGCATTGCATGAAACCTTTCGTGGATAATTGAGTACCCTTTTCCACTCTTTGCGGGTCAGAGGGGCCCCTTGCCAAGACATCTCTGTGTGGCCTGGAAGCAAGGGAACATATACTGCCCCGCAGGTCATTCGAGCACTTGTGAATGTCCCCCTGTGGGTCCTTGAAGTTCGACACAGCATCAACCTCTTCCATTATTATGTCCCCAATGTGATTTCTCTGACTACTGGTTGTTGTTTGTACTAGGGCTCCTAATAACTGTAGTTCAACCTTCACAAATTCATCCCCCATAACATTCAATTAATTTCCAGAAAATCCAGGGGCTCTTATCCCTGCTATTGTTTAAAAAAATAGACTACAAAAAATCAGGGTTTGGATAAAATAGTAGGGCTGCTGCTGATCCTACTCCTGATGTGAGTGAAGATAAAGTGAATGGTAGTATTGGTAGAGCCCTTGCTTTTACATTGTTCTGAAAAAGCAATTTATTTAAGCTGATGATTTTCAGCTGTGTGTGTGCTAAATGAAGAAGGCATCCACCATTTCGATACACGCATATGATTTTGATGAATACATCTGCCCTTTTGCTGGAAGCATACAACAAATGTACATTCATCTGAGCTTAACACAGCCTGTCATTCTGTAATGGAGGAACACTGGCCGGAACTCTAAATCAGGCTCAAAGGGCCAGATGTATGAAACATTTTTGCACTCGCAAACGGTGTGAATCGCAAAAATCGGCCGTTTGCGAGTGCAAAAACGTGGTCTGCGATGCATGAAAGGCATTCGCAAACCAAAAATAAGAAATCGCAAAAACTGCGATTTTTTGTGTTGCAACCTGGTTTTGCAAGTCGCATTTTGCGATTCGGTCTTTCCAGTAGGAAATTGCAAGGCGCAAATTGCGATTCGTACAATCCAAGTTGCAAAGATATGCATCAAAAAATCGCAAATTGCGATTTTCGCAGAATGGCATTTTGCACATGCAAAGTACCATGAACTGAAACCAGGTGGTAACCAGGTGTAACCTATATAAAGAGGCCCAGAATGCCTCAGACTGTTTTCCACAATGGCTGCACTCTACGTCATGGCGAGGAGGATGAGGATCTTGGCAGGTTTGAGGAGAGGGAGGAGGAGACAGGAGCGCATTTTCAGAGTGCGCGTTACACTTTTTGACCTGACAGAGGAGGAAATATATGAGAGGTATAGGTTGAACTCAGCCATGATACTTGATCTGATAGCTGAGCTACAACCCATACTGCAGAGCAGAACACTAAGGACTCACAGCATACCCACCCATGTGCAGGTATTATGCTCCCTCCACCTACTCGCCCCAGGGAGCTATCAAGGGGTCATAGCAGCAGCTGGAGGGGTCACACAGAGTACCCTCTCCAGATTTTTCAATGCATTCATCAACGCCATGCTGAGCAAACTACACCAGTACATCAGATTCCCCCACACCCCACAGGAATTACAGCAGACAAAAATAGAGTTTTACCAGATAGCACAGTTCCCCCACGTCCTTGGTGCCATAGATGGCACACCTGTGGCAATCTGTCCACCATCAGCCACAGAGTATGTGTACCGCAACAGGAAATACCAACATTCCATGAACATACAGGTGATATGCAATGCCTCCTACATCATTACTGATCTCGTGGCCAGGTACCCAGGGAGCACACATGATTCTTATCTTTCGCCACAGCGAGATTCACACAAGACTGCTAGCTGGGGAGTTTGGTGAAGGATATCTACTAGGTAATGTCCCTCTGTACACCGGTGCATAGATGGCGTACCCATGTCAGATGGCTCAGTTATTCATCACAGCCTCTGTCCCTTCCAGGAGACACTGCTTACGCAGTGCGCACCTACATGATGACGCCCTACCTCAATCCTACAACACCAGCTGAACGGAGATACAATGCAGCACACAGGGCAACCCGCAATATGGTGGAGCGCACATTTGGACTGCTGAAGAGTCGCTTCTGGTGCCTCCACAAAAGTGGAGGGGCACTACAGTATAGTCCAGAGACAACATGTAGAATAGTGGCTACTTGTGCAATCCTGCACAATATAGCTACAACCAGGGGCATACCTGTAGAAATCAGTGATACTGAATCAGATGAGGATGACAATCCCATACCACCTCTACAGCCAGCAGGCAGGACCAGTGCAGCAGAGGGAAGGCAAAGGCATGCCGACATCACACACAACCATTTCAGACGTGAGTATTAATGACACAAATCCTCTGACAACTGTACCTGTAGTGAAAGAAATGTATTACCTTACGTCAGGTAATGTACGTGTGAGTAAGAACAAAAACAGGTGATGTGACAAACGCAAACCAACGAATAACCAGAGTTATGCACTATTTCTTCATAGTGTCAACAGCAGTCCAATGGCAGTAAGAGTCATTTTTTTCTACCACGCAGACCACTCGGGTGCCCAGTTACGTCACTGGCACCTCTATTGTCACCCTCAGTGGCAGTGCTGTGCCTGGCACTGTGCCGTCTGGTGTCCGCTGCTGGTACGGCAACACTGCTGAGGCTGGAACAGTGCTAGCTCACTCGGAGTGGCTGATCTTGGTACCATAATGTGTTCGATCACATTTGTGATCTGCACAAGTCCATTGACAACGTCCCTGCTGTTGTGTGCTGCCTCCACTTGCACAGCCACTGCGCGACGGGCAATCAATGCTGTCGAATTTGCCATCCTGTTAGAGGAACGGCAGAAGCTGCTAAACATTGTACGGAATCTGCGCTCCTGTCTGCGCTGGCTCACCCTCTCATGGCGCAGCTCCTGGCAGAGTTCACGGACAGCACTTGTACGGTCCCTGGTGTCCTGTGATGCCTGCGCCTGTCCCTCACGCAGCTGTACAATATTACTATTGAGTGAGTCAAGTTGGCTATGCAGGCCCATCATGTTGCGGTTGTGTTTGCGCAGGTTTCTGTCTAATGCACGGATCCCCTTATCTTGCAGACGCTGCTGCTGCAACATAGCAGCTTCCAGGCCACTGAATAAGGAGGGACACTCACCTGACTCATGCTTCTGTGCCCAGGACTCTGTCGCAATCCTGCGTGGTTGGAT
The DNA here is from genome assembly GCF_031143425.1 of Pleurodeles waltl. Lineage (NCBI taxonomy): Eukaryota > Metazoa > Chordata > Amphibia > Caudata > Salamandridae > Pleurodeles > Pleurodeles waltl. Next base: position 1,568,739,262 of record NC_090445.1, on the reverse strand, counting down.
GACAGCTGCCCTCTGGAATCTGGCTGCGCCTGTCTGGTGCTGATGGTGTGCTTGGCCCTTCCTGTTGCTCATCAGAGTCGTTGCTGAGCTCTGGCAGTGGCAGTGCCCTGGGCCTGCGTCGTCCAGTCGACATGTGGAGGGACCCACTGGTGTTCGAATCTGAGGGCAGATGGGTGTCTGTCTCTCCTACACATGCAGATGCTGTGGCTGCTGGGCCTGGCCCACCTGCAACAACAATATGCAGCATGTCAGTTATGTATGTCACATTTTCTGTCAGACAATGGCAATAAAGGTACAGGCACTGCTCTACACCATGTTGTGTGTGTTGTGTTACTCTGGGTGGTAAATACATTGTTGTGCTACTTTCAGTTCTAGGTTGTGGACTGCCACTCCCATAATGCATTGTAGTGCTGCTTCTAAGATGTGGACTGGACTACTTCTCACACTGTTTCACCTTACTTGCTAATTCCTAAGGGGCTTTTGAGCATACACATATAGGGTTACAAAACAATATTGCACTTACCTTGGCTGGTTCTCTGTGTGCCGGAGGTGTCAATCTCTGTGACCCCAGTCACAGCTTCAGGGAGGAGTGTGGACACCACTAGGTCCTCCAATGGTGTTGATGGTGGCTCTGTTGGTGGACCGCCTCCTGTACCCCTGGCCTCCGCAAGTCTCCTTGCCACCCTCTCCTTTGCACTGGACCGCAGGTCATACCACCTTTTTTTTATCTCTTCAATGGAGCGCTGTGCCACTCCAATAGCGCAGATTTTGGACTGTATGTCCAGCCATAGTCTCCTCTTTTCACTCTCAGGCACCTGGAGTGAGCTTTTTCCAAACAGGCGGTCATGGCTCCTCACCACCTCCTCAGTTAGTACCTCAAGCTCCTGCTCGCTGAATTTCAGCTTGCGCTTCCTTTCACCCTTCTCCTGTGCTTGGCCTGGGGTATCCATCCTGGCTCAGGTGTTCTTGCTACTTCTGAGTGCTGCTCTGTGTGGCTGGGCTGCTCTCTCTTAGGATGCTGGTTTGGGTGTGGCACCTGAAACTGCCTGGGATGACTAATTTCCTGCTGGTGATGTCATCAGGCTCCTCCAGGTGTGCATTCTCAAACTTTCTCGCATTTTGCGATTTTTTACCGAATCGCAAAAAAATCGCAATTTGCAATAATGCAAATTGCGATTCAGTAAATGGGCCTCGCAAATCACAAATAGCGATTTTTAAGAAATCGCTATTTCCGAATCGCAATATTGTTACATGGCCAATTGCGACTCGGAAATAGCGATTTCTTAAAAATCGCTATTTGCGATTCGCAAGCTCCATTTTTCATACATATGACCCATAGTCTTTTAAATAATCATGCTTTTTGACTACTTTTGGTAAAAGCTGCCTTGACTGGAAAACTGTAAACTCCTTTAGTTTCTTCACATTTACCACATTCCAATTAATTTTGAATTGACATGCTGATCTTTTACTTCTCTTTCATTTAGCTCCTCTCTATAAAGTGCAACTCTATTAAGATTCCAAATCCTCCCATCAGATGTTTGAATGCATTGCTAAATAATATGACAATTTTAAGTGGTTCAGTGAAATTGGACCAATCAGCACAACTGTGAGTAAATTGATCTTCACTAAATCACCAGCATTCATGTTCACGTTTTTCACACACTTTCTCTCCTCATATTCATATTCATGGGCCTTTTGTGCTTTGTTTCCTGTAGCCCTCTACCTGTTATCTTTCACATCAACCTTTATTCCAGCTCATTCAACCTAAGATCAATTTGGAGTCAGATTTTCATCTTCTGAACAGTTCAAGCATTTTTCATGGTGGTATAGTTAGGAGACAAATTATAAGCCACAACCCTCTTCTTCACTTCTTTCTAGTTCAGTCAACAGTGTTTGGCTAGTCGAATGCCTTCCATGAAAGTGTGACTGAACCTTTCTACAACTTCATGTGACTCTTGGTGATGTAGGGCCAATTTTTATTTAAACTTCTACACTCTTCTAGAAACTCCTCCATTTCCTTTAGGCAAAGTTGTGTTCCATTGTCAGTAAGAAATGTTTTACTAAAATATTCACAGTGAAATGTACTGCTCAGGGGCTTCTTCGCTCTACTAGTGGAGATGCCACCCACACAGTGTACAATGGGCCAGCATGAAAACATATCAACTAGAACAATCAAATACGGTAAATAATGTTCCCCTTCCAAAACTCCTGTGATACCCAAGGCTACTTTCTTTCCATGGACATTCAAAAATGTGACATGCAAACATTGGAGGTACTCCCATTTTTAGCAACTTGTCACTAGCACAACATTCGAAATATTATCCAACAGTTCTTTACACATCTAGATTACAAGCAAGGCACCACAAATTAGCTTGAATCGTTTCTTTGGTTTTTATCACACCAAGTTGAGCCATGTGAGGTAAATCTAATACTTTACTTTGCACATGAGTAGGAACCATGAACTTGTTCCCTTGTAATCCATGCTGAGAGTTCGTCAGAAATCAACATATACTTTTACAAAGAGCCCACAAATAAATTTCTTGTTCATCCTACCAGTCTATACACTCTCCACCAGTTCTCTGAAAACCATTTCATTTTGGATGCAGACCTCTGTTTCTCTTCATCATTAGCTCCATCAGTTACAGCACACACCTTCACCCAAACATCTACTTCCACCTCCTAACTTAGATTGGTGTCTTCCATCTCATCAGCAACCAATCTAAACAAACAGTCTGCAGTGTGTGTAGTTATATTATACTCCAGGCAGGTACTTGGTGTCAAATGTAAATTCCTGTAAAGTTTTAGCGTCAGACTTTAATAAGTAAACTTAAAAGGAGACACATGTAGGCCGATGGACCTTCTGACTGTGCTTTGAGTAGTTCTCACCATGTAACCCTGTACCCATACAAATCAATAGCAATAACAATCAATGACATCAATAATCAATAGGTGTCAGTCATTTTCACACCATGACCACGCGGCCATGAATAACAACACCTTTATGTAAAAGTTAGAATGTTTATTTCCCGATATTAACAATGCTAAAGTCACGTAACTTAGTCTCAAACTCAAATGATAAGTACACAGAAACAACACTGGCTGACCAAAGCGCCTAAAGAATCGGAATCTAATCAAAGCTTGAGCCACTACACATTCTAAGGTTACAGTACAAATTAATATCAGGCATAACTGTGCAAACAAACAAAATGATATACATTCAGATTCAGCGAAGAAATTATATCATCTGGTATTACATGTAACGAACATCATCAGTGAGTACCCTAACTAACATCAGATAAGAATAGCATGTTTGGACTTCATGCAAAACAATTTAGTCAACACAGATTTGGAAAACATCTAGCTATGGCTCTATCAAAAGTAGCGGTTGGTACCTAGAAACAAAAGGATATTGACATAACAATCAGTAACATCATCTTATACCTGTCCCCAATATGGTTCAGCAAGCTGTGACAGTTTTCATCAGATTAGAATAGCATGTTTGGACTTCATGCAAAACGATTTAGTCAACACAGATTTGGAAAACATCTAGCTATGGCTCTATCAAAAGTAGCGGTTGGTACCTAGAAACAAAAGCAAATTGACATAACAATCAGTAACATCATCTTACACCTGTCCTCATTATGGTTCAGCAAGATGTGACAGTTTTCGTTAATAGGACATCAGTTCGGTCAGCAAGGCATCAGGATTCAGCATCAAAGTTCAGAAAAAGCAAAGTCTCTTCATGCGGTTCGGAAAAGAATAGCTAAACTCTCAAGAAAGAATGGGGATAATGGGCTCCCTAGACAGTTCAAAAGAATGGAGCTAATAGCATATCTTCTCTCCGTGCATTCTAGCTAAGTTAGATTTCCTAAAACTACTTCCCACATGCTTATTGGTCAAAGAATTGCATGTTTGCATTCAGTCCAATGAAAATAAAAACCCAAATCTACAAGTTTTGCTACTACACGGTTCACATGTCGATGATTGGCTCCTCTTCTCCTGTTCCCATCGTTTGGCTTGTCAGGTATCAATATTGTTGCAGCTTATACTCCAGTCAGTGAATCCATTGTCTTCTACTGGGAAGGTCAGTCTTACATACACTCCATCAAACATTGTATTCTAGCTAGTACATCATCTTCTAGCAAGCAGTTCTCATGAGAAAGAATTTCAGCTACAAGCACTTGGTAAGCACAGTGGAAAATCACAATTTAATTCTCTAAGCAGCCATTTTATAAGTCACCTAAGAAATGCAGCTTGACATGAGGCCATGCAAAATAGGCCCAAGATCTCGCTAAATTAAGGCCTACGATTAATAAAGCTAATACATAATGTATAACCCTTTATATGATATACTACTACATTAATAAAACATAGGCTCAACATTTTACATTAATAAGCTATTAATAAGTACACTTTGTAAATTCTAGCAGCCACTCAGGTGGGCACAACCTCAAATGCGTACATTATTTTGTTCTCAGTTAATTCATTTTCTATGCAAATTCAACACTCAGAATACATGAATATTTATTAGTAAAATTCAGCGTTAACAAAAGTGACAACCCATCTCTTATTCAAGAAGGTACATTATCAAGCCCCTCAATCCTAAATATTTCTATTAATGGTTTATGGTCAGTCTTGACCTTGAAACGTGTTCCCCACAACAGTAGCCTACTTGATAATTGCCCATTTCACAGTTAGTGCTTCTTTTTTGATTACAGAATTATTTATTTTCCCCCATTTAAATGCACAAGACAAACACAATTGTCCTTTCTTTCACCTCCTTCAACTGAAACAAACAGCCCTTAAATACTGAAGGCTGCCGTTGGTAACCAAAACACACTTCTCGAGGTAAATATGCTTTCAATAATGGTGCTTTGTCTAAATCCAACTTGATGGAATTTAATTCCCACACACAATTCTCACCCCCACACAAACTCAAATTTCTTTTTTTTTAAAGTTCCTACTTTTATCATTTTTGATGCCATAGGGTCTGATTACGAGTTTGGTGGTTTCACTGCTGTACCGGCAATCCCAAGCTGACCACTGATCTGGCAGTCTTCCACCCACAGTATTCCCATACATGCAGCCTGAACTGCCAACCGCGTCGATATAGTGGTTCTAGCCAGCGGTGGGACTGACTACAATGTTGACATTGCTGTCAGGGCCACAGCTTCCCGCCGAGTTGATTATGAATACACAGTTGTACTGGTAGTCCCCTTGCAGCAGTTTCCCAACAACAGTAGGCCGTTGCAGTATGCTCTCAGCAAAGCACTAGAACAATGCCCATTGGATGGATTAAAAAACAACACAGCTAATATCCATTGGCCAAGTGGACACACCTGCAAGTCGCAGTATAAAGCACACTCTATCCCAGACCATGATGATTTGCTTCTCCACTGCAGCACAGCAAGACAGAGATCACATATTTTATTTTTGAGAGATAAGGCAGCCCTTTTTTCCCTATACCATTTAACACTTTCCACACACTCTTATTTAATTTTTTCCTAATATCTCTTGCTGTTTTTTTCAGTCATTGTCACTCACTTTATGTCACATCTAAAAAATCCACTTTTTACAGAGATTGAGTTGTCAGTCATGGCGGATGAAATTATAAAAGTAGAGCCACAATTGTTTAGAGCCCAAGCCCAACTTACTCTTCTTAGTAGGAAAATGGAAATGTGGGTCAGGATAGTTGACAGAATGAATGCCGTAGGTACCACCGTGTGCACAAAGAAAGATATTAAGAAGAGGTTGAATGACCTCAGGGGAAAGGTGCATTCCCTTGCCTCCAAGCAACACCTGGAGGCCCAGACAACTGGTGCTGGTCTTCTAAGAGCTCCATTACAACTGTTTCCCTGGGGGGAGAAGGTCTTGGCCATCCTGCATCCTAAGGACCTGATAGGAATAGCTGAGGGAGGGGAGTCTGATAAGCTACACCTCACTAAATGTCACAACTTTTCAATGTCCTGTATGCTCTTGTCTCAACTTTTGCTATTGTGTTGTCTATTTGCTTTCCTAATATGCAATATTTAAAGTATCAGAGATTTTTGATTGTCTGTATCAATGTGTATTGTTGCATATACGATCACATGTATCAATCTCCATGACAAGCCACATGTTGGAGTGGGGTCTGTAAGTGTAGTACCATTGAATTATCATCCCAGAACCCATGGTATGTGTCAGTAGGTAAATGTATGGTCCCAGCCTAACTGCATTTTGGCAACACGTATGTAAGACTAGCCTTTTGTCAAGTGTTAGGAAGTTTCTGTAACATAATTCAAGATGCACTTGTGATTTTGCCCATATTCAGTTGTTTGACATGTTACAACCGATGTTCACTTCTCATCAGTTAATCAAGTACCTCTTCACCACTATCATCATCATTTGGCATTTCAGGATCCTCACCTGGTGGCACTTCAGGATCTCCATCCTCTGCGATAGAAGGGATGTTCCATTGCACTGTGATGTTGTGGAGCATGCAGCAGGCCATGGTGATTTGACACACCTGCCCGGGTGAGTAGAGGAGGGCCCCCAGTCTTGTCCAAACATCTGAGTGTGGCCTTCAGGAGCCCATAAGCCGGATCCAGTGGCTGCTGTGTTCTACCATGGGCCTCATTGAAGCAAATATCCCCTGGCATTTTGTGTTCCTCAGCGGTGTAAACAACAAAGGGCAGTTGGTGTAGAGTCTTTTAGTTGGAAGAAATGCATAAGTGCTACAATAACTCACACCCTTTCTGATCATAGTACCTGACATTATAAACACAAAGTTAGGACAGATCATACTCACCAACAAGCCAGGCCCTCTTCAGTAGTAGTTATGATATCAGCCGGGGTACAGTGCTGTTCCACAGTATAAAGGAATTATGGAGGAGATGAGGCTCCAACTGTTGACATAAATCCTATATTGTTTGTCTATTCAAACAACATTTCTTGATTACATCCCTTTCCTCCATTGTCTGAAGTTCTGGAAATGGGCAGTACACTGGAGGCTGTCATCTCTTCCCTCTCCCAGGGTACCTAAGTGTGGAGTGCAAACAATTTAGAGCATTGGTCACAGTGTTCAGAGTAACATATATGAAGAGTAAGCCAAAAGTCATGTGACAAAACATAACTGGTTATGAAAGCATTATACTTAATTCACATAATAATTGTCCACTGCCCAACATCCACTTATAATCCCCATTGTGGTCTTCACATGTATCTTTAACAGAAATGTGCACATTATACATCTAAAAATGTATCTTGAGCACCTTAATATTGTAAAGTTTGAATTGTTCTCACAAAACAACTGTCACTGGTAGTGTACAGTGCACGACTGTAATATGATGTTTACGCCTGTTAATGCACTACACTGATGATTGTGTAAAAAAAAATTACAGCGCAATGGAGTAATACGTGGTGACGAATTAAACAGTCGCCAAACCAGTACTAAAATGGTGGATGCCTGTCCTCGCATAATGAACATAGTGGACCTCATGCCACCGGCGGAAGTCGACCGTGCAGTGGACATAGCTATAGGCTAATGTTGGGGATTGTGACAGTGCGGCCCAATTGCTGTGTCTGTCTACGCTGATGACCACATTAGTGGCGTACATGTACGCAGTGGTTTGAAAAATAACTCACTTGTCTCCTGACACTGCTGCTATACCTCTTCCATTTCACCTGCTGTTTGCAACCACTGGGAGCAATCATCCCAGGCCACGCAGGTGAGATGGCCCCTGCCTTCTCTCAAGTGCTTCTGGAGAAACTGGTTGAAGAGGTCCTTCCCCTGTCTGGGCAGCTCTATGGCTCACCGGAGGAACAGGTGACAATCTCACATACATATTTTACTCTGTTTAAATATATCCTTTCCATTTCCACAGGCTACAATGTGCCTCTGAGTCCCAGAGTGAATTCAGAATACTGTAGTAACATTTTGTGGTACCTACATAGGATACAAATGTAATGGATTATGCAACCCTGTACTTTGTATACTTAACATCACCATTGTGATGTGTCATGAGCCCTTGATCCTACTTGTGTTTCATGCACATATCTATGAATGTACACATTTCAGGGTACCTATGATATCTCTGCTAATCAGATTGTGGTAAATGAGCAAAGAAATGTATATGTATTACAGCATGAGCTGTGTATGTGTACTGTTAGAAGCGGTTGATGATGATGTTAACTATCTGTACAGTCCCACATATCACTCAGCCCAGATCAGGCCTCGCCAAAATGTTGTCTGAGAGCTAGCTATGCCTCACAGACCCCTACAGAGTGCGACATGAGCTTGAGGTCATTGGATGGCCACAAGATGTACTTTTATGTATTGAAGTGGTAGAAATGTAATGTTCATGTGGGTTCAGTATGCTCAACCTGCAGATAACAAACCCTGGCAATTGGTTGTGCCTAGTGTGGGCCATGGCCCAGGCTGGGGCAGAGCTACTGTGGTGATAAAACTGATACACAGAGTAATCTCCCTGTAGACCTACAGATCCTTGGATGCTCTCAAAAGGAGTTTTCTGAACCAATAGTAGCCCTGATTGCTTTTACATAGACCACATTTGGGATGGTGACTGAGATAACCCCTGAACCTGATACTCCTTTCTTTTGCCCCATATTGTCAATGTGCCACATTTACTAATGACAGGCCCCTTACCCACAGGTCTGTTGTCACTTTTCCGTATGTCATGTTTGCACTGTACACACATATTGTACATGTGACAAATTAGCACTACAGATAGTTGGTTACTTCTGAAAAGATTATGATATGTGAATCACCAGCATTGTTACATTCAACCTATCAAACAAGACATATTATGTATGTTGAATGTCATCTCTGCAACAGTCACACGTATGGCAAAAGTCCTGTGATCGCAGTACATACCACACAAACTCAATCAGACATAGTATGATATCCCATTAAGTAGTCCACATGTCCAGACATCCTTAGAGAGGAAGCTCTCAGTGACACACATGCCAGCCCTTTCATCGTCACCTAAGTAGTCTATACTATGGAACCAGCTGTATGGACTGTATGAATCAAGTCTATAGGCCTGGCTATAAAGGTGTCTGTACAGTCGTGCACAAGTAGTTTACCCTTCAGAAGGTCACACTGGTGTGTTGTGTTTCATAGTACCTCACATCACAGTACATGTCGAATGGCCCTGGGCTACTTGATGTTAGTTGGCTGGCTTAGTCAGTGTAGGTCATGACCAGGGTTGAAGATAGTCAGCAGATGACTACAAAAGTGTGTATTCATGTATTTGCAGTGCTCAGCAGGTGAGAATTACACATGTAGTGAGTTAACTATTTAGTAATGCTTGTGCTAGGTATATACAAAATGTGTGCCAACCAAACAGCTATCCTAAAATTTTCATTCATGATCTGTTTAGTCATCCATTGCATCCATACAGGCCAATGGCCATCAGAAGCAAGCCATTTGGAAAGCCATCTCCTGGAAGATGCGAACCGTGGGGGTCCATCGCCCGTTCAGCCTCCATTGCAGAAAAAGATAGGAGGACTCGAGACACTGGACCCAGAAGATCACGGAGGTCCAGCTGGGGATGTCCTACCAACGTGGACGGGGCGTATATTGGACCCTGACCCCCCCCTAATGACCTGCATACTGGCGGTGGCCAACCCATAGCTTGATGGGCAGTTGGGGGCTAACAGTAGCTACAAGTGAGAGTCCTGGCCGGATTCATAAATGTCACATTGCCAACTTTGGCCCAGATTTAAGAGGCCCCAGTGCCTCCTTGTGGCAAATTAGCGTAATTTTTTTTTACCGCTAACGTGGGCCAACGAGGCCAAATTCGCCACACCATATTTACAAAGTGGTGCAATGCATGCAATGCACCACTTTGTAACCCCTTGAGCCACATTATGCCTGCTCCAGGCGTAATGTATGCAAGGGGTGTTGCCCCATTAGGGGGACCACAAAAATGGCACAGTAGAATCTAAGAGATACCACTGCATCATTTTTTGTGGCTACTTTTAATGTCTGCACAGAGCAGGCATTACAGGGCCCCCCCATTGCATTCAATGGGCCCCTGTGTACTGTGCAGGATTAGCTCCAAAATTCCCTTCCACATCCAAATCTGCCACTGAGAAACCTGATCCCCCACCACTAACCCTAGCCATACCCCTAAGAAGATCAAAACCCCTCCCAAAACCAAAGATACGCCTCCCTAAGTCAGGACCACCCCTCCCAAAACCAAACCCACCCCTCCCATTACCGACTCCACCCCTCTCAAGTGACATCATTGAGTTGCCTTGACTGGCTACTAGATGCCCCTTCCTGTGATGGTTCCCCTGGCAGTGTCATGAGAGGCATGTTTAGTGATACAGCACTGGGATGGACCACACATTGTGTTCATGGACTGGTCATTAGCCTTTGCTTTACTCCATGTGTTGGCTTTAGACCTTTTTTTTAAAAAAATGCGTGTTTTAGTACACATAGTCCTGCCATCACTTTTCTACCATTTTGATGTTCTTGGATACTTCTGCACATGTGACTACAGTTGTGTTTGTTTCACCCTGACTCATGATCCATTTGATGGGGTTAGTATGGTCTAACCTTGGAACCAGTGTTGGAGTCACCAGAACAAGGAGAAATATTCAATGGATGGATATATGGGATGAATTCTAATTGGGGCTGACATTGCATTGGGTTTTATTGCATATGGTAAGTATTTCAGCTTGGCGTGGCCAATGTCAACATCATTTAGCTTGCCCTTCTCCCTATGATGTAGGTTGGATATGTGTTTAATGTGTGCAAGCTAGAGATTTGTTTATCCACACAAGCAGGGTGTTAAATTATCATACCTTTGTATAATTTTTTATGGACATTTGTCCATTTTCGTGCATGTATCTTACACCTACTTCATCTAAATGTATGACAAGTGCTATTACTGCGGTGTTTGCTTTCATGACCTGCACTTACACATTACCCACATATGCATGGGACTTGATTATGCTATTCGTTGTCCCTAATATACTTCAAGCCAAAGGTCCTGTGCAAATAAAGGTTCTGAGGCATGTGGAAAGTGGTTTGTGGCCCACGACCACAGCCTTTTAGTGGTACCCCTTGTAGAGGCATACCTATTTTGCAGGAGAGTCTTTACAATGTGACCTTTGAATGTTCTCACAATGATTATTTGGAATCCCTTTTACCTAGCTTCCCCTTTAAATTTGGGTGATGTGTGGGAGGCCATTACAGAGGTTTAGCAGAGAAAGTATTTCCAGTTTTTTGACACATCCATACAGATGTATCTTTCATATCACAACAGGACCTAGCATGTGAGGAATGTGAAGGTGTCACAGAGATTAATAGGTGTGATATTGATGAGTAGGTGCTGTTGTGTAACACAATTTAATGCACACATCTTTATCCCTGATTATGAGATGTGCACACATGTCGACTTTTGTAGAGTGTGCCTGTGCAGTGTCAGTGACCTGACCAAAGAGGACATGGAAGAGCTGTAATTAGATCATACAATGAGAACAATACTGAACAGGACCCACAAAATACGTTTTGCCCAGGGACCACAAACCACTTGCCAGGTCCATGGGTGGTCATCTATTTGCTGAGGAGTTGATGGAAACAGGTAAGAGTTTAGCTTACTGTCGGGTGAGCCCACAATGGTGCCGGTTTTGGATGTGATCATGCAGGAACAGCAGCAGCAGGATGTGTACGACTGACACTATGGCAGGACAGGGCATATAAAGCTGAGTGCAGGTTAATTTCAGTCTTTTATCCCTCCCCTTCTGCCAGCTCAGATGTGGTGGTTGGACTGCCACAGCCATGCTGGTGGGAAGGCACTTCATAATAGGACCTGAGGCGGCCACTTTCCTGCTGGGCTGACGAATGGAAACCTTGGTTTCTGCCCGTCAGCCCAGCAGAAAAGTCGTAATGGGCCCAGAGGGAAGGTAGCCAGCATGATACCAACCTCCCATCTTCCCATCCGACAAACTCATAATGAGGCCCAATGTGTACAATATATTTACAGTTCAAAGTCAGTAAATGATTCCTAATATTAAAATAAGAAAATACCAAATATAAATCCAAAAAGACAGGCAAATGTAATCAACAAAATGTCGGGAAAATGTCACATAAAAATAGGTGAATCTGAAATATGTCTCTATATATGTTGAATGATAAATAAGGCCAAGAAGCACCAAGTGCAAATGATAGTCAATGTGTTTGATATAGTGGGACCTGGTCACAAATTAACGCTGACTGTGATGCAGCACAGTTCAGATTCACCAACCTTGTTTGCCCATATCCAAGATTACACATTCCGACTTTATTCCTTTAGGTCAATTACAGCACATTAGAACACTTCTAAAGGTGGTCAGTTCTTTACTGGAGGCAATTACAGACTCACAGGGTGTCAGTCATGGGCCAACAACAAGGTCGAGTCCATCTCCATTTGCCACTGGGCAGCTGTGCATTTTAAGGAATCTACTGTTGTTACTTGTATCCTTGTAGCTTAAACAGGAGGTCAGCCTTCTGACCTTTGTATTACACGTGTTTCTCCTGGGTACAAAAGAGGGAAGGTCTAATCATTCAAGACTCCTCTCAATCACAGACAGTAGGTCCACGCTTCGTATGTTCTTACCCATGGGCGTATGGGGATCTTGAGCCACATAAGGGTGATTGTTAAATGTTTAAAAGTAAGCTGTTGATTTGGCGAAAGGAAATATTTTGACAGACTAAATTGCATATGTAAAACGTCTGCAGTCAAGGCTCCATGCCCTTATGCCAGCAGAACTGGTTTCAGAAGAGGCACTTTAGGTTTTAAGAAAGCCTCTCTGCACCAGACAGCAACTTACACAACTGAACAGCATCCATAATGGCATTCACTCCCCCATTTTCACCCTACCCTACAGTTTGCTTCCCACAAGAGCCTTGCCTGACACCAGTGCTTTTTCCACACCTTGACCAAATTCCAGCTGCTACCCTTCTTTCCTCGCATGCATCCATTGCTACTACATCTGGAATCGAATGCCCAGGCCCCATTCCAACTGCCTCTTCATTTTCAGAAACACAACACACATTACACAAAGCACAATACTCATACATTCAATATGCATAAGAAAAAGTGCTTGCATGCACACAACATGCAACCAAGAAACAGACTTACAGACATGCACCCGTATAGCAAACAGAACAGCTGTTCAAACTACCACACATGTCTCTACAACTTCCCTGTCCCTAAAACCCTACCCTGACCCTACATCTTCCCATGCCTTAAGCCTTCCTCTGTTCTTAAAACTACCCTTACCCTAACCCCACAACCCATCCTACTTCCTCCTGTGCCACTAATCACTACCATGAGCCGAAAACTACCAATACTCCTAAACCCACAACTGTTCCTAAAACTACCATAACCCCTAAAACTTCCCTGTTCATAAAACCACCCTTACCCCAAGCCCTTCCCCCACAAAGGGCTCTTCACTTCTATTGATCAATACATGGTATCCTGCCACCACAACGCTTGTGCTGATCTGGGGCTGGGAACGGGGTAGCCTTTCACACTATGAGGGTAGCCCTTTGGGTACCCCACTTGGTCTAAAAAGACTGCAATCCGTGGGACATACCTACATGATAGAGTACTTGAATTATTTGTGGTAGCATATAACAACAAAAATCAGACCAGGGATCCAGAAATTCTTGCAGCTGAGGAAATCAGGGCAGGGGTGCATGTCCATCACCATGTGAGGGACTTTTCCATCCCAACCCCTAAACACTACCAGAAGCAAACATCCATGTATACACCAAAGAAATAAAACAGCATACACTCACACATACATCCAAGACAGTATATCCACACACATCCACCAATAACATAAAACAACACATAAACAGAAATCAACAAACTTACCCACAAACAAACAACTACAAATATCAACACAAACCCCCACCTAAAAACTTCCATATATATACACACAAACACAGCACACCACACACTCACGGGAAAAAGAATACAAACAAACACCTACACTTGCAATCATCACCACACTCACACAACTGACACCTCTCTGTTCCCTATTCACACCCTTTCCACAACATCTACCTTTTCTCTTCAAACTCCCTCCAAAGAAGAGTTTTTTCTTACACCCATAAATAATAAACTGTGATAGGACACTATTTTGAGAACTTTCAATCAAATAAATTACGTTATTATTCAAGAAGATCTGTGTTTTATTTTTAATCATTCTTTGAATATATTTTGTTTATTGTTCCAAGTGTATTGAACGTTTATAAACATTTAAGATGTATTAGTATTCAAATATAAAGTGTGGCTTTACTCTATTTAAGAAAAGGTGAAAAGTATAAATTATTTATAGTAAAGTTCCAAATATCATGATTTGGCATTGTACATTAGTTTTCCTAAAATTCAAAAGAACAAGCTTAGAAATTTTACATTCAGAGTTATAAAACCATTAAAATAATGACCAGTCACTGCGAATAATATTGTGCAAAATACTATGTAATCTTTATAGATAATAGTGACAGTAAGTTAATTAGATTCTAAAAATGTAAAGCAAGCCCTTTATTGAAGTTACATCCACCATGCATTATGGATAGTAAAGGCTTCAAAATGTTAATAACAGATCTTTGTGTTATTGTTAGAAATGGGGTCTTTGGTTGACAGTCAGGTTACTCCCTGTTCAAGCAAGGACCCTCACTCTAGTCAGGGTAAAAGAGAATCACCCTCAGCTAACCCCTGCTTACCCCCTTGGTAGCTTGGCAGAGAAGTAGGTTTTACGTCAGAGTGCTAGGTGTACTGTATTTGTACCAACACACACAGTAACTTAATGAAAACACTACAAAATGACACAACAAAGGTTTAGTAAAATAGGAAATATTTATCCAAACAAAACAAGACCAAAACAACAAAAATCCCCCATACACAAGTCAAGTTATGAATTTTTAAAGATTTAGGGGCATATTTATACTCTGTTTGCGCCGGAATTGCGTCGTTTTTTTTTACACAATTCCGACGCAAAACTAACTCCATATTTATACTTTGGCGTTAGACGCGTCTAGCGCCAAAGTCCATGGAGTTTGCGTCATTTTTTAGCGTGGACACCTACTTTGCGTTAATGATATGCAAGGTAGGCGTTCCCGTCTAAAAAATTGACTCCAAGGCATGTGCGCCGTATTTACACTCCCGGGCAAAATTAACGCCCGGGAGTGGGCGGGTCAAAAAAATGACGTCCAGCCGATTTTGCGCTGTTTTTTAGCGCCTGGTCAGGGCAGGCGTTAAGGGCCCTCCCATGCCCCCAGGGACACCCCCTGTCACCCTTGCCCACCCCAGGAGGACGCCCAAGGCTGGAGGGACCCATCCCAGGGACATTAAGGTAAGTTCAGGTAAGTATTTTTTTTTTAAAAAAAATTGTGGCATGGGGGGCCTGATTTGTGCCCCCCTACATGCCACTATGCCAAATGACCATGCCCAGGGGACAGAAGTCCCCTGGGCATGGCCATTGGGCAAGGGGGCATGACTCCTGTCTTTGCTAAGACAGGAGTCATTTCAATGGGGGTTGGGAGTCGAAAAAAATGGCGCAAATCAGGTTGAGGCAAAAAATTTGCCTCAGCCTGACTTGCCCCATTTTTTGGCGCCCAAGCTCCATATTCCCCTACGCCGGCGCTGCCTGGTGTACGTCATTTTTTTTCACGCACACCAGGCAGTGCCGGCGGCTAACGCCGGCTAACGTCATTGAATAAATACGGCGCCCGCATGGCGCTTCAGAATGGCGTTAGCCGGCGCTAATTTTTTTGACGCAAAACTGCGTTAGCGCAGTTTTGCGTCCAAAAGTATAAATATGGCCCTAAATCCCAAAATAGAACTTAGAAACACAAAATGCTTCTATGAGGTGTTAACACAGTGTCGTGACGGAGTCGGTCCCAACAATCCAACACCAGCGGCGCCGGCCACAGAGTCACGTACACCCCCAGGTACAGTACCTTGGTGAAGTATGGAAACAAGCTGATGCGCGAAGTCGTGGATCGCGGCGCCTGTGCGAAATGTTGAATTGGCGCACTTCGAGCGGCGTCGGTCACGGCATGGTGCGACAACTTCCACGGAGTCATGTACTTCGGCGGGGCTGCAGCAGTGTCGGGCCTTCAAAGGTCGTTGCATTCCAGCAAAGATCACGGAGTCAGGTGCAGGCGGCGTCACCGGATTCAGCAGCGGCGTCGGTCCGGAGTCTTCCAAAGTCGATTTCCTTGAATTTTCACCAGCTTTTCCTTTCAAGGGCCCAGGGACTGGATAGGGCACCACTTGTCAGGGCAGGAGTCTCAGCAGAGAGTCCAGGTGATGGTAAGGGGGAAGTCTTTGCTGTCCCTGAGACTTCAAACAACAGGAGGCAAATTCTAAATCAAGTCCTTGGAGATTTCTTCTCAAAATGGAAGGCACACAAAGTCAGTCTTTGCCCTCTTACTCTGGCAGAAGCAGCAACTGCAGGATAGCTCCACACAGCACAGTCACAGGCAGGGCAGCTCTTCTTCCTCAGCACTTCAGCTCTTCTCCAGGCAGAGGTTCCTCTTGTTTCCAGAAGTGTTCTAAAGTCTGTGGTTTTGGGTGCCCTTCTTATACCAAATTTCTCCTTTGAAGTAGGCCTACTTCAAAGTAAAGTCTCTTTTGAATGTGAAATCCTGCCTTGCCAAGGCCAGGCCCCAGACACTCACCAGGGGGTTGGAGACTGCATTGTGTGAGGGCAGGCACAGCCCATTCAGGTGTGAGTGACCACTCCTCCCCTCCCTCCTAGCACAGATGGCTCATCAGGAAAGGCAGACTACACCCCAGCTCCCTTTGTGTCACAGTCTAGTGTGAGGTGCAACCAGCCCAACTGTCAAACTGATCCAGACAGGGAATCCAAAAACAGGCAGACACACAGAAATGGTATAAGCAAGAAAATGCTCACTTTCTAAAAGTGGCATTTTCAAACACACAATCTTAAAATCAACTTTACTAAAAGATGTATTTTTAAATTGTGAGTTCAGAGACCCCAAACTCCACATGTCCATCCGCTCCCAAACTGAATCTATACTTTAATCAGA
Organism: Pleurodeles waltl; assembly: GCF_031143425.1. Lineage (NCBI taxonomy): Eukaryota > Metazoa > Chordata > Amphibia > Caudata > Salamandridae > Pleurodeles > Pleurodeles waltl. The sequence continues at coordinate 1,568,722,203 of NC_090445.1, read as the reverse complement.
TTTAAAGGTAGCCCCCATGTTAACATATGAGAGGGACAGGCCTTGCAACAGTGAAAAACAAATTTAGCACTATTTCACTGTCAGGACATATAAAACACAGTACTATATGTCCTACCTTAACCATACACTGCACCCTGCCCTTGGAGCTACCTAGGGCCTACCTTAGGGGTGTCTGACATGTAAGAAAGGGAAGGTTTAAGCCTGGCAAGTGGGTACACCTGCCAAGTTGAATTTACAGTTAAAACTGCACACACAAACACTGCAATGGCATGTCTGAGACATGATTACAGAGCTACTTATGTGGGTGGCTCAACCCGTGCTGCAGGCCCACTTGTAGCATTTGATTTACAGGCCCTGGCACCTCTAGTGCACTTTACTAGGGACTTACTAGTAAATCAAATATGCCAATCATGGATAAGCCAATTACCGATACATTTTGTAAAGGAGCACTTGCGCTTTAGCACGGGTTAGCAGTGGTAAAGTGCCCAGAGTAACAAAAACAGTAAAATCAGAGTCCAGCACACATCAACAACCTGGGGAACAGAAGCAAAAAGTTAAGGGAGACCACGCCAAGGACGAAAAGTCCAACAGTTATTATTTAAAACATTTATAATTACTATATAAATGCTACATACTTAGGAGCTATTTTAGAGTTTGGTGGACATGTTGGATACATTAGTCCATCACAGTGGGATAGATATCTCATCCACCTTATTATAAGTGATATAGGATATACTACACTTGTGAAAGACATATGGGATTATCCGACACATAGTGATTGAGTAACCTAGACAAAAAAGTCTAAAGCTGGCTATTATTGTCACATTTTATGAAGGCATTTTTAAATATATAAACAGTGTGTTTGATATTTTAAAAAAAAACAATATTATGACAAGGAATGTGTATGAATTTGTTGTAAGACAGTTGTAACTGTGAGCCTACTGCACTGTTGTCCATTTAATGAAAGTATGGACGAATAGCAACTAAGCTAAAAAAATATGTTATCTAAATATTTTATATAGCTAATGAAAACTAAACTACCATCAACACTGATGCGTAGCCAAACATTTTTATGTATTATATTATTGCTCCACATAGACCAAAATGTAATCACATTTGGAGTTAATACTTCAAAATATTTATTTTCAAATTAATTTTATAGCGAGTTCACAACACTGTGTATAGAGGTGTGCAAGTTATAATAATTTTTGGGGTGGCACAAAAATTATAACTTTTAAGTTACAACTTTAACTTTATCTTTTCTAAGGTTTGTGTACTTTGATTTGATTTTGTATACAAATAAAAATATATGATTTTCGAAGTATAACTTATCGCAAACCTTTTTTCATTGACATTCTGTTCTTTTAAAACTCATGTATAAATGTGTTTTTAATATTTGAACAGTACTGGTGTACTTTCTCGGTAATTTCTCAGAGTGGCATAGAGTGAAGTTGCAGACAGTGAAGTGGCATGACGTAGAGTGGTGTGGAGTGGTTTGAATGGGGTAGAGAACAGTACAGTAAAGAGGTGTGGAGTGCAGTGGAGTAGAGTGGTGCAGAGCAGAGTTGTGTAGAGTGTAATGCCATTGAATAGAGTGGTGTAGAGTGCAGTGACGAAGAGTGCAGTGGTATACAGTACAGTGGCATAGAGTAGACTGGCAAGGAGTACAGTGGTGCAGAGTACAGTAGAGTGGGGTAGAGTGAAGTGCCATAGATTAAAGTGCTGCAGAGAAAAGTAGAGTGGCACAGTGTGCATTGATGCAGAATACATTACAGTGGAGCAGAGTGCAATGATGCAGAATAGAAGGGCATGGCTTTGAGAGCAGTTGTGTAGAGTAGAGTGGTGCATAGTATAGTACAGTGGCATACAGTGCAGTGGTGTAGAGTAGTTTAGTGCAGAGTACAGCAGAATGGCATAGAGTGTAGTGGCCCATAGTGGTGCACAGTAGAGTGCACTGGCATACAGTGCAGTGGCTTCTGACCACTACAAACAAGAAACAGGATCGAACACACGACTGTTGGACTTATCATGGTCCTGGTACAAACCTTGATTCATTACCAAGGGGTACCGTTAAATATATATTGATATATCCACACATGTGATAAGCAACTTCTACACCGAATATTACAAGACGACCATATTGTGACACAGATCAAATAACTTACAGTCTTTAATGAGCCTTGAAAAAGTAGTTTTCACGACGAAACACGTGTCGGCTGTATATACATGGATTGGTACAACAAATGCTGTTTTCATTGAATACCTAAGAAGAATAAAGGACTTACATTTGGAATGCTTGGATGTGCCGTGGTTCTTTCAACTTAATTCACTCATTGTGGACCTTTGGGATCACAGTCTACACACCTTGTGGCCGGGTGTGGAGCCACTCTGGCACTCCGTATATTATATATGTCTAACTGTCAATAATATGTATTTTTTTGGATTTTAATACCAGCAAAGAAGAAAAAAAGTTTGGAAGTGCGCACCATCTTAGTACACAGCCACTGGCTATCTCTATGTATACAGTGCAGTGGCGTACAGTAGAGTGGTGCAGAGTGGAGTGGTTCACAGTGAAGTGGCACAGAGTGCAGTGGCACAAAGCAGAGTGACATAGAGTGCAGTGCATAGAGGGGTGCAGAGTAGAATACAGAGGCATAGAGTGCAGTGGCATAGAGTGGTGCACGTTGAGTGCAGTAGAGTAGAGTGTTATACAGTAGAGTGGCATAAACTGCAATGACAGAGTACAATGGTGCATAGTAGATTACAGTGCTGTACAGTGCAGCTGCATAGAGTGCAGTGGTGCACAGTAGATTAGAGTGGCACAGAGTGCACCAGCCTTAGTTCAGTGGTGCAGAGTAGATTGGAGTAGAGCACAGTGGAGGGGCAAAGAGTAGAGTGGTGTACAGTGCAGTGGTGTGGAGTGAAGTGGCATAGAGTGCAGTAGCATTGATAAGAGTAGTACAAAGTACATTACAATGATTAGAGTGCAGTGGCCTAAACTGCAGTGGCAAGAATAGAGTGCTGCAGAGTACAGTGGCATAGAGTGCAGAGGTTCAGAGTACATATAGGGGGTCATTACGCCCTCGGCGGTCTTTCTGCAAGACCGCTAAGGGACCGCCGTGCGGAAGACCGCCTGTGCAGGCGGTTTGCCGCTCAACGTATTATGACTGTTGGCTGCTCTCCATCGTTATTCCGACGGCAGTTGACCATGGCGTTAACCGCCATGGTCATAATACACCAAGGTAAGACCGCCAGCCTGTTGGCGGTCTTACCGCCGGTTCTCCGCCATCCGCCAGGGTTGTAATGACCCCCATAGTGTCATAAAGTGCAGTGATGCAGAGTAGGAGGCAGTGGCATTCAGTGCAGTGACATGGAATGCAGTGGCACAGAGTTGAGTGGTGTACAATAATGTACAGTGGTGCCGAGTGCAGTAGCCTACAGTAGAGCAGTGGAGAGTATAGTGCAGTTGCGCAGAGTAGAATGCTGCAGAGTATAGTAAAGAGGCATAGAGTGCAGTGGTGTAGAGCAGAATGTCATAGAATGCAGTGGGGTACAGCAGATTGGTGCAGAGAAGACACAGTGGTGTAGAGTGCAGTGATGTAGTGCAGAGTAGAGTGGCATGAGAGTGCAGTGGTGTGGAGTGTGGTGCAGAGTACAGTGCAGCGGCATAGAATGTATTGATGCAGAGTAGAGTGTTGCAGAGTAGACTAGAGTGGCGTTGAGTGCAGTGGCGCAGAGTAGAGTAGAGGCGTAGAGTGTACTAGCTTAGAGTATAGTGGTGCACACCAGAGTAGGGTGGCGTAGAGTGGTTCAGAGTAGAGTTGCACAGAGTGCAGTGATGCAAAGTGCAGTGGCATAGAGTGCAATTGTGCACATTAGAGTAGCTTGGTAAAGAGTCAAGTTATGTAGAGTAGAGTGGTGCAGAGAAGAGCATAGAGGCGTGGAGTGCAGTGGTGTAGAGTAGAGTGGTGTAAACTGTTGTCACCTCAGTAGCCAGACTAATTTAGCTAAAGCTTGCCCCTCTACTCGCCTCTCTATTTTGTTTTTACATTTCAATAGTACTACATTACTTTCTCACCAGTAGATAGTTATAGTTAATACCTAGTTTCCATAGGAAAAGCAATTTTGTTTTGCTAATAACTTTGGCGCAGTTTGACAAATCTTCACAAACTTTTCAAAACTAGTTTGCCACTCACTTCTGCTGCTGTCTGGAATGTTTTGGGGTGATTCATCAAGCAGGGGCCAAAAAAGGGGGGGGTACCAAAACTCTTTTACACCATGCAATTTCCTGTAGGGTTTTTAGACACAACTACAGTCAGAACCACAGGATGGAATTACACCAAATTTGGCTGAAAGCTCGATTTTTGGTCCAGATGGAGTGCATTTTGTAAATTTGGTGTAAATCTATTCAGTAGTTTAGGAGTTATTAAAGAAAAAAAACATATACCTATCTAGAGATGCAGATCCGCCGCAGAACCACTGTGGTTGATCTGCAGATCCACGCACCAGCAGCAGTGCTGTGATTGGCTGACCTCAATCTGAGAGAAAAGTTGAGTCTGCCACTTTCTAAATTGTGTCACGGCTCACCAGGAAGGGGGACTGGTGGGGGAGGGGGATAAAGAAAGATTGGGTATCCTGACCCAATGGGACTGATGAAGAGGTCTGTGAGGGGCCCCTCATGGGCAAGAAATTGCCCAAAAATGTATTGTGGGGCGTGTGATGATCCGTACACCCATCACAGCACTCAGCAAAGCCCCCATATAAATCTGCAGTGGATCCATCGATCCAGACCCTAATTGAAAAAACTTATGCCCACTAACAGACCCACTCAAACACCCATACACTCACACACCCATATACTCACACACGCACCCACACAACCACTCACACACCAACTCACAAACCCATACAGCCACTCACAGACACACAAAACCACTTGCACACCCTCTCAAAGACCCACACAACCACTCATACACCCACTCACATACCCACTTATACACACACACAACCACTCATAAACCCATACAGCCACTCACACACCCACTCACAGACCCACAAAGCCACTCACACACCCACTCACAGACCCACAGAGCCACACACACACACACTCATACACTTACACACCCACACAACCACATAAACCCACTCACACACCCCTACAGCCACTCAAACATCTACTCACAGACCCACAGCATGGAGTTGGCTGTATGCAGGTGGTTGGCTTCAGGGCCAGGCCACGGATCGTGCATGGCAGCGGTTGGACTAACGTATGGTAACTAAATATTACTTCACATTAAAAAAAACTAGAAATTCACTGAAAAAAAAACAAAGGGTACAGAGGCATTATAGCTAGGAAATAAAACAACAAAAAAATTGCAAATTTACAGAAAAAAAACAAAGTTTACAGGGACATTTTATTTAGGTTCAGATTTTACATAGATAAAATCATAGAAATTCAGCAGTTATAGTTATCTCAAGAAACCATGACTCGTGCTCTAAGGTGACTACAACTCACGCTTGCGCTATGCACTGCTAATTACTCCAAATATTACATCAGTCATGACAGCTTCTACAACATAACTGATAATATCCTTGCAACATTTGGCATAAAATTATTGATGAGAAAACGCTGCATGTGGGGAGCGAGTTACAGTTATCTTAGGGCACGAGTTATAGCTTCTTGAGATGACTATACCTGCGGACTTTCTGTGGTTTTATGCGTGCAAAATCTTAGCCTAATTATAACATCCCTGTAACATTTAAAGGTTTTCTACAAAAGTTTGAGATTTTTCAATAACCAGCACATATCTGGATGGAAAAGTAGGGTTTTCAGGCATTGGTGAGATCGTTTTTTTGTCATCTATGGTACATGAGCCCACACGGATGACGTTGTTGGTAATTCTGATTAAAATATTAAGGGTTCAGTGAGGTCGGAGAAGCTGGGGATCTTTTCCCAGATTAAGGATTGAGAAAGGGTAACACAGCCAGTCCATTCCCCCCTACTGCTGCCCCAGGTGCCACAGGTAACGCCCGCCTTCTACTTACTTTCCTTCCCTGCCTCTTCCTCTCCTCTGCTGCTACCTGTTTCACTTTCACGCTTCCTTTTAGACTCCATGATCTCTCGTCTACCTAGCCTACCAGGTCGATTACCTGTCATGAACTAACTCAGGATCGCTCTGTCTGGTACGATACAAGTGTTTAGAAGATCCTTATTCAAATTCATAAGGCTCCTTCCTCTCTGCCTCGCTCTTGTTTCCTCTTTTCCTATCTTCTAGTGCCTACTTTCCGTCCCTTTAGCCCCCTCGGTGCTCTGAGGCAACAGAAACTTCAGTTTAACAAAAACGAACAGTTAATAAATGTAACTGAAAGTCAGTGAAATTGTAAACTCGGTTGGAGGCTTAAGTCATTAGTATTGCACAGCAAGCGCTCAGTAAAACGTGCGGTTTGGAAATCAAGTCGCGGTTGGTGAGCCAAGACGATCACATCATTTTCTCAGAATGCTATATTTTGTTTAATGGAAATCCATTTGTTTAGTGAATTGGAAAGTTATTCCTGGATAAATTAAACAAATTGAAGCGCTTAGTTGACATTACCCCCTGCTGCTCCAGGGGTTTCTCAGTCTTCAGCTTTTAGTATAACGTTCATTCAAACAACAGTTAACAAAGACCAGCCTGGCAGGCTCGTTAAGGGACGACTAGAAAGTACTGTAACCAGTAGTGGGATTTGGAATTAGTTCATCTGCACACTGTGCTGCTCCTTGGAAAGTTATCCTCCGCACTTAAAGGGCTTTGATAGCTTGTTGACATGTAGGATGCTAGGGCACAATCAGCCATTTTAGCATCATTTTAAAATGGATTTTCTTTGAATCGCTTGTCAAACACGGTTATGTGTTGGCAAACTGCCTCCTCTCCCTTGGATGAGCTTGTGTTGCTTTCCTTTGGTGCATTGCTTATGACTCCAGGATATCTGTACTTTATTGATCCTGAGTTATTATTTTTAGGGCAATAGTATTTCACCAGGGCCACATCGGGTAATGCAATCCCAATTACAATTAAGACAAAGCTTGTCACCAGCAGGGATGGCTCTCTTTTCTAATGCTTTTGTTAGCCTCATTTGGCACGAGAGGGAACAAGTCACCAGTGAAGCTGCGCAGGTGAAAGAAAGGTATGGCAATCTAAGATATTCTGAGTGGAGGTTCAATGTTCCTGTAGGCAAAGCGAACGACATTTTAGGGGAATTTTATGCCAATAGGACCAGTAGTATCACATTAATTTAGCTCTCATTTCAACCCATTCAATTTAGTTTTGTCCAATCAGATTTGACGTGTGACGTTTTCATTGTGTAAGCAAATTTTCATGGAGGTCTCAGTTACTGATCTTCACTTAATTTTGGGCGTCTCCCGTTAAAGTTCATTTTTTCTGTTCGGGGCGTTATTTCAGGCTGGAACCAGATGTGTTTTTCTCACCAGTACTGTGAAACCCTGGTTAAAGCTCTTGTATGCATCGATTTTCCTTCATGTGACTCAGCACTCTTGAGGGCAAGGTTAGCCAAGTTACCCTTAAGTGCATAATGTTGAAATAGACGAATAATAGATATTAAAACACAGTGAAATTATTGGGTCTAATGCAAAACTGCAACTCCCATAGACTGCACATCCTTCACATACTTATTGTACTTTATTTATAAGTTGTAGGTATGGTATTGGAGCATTCAACAAGTTTTATTGGCTGCCGCATTACGGCCATGTTAGAAATGGGGTCTTTGGTTGGCCGTTAGGTTACCTCTGGCCCAAGCAAGGACCCTCACTTTAGTCAGGGTAAAGGACAATCACCCTCACTTAACCCCCGCTCACCACCTCAGTAGCTTGGCACAAGCAGGCAAGCCTAACTTCAGAATCAATGTGTCAAGTATTTGTACCAACACACAGAGTAACCCAGTGAACCCACTACAAAATGGAACAACACAGGTTTAGAAAAATAGGTAATATTTATCTAAACAAAACAAGACCAAAACGATAGAAATATGACATACACAAGTCAAGTTATGAATTTTAAAAAGAATAAGAGTCTTAACCCTTAGAAAACAGTGAGAACGCTGTTATTGCACAAAAGTACCTAGGTAGTGTCAAAATAAAGCTGCACGGGTGAGTGTGCATCGGAAAAGGCCATCAATGAGTTGATTTCTCACTCGCAAGCGAAACCGTGCATTGTTCGTCCTCCGGTCGGGTCGGCGTGCATAATTTCTTCTCTCCCACAAGAGAGTGATGCGTTGATCCCAGATGGGCACCTCGGGTCCAGGCAGGCTTTGCATTGATTTCCCGCCCCCAGGTCTGTTGCGTTGAAATCCGGTCGCACGGTTTCAAGACACCACGTCGCGTGGGAGCTTGCGTCGTTAACAGCAGCCGCTGCGAGTGTTGCGTGATGTTTTGTTCAGCCGCGTTGCGTAGATCTCCCAACCGCAATGCAGACAGAGCGTTGATTTTTGCCATGAGGCCAGCGGCGCATCGTTTAGCAGCTGCGAGGTGCTTGGTGCGTCGAAGGTTTCCCCGCAGGGCAGGCTTTGCGTGGATTTATGCCCTTTTCCACCAGCTGCACCTTTGAAGGGCCCAGAGACAGGTTAGAGCACCACTTGGCAGGCAGGACTCTCAGCAGAAAACCCAAGTGCAGGCAGAGAGAAGTTTTTGTTGTCCCTGAGACTTTAATAACCAGAGGCAAGCTCAGTTCAAGCCTTTGGAGATTCTTCACCAGTGGAAAGTCACACAAAAGTCAGTCTTTGTCCTCTCTCAGGCAGAAGCAGCTTCTGCAGGCCAACCCAGCAAAGCACAGTCACCGGCAAAGGGGCAGTACCCCTTCCTCCAGCTTCTCCAGCTCTTCTCCCAGGCAGAGGTTCCTCTTGGTTCCAGAAGTAATCTGATTTTCAGGGGTTTTGGGTGCTCTTCTTATACCCCTTTCTGCCTTTGAAGTAGGCCTATTTCAAAGAGAAGTCTCTGTTGTTTTCAAGATCCTGCCTTGCCCAGGCCACGCCCCGGACACACACCAGGGGATTGGAGACCGCACTGTGTGAGGGCAGGCACAGCCCTTTCAGGTGTAACTGACCACTCCTCCCCTCCTCTCAGCCCAGATGGCCCATCAAGATATGCAGGCTATACCCCAGCTCCTTTTGTGTCACTGTCTAGAGTAGAGGTGCAAACAGCCCAGCTGTCAAACTGACCCTGACAGGGAATCCACAAACAGGCAGAGTCACAGAACGGTTTAAGCAAGAAAATGCCTACTTTCTAAAAGTGGCATTTGCACACACACAATCTAAAAACCAACTTCACTAAAAGATGTATTTTTAAATTGTGAGTTCACAGACCCTAAACTCCATATTTCTCTCTGCTCCCAAAGGGAATCTGCATTTTAATGATAAAGGCAGCCCTCATGTTAACCTATGAGAGAGAAATGCCCTGCAACAGTGCAAACCGAATTTGGCAGTCTTTCACTGTCAGGACATGTAAAACACATAAGTACATGTCCCATCTTTAACATACACTGCACCTTGCCCATGGGGCTACCTAGGGCGTACCTTAGGGGTGCTTTACATGTATAAAAAGGAAAGGTTCAGGCCTGGCAAGTGGGTACACTTGCCAAGTTGATTTGGCATTTTAAAACTGCACACACAGGCACTGCAGTGGCAGGTCTGAGCCATGTTTACAGGGCTACTAATGTGGGTGGCACAACTAGTGCTGCAGGCCCACTAGTAGCATTTGATTTACAGGCCCTGGACATTTCTAGTGCACTTTACTAGGGACTTACTAGTAAATCAAATATGGCAATCATGGATAAGCCAATGTACACATATAACTTATACAGGGAACACTTACACTTTAGCACTGGTCAGCAGTGGTAAAGTGTCCAGAGCAAACAAAACAGAGTCCAGCACACAGAAGCAACCTGGAACATAGAGGCAAAAAGTTAGGGAAGACCATGCCAATGATGCCAAGTCTAACAGGCCACCTCTAAATAACCCCCCTAAGTAACATAACACTGTATTTCTCCATCTTTCCCCAAATTCAAGACAATGTGGAGCACAAAGTTTTTGTTGCATGTACACGCCGAAAAGTATATGAAAGTTTTAAGTAACATGAACCAAGAAGCATGAGCTTGTTCTGGATCTGTGGACTGCAGATGGTCACCAACTTCCCCTTAATTGGAAGGATCACAGTGAAAAAGAAAACACACAAATTCAGGTTTGCACATTGATGTATAAGAGGAGTTTAATACATGAACGGCTAGCAAGCATTCAAAAATAGGCAAGCCAAATGCTTAATCAACAGAACACAGCTTGCTCAGTTGCTTCGTGGCACAAGTGTGCCTGCATTGGTGTTAGGCAGCCACACGTGCACCAGTTCTAGGAGAGTTAGAAGTGCACTATAAATATGACACATTTCTGCTCTATCCCTCTTACGCAAGTTCGCAGGCTGTGCTGCTGCGTGTGAAAGAATTGCAAATCCAGGCCTAGGTAACAAGAGCTATGAGAGGGGAGGAGTGAGTGACGACTGAAATGTTGAACCATTGTGGTGGGCCAAATGCTCTGCCAAATTCTGTGGAATCAGGCTCTCATTTAAACTTTTTTCTGGGGTTGAAGAAAATCACATTTGATGATGTAACTTCTAATGCAAATGCTGGTGCTAACAATGTGTAAATCAATGTGATGTTTACTATATACTGAGGTGAAAGAAATAGAATTTGTAATTTGTTTTGTTTACATTTGCTACTGCAGGTATATTTGCAAAACAAAGTTGAAAGAAGAACAGTGTCCGGAATGATTAATGACAGCTAAATTATTATTAAATATTAGCAACACCTTCCTTTTATAAACTTTCATACAAAATGTGGACTGGATGTTTGCACTGCAAACGGACCAGTTCAGTAAAAAAGAAGGCCTACATATTATGAGTTAACAAGCACTGCCATAGCAGAACTAATGGTTCCATGCAATAGAATATAATATGCAGACCTATTTGGCTTTGCCAGTGCTTGTTTGTGGTGGTATTAGTATTGCTAGTGGAGATGATACTATTGGTGGTGGTAATATTGGTGACATTAGAATTGGTGGTATTGGTACTAATCATGATGTGGTATTGGTTGTCTTTTGATTTTGATAATGGTGTGTTATTGGTGGTGAGGTATTGCTGCTATAGGTGTTGGCGTGGAGTGGTTGTGGTTGTGGGATTTAAGATGTTGGTAGTGTGTGGTATTTGTTGTGTGTTATGGGTGGTGGTATTGGTGGTTCTTGTATTGGTGATGATTCTGGTATTTGTGGTAGTAATGGAGATACGTTTGGTGGTATTGGTTGAGGTATTGTTGCTGGTGGTATTTGTATTGGCAGGGATGTTATTAATGGAGTGAGAGGTGTGATATTCGGGGTCTAATATTGGTAGGATTAATCGTGGTCTGATATTTATGGTACTTCTATGGGACTTGGTGATATTAGTGGTGGTAATGTTAGTGGTGGGGTTGGTATTAGTGGCATTTGTTTTTGTGGTTTGGTATTGGTGTTAGTGGTATTTTTGGTGAATGTAGTGGTGTTGGAGGTGGTAGCAGAGGTACAAGAGATAGTTTTGGTGGTGCTGGTAGTCAGGCCATTACACTGTTCAAAACAAAAAGTCAATGAACTAGCATAATAGGGTCAGACTTGATGAGTTCCGTGAATGACAAAAGCATTCAAAGGAAGCCCTTTGGAGTAAAACATTGTCTTCTGTGTAAAATGCATGTGTGAACTAAATATTTTACTTGTGGGAAAAAGTGTGGTGATTGAGGGTACTCTTTACATACAAAATAGTCCCTCATACATTGTAATGCACTCTGTAGAGATAGAATTATACACTAAACGGCCAGAAGCGCGAGGATAGAGACCCATATTTATGTGGATGGAGCCAAAGTCAGTTCGATGTATATTTTAAAGAATTGCTAACAAGAGGTCTGCCATAGTAACTCTGTGTGATAAAAATGAGCAGTCCGAGTATGGAATGTGGTCTAGCTGGTGCCTATATTCGAATCTTTAAAATTCTTCATGTTTGTAAATGCTATGGTCAGTTTGTACACATACTCTGACTCCAAACAGCCACCTGAGAACAACCCAAGTTCATAGTGTGCAGGGCTGCAACAGGCATCCAAACACCCCGCTTAGACTACTCTGTCTGCCGCTGGAAGTAACTGTAAGGGAATGCATTCTATTTTTTTTTTACCTAATGTTTTGTGAAGGGGGCCTGTGATTTAATGTGAAGTGCCCAGATGGAGGGCCTTTTAAGTTGTTCGAAGAAAGCCATCAACTGATGGATGTTTCTCTGCTCCTGAGCCAGGGTGTGGAGCCCAGGAGGCAGATGTAGGAGAACATTAGAAGATGAATGATAAGTCACATGTAAGACCTGTCTAAACAGGTACCAGCAATTTAGCACAGATGTATTGCAAATTAGGTTTTTCTAACTTTGATAAGTTGACAGTGTACATATAAAATTCAGTCAATGGGGAAAGGGATATCGAATGAAAAGCCTGGGTGTATTACACTGACTGAACCTGACATTCTAGGAATGGTAACACTCATCTTTACATGCAGCTAGTTCACTAGACTTTACAGTACAATATGCCACGGGAAAAGTAAAGATAAATCCTACCCTCAGCATCAGAAATATCTTAATATGAAACACTTGGAAACATCTAGGCACAGCAAATAAATTTTGCTTATTATAGCCGGCTAACTTTTTTCAAACTAGCATCTACTTGCTCTTGTACAGATTCATTAGTGGCTGCACATGCATATATTTCTGGATTGTGGTATCGAGGGCAGAATATCGAACGGTCACAATATAATGACCAAAATATCACAAGCCAGAGTATTTACAAAGTATATAGAAAGAGGGTGGTATGGAAGTATTATTCATAACAACTGCACATCTATATGCCTTGGGAACATATATATATATATATACATACATATATATATGTGTGTATATATATATATATATATATATATATATATATATATATATATATATATATATATTAAGTACATGGGTGCCTGTTCTAATCAGCGACTTATGATGCACCCAGCCACCAATTATACAGAAACGATGTCAGAACTTGACTATTGTAAGTTATTACAGTCAAATTCTGACATCACTGGCAGGTCGGATCATGAAGCATATTTAAAGCAGCTCAAAAAAGAATGTTGCTTTTCTTTCTTCGGTTCTATTTTAATAGGTTACAATGACAAGCAGAAAGAATGTGTTTATTTTTTGCATTCCTTAGATAAAGAAAAGCTAGAATATTTCTGTGTCTACACATTTCGAGCTACAACAGTTTTTTTTATACTGACTTGAATTGAACTGTTTCTAATATATGTTTGCAACAAATATTTAAATGTTTTTTGACGTGTTTAATTTTGCACTAGAGGTTTTATTTGTATTCTTTATGTTTGCAAACATGCTTGCTCTTTCAAATGAAAGAGCTACGCACTAATGTTTAAGTTGTTTGTGGGAAAGGTGATGGTATGACCATGTATTATATGGGATAGATTACCCCCTCGTGTACATGATAAGGATATTGCAAGTCACCTCCGAGTTCCATAACCTTTTAAAGGAACACGGGCTTCAGCCTCGTTCCTGTATATGGTGATGGAACTCTTCGGTGACTTGCAATATCTTTACAGTGTGCAGCAGGGAGTACCTTTTCTCTTTATCACCAAATATGTGGAGTTAGGTATAGAGAATCTATTCAAACGTACCTGTTGATATTTTGGTCCTCGATATTCTGGTCCCAACTGTCATCAATATATTTCCTACCCACACCATATTACTATACTTTGAATATATATATATATATAATATATATATATTATATATATATATATATATATGTATACATATATATATATATACATATATATTTCAATTGGTAGGCATAGTGCAATGCAGTTTGTAAAAGTCTCTATTGTTTCATAAAATTAAGACTTTTTTATATTTCCCAACAAAGAATACCATTTTTACCTATGTATCATTCCTCCGGTAATTATGTTCAGTGCTGCCCAACATAATGTATTACATGTTTTTCAGTTTAACATTTATTGCCCTGTGCCATCTAAGAATAATGTAGGACAAATGCATAATCTGGCAATAGTTATTTATTCACTTGGAACTTTTGAAGTTATATTAATAATTATTAGCATGGTGTGAATTTTAATATATGTCAAACTTAAATGATTTGGCATCTTAAAATGTTTTCATCAAAACAGGTCCTATGTCTATTAACAAAAATGCTTTACTACCAACAGTGCTCAATTTGTATTGGTGTTTGAAGGTGGGGTGAACCAGCACTCATTTTTCGAGACTGAATCCTGTTTTTCATAATCAGCCTTTCTCCCAGAGCGTGACATAGGAAGGCAGAAAACAGATAATGAATATGGGACGAAAAGATTGCAATGCAGTTACAAAGGGAGAAAGCAGAGGCGAAAAGAGTCCACCAGAAGTGTAGGGTGGTGAAAGAAAGTTGCATGGAGTGGGATCAAATCTAGGCATCAATCATTTTCAGCAACTACAGAATTCGGCAGCTCAGGCAGAAGGATCCTAGAAAGACTTTGCACCCAGAACTTATTATTTATCTATTTATTTGAACAATTACGCTATGACTACTAAGTTAACAATACATCCAACATTTATTTTCACAAATTTTAATTCTGCAACCCATCTTGTAAATTGAAAAAGCTCTATGCACCTGCAGGGTTGTACTGGCTGAGCCTACTGCCAAAACATACAATACCTAATATCTTAAGGAAATATAAATCGTCCTAACAGCTTAACAAAATCCCAAACAAAACATGCAGGACTGATTCTTAGAAATAACTAACATCTTTAAATATCATTGATTCACTATATCTAAAATCCATTACACCTGTCTTCCAAATACTATGTAAACAATGTCAACTCTGGTCTCCAGATTAACTCCTCTTATAGATATTCTCAGGCTATTTGTGGAACAAGGTTAGTGTTGTACTCTCCCTCTGCCTGCTCTGAAATCCCTGTGATCCTCAGGTTGGAATGATGCAGTATGTTCTGTAGATCCTTCCATCTACAGATGAGCATCTTGACTTCACTGTCATTTTTTATTGATTTTAACACAGAGTTGATTCTAGAGTCCTCATACATAGGTCTAAATCCGTGCAGGAGTCAGCTAATGCTGAAAGACAATCAACAGCAGTGGTAATTTTATCAGGGAATATCTCACATTGGGGGGTTCTTCAGCTTGCAGTTTCTTAATACCCTTCATTTCTTTTAAAATGGTTGCTAACATGGATTTGATAAAGATAGATGACACTTCAGAGGAGCTGACGGTGGGTATCTCTGCTTCACCTCCTGATTGTTTGTCATCCAATGACTGACGATGACTCTTGTTTTTCTAGTATTATTGAGTCCCTTGATACAGTCAGTCTCTTGGTCTCTGGATTCAGATGACCTATCTAGGACACAGGAACGATTGGTCATTTTGCCCTTTCTTTGAATGTAACTTGCATATTGTAATTGAGGATCTGCTAATGCATGATTATGAGACACCCTACTAATTACATCAGGCTCAATAGTTGTTCTTGAGGACATCTGACTGGTACTGGCAGAATTTCCCACTCTGAATGAGATTTTATGAGATGTCAAGTGGCTTTGTTTCTTTTTTCCTTTTTTCCTTTTTTCCTTGTTATGAAACCAATATTGGGCAGACAGAGTAGGCATCTCATCAATTCAACCTGTTATGCTCTGTCTGTGTGTCTGAGAAAATTGGCACTTTATTTATTTATTGATTCCCCCTTGGTGTGCAGTGGGAGTCGTGGTAGCTCACTCTGCTGGTATGGCTTTGATTAGCTGGGGGTTTGGTATACAACATGTCTGGTTCTGGTATGGGGAAAGTTAAACTTGAAAAAACTTACAAATGTGCACCAGTCATTGAGGTTCGGATGTATAAAGATATATGTTATTTCATTTTTCATAATGATAAGGCCCATGAGATTAACAATAGGATGTTTGGAATTGGTAGTACTGATCTTGAGTATGATGGTCTAGACTGCCGCAGATATAAAAATGTATAGCATGTCAACTTCTTCTTTACTCATACAAATTCTACGCTATCACAAAGGTAAAAAATAGTATGCCACTCATATGCAACTTCGGCACAACCAAAACCTGGCCCACAGCCTGATACACACAGTCATGCAGGGTTCACAGCAATTTAAGTCCTGCCCACCTATTGAAAATAAGTGATGTAATATTGTTAATTGACAATATCCTCTGAATATATATCCACTGTTACTACTAAGTTTCACAACCACTTATGCCTTTCTGTGCACAACATACACTGTCACACCACAGAAATGTCTACACAAAACAGGCCTACGTATAACACAGTTGCAGGACCTATGTTGGCAGCTCCTACAACCTCCACTGATGTCACTCCTCCTGTGGTGCCATGAGGGCTGCTACTCTCACTGGATGAATGACAGAGTCTGGGAAGTGCCCTTTCACATACGTGCACAGCGGGTCTGGGACAGTACACCCCCCAACATGTACACCTTCATGTACACCTCAGTGTTTGATGTCAACACATTAGCATATGCAAAGCATTTTTCATGTAGCAATGGAGTTGGTGTTCGCTTAAATACCATGTCTTCATTGACTTCACACAATATAGATCCTTGACATGACCACCAGTGGTGTCACCAATCCAAACCCCAAAGCATGCAAACAACGAACCTGTTGATGAGCTGCAGGTGGGTTTGTGAGTGTGTGTGTGTGCCAGTTATTTTGGTCACAAAATTGCCTGTCACTGTACACTGACCCCCATTTAAGTCACAGGACTTTACAAATGTCTGTATGACTTTGTTCATATCCCTGCTATGCCACACATTCATTGACCAACAAGTGTGTGTCACTCACTTACTCACTGCTTCTCAGGGAGAAGAGCTTCAGAATGAGGCTAAATCTACTGGCAGAGGCCAAACCTAATCCCAGTAAAGAATCCCTTGCCCCTGAAGGCCCCAATTTAAGCTGCACACATTAGAGGACATTTTTGTCCCTATCTAGGTTGACTCACCTACCACCACATCACTGTCAGTCATCAGTTTCCCTCACCAGGTTGTCTTGTGAATTGTCCCCAGGAGCATTACCCACAGGCAGAAGTGGCTGTCCCAGTAACACAGTGCACATCTACCCCCACCACCCCGTCTTCTGTGCACCACAGGAGAAACCTCAGTCTCACCCTTCCACAAAGGTGCAACTCCAATGTTCTGTTTTCATCACATACACCTAAATACTTAGGTGAGAAATGGGCCTCTTTCCTCCAACATTCTGCATATCACAAAACTACAGAAGGCAGCCCTCCATGTTCTGTTCTACCAGCTCTCCAAGTGGGACAACCAGACATGCAAGGGGAAAGGAAGTTTTATTTTTCTAGCAAGACTCCATGCAAGCTGCAGCGCCAAAATGTCAGGGTCAATGCTCTCCATCCAGTGTGACTACCTCTCTCCAGGTAATTACAGACACTGTTTCCAGTCTTTAATTTTTTTGTGATAGCCTAATGCATTCTGGGTGTTGTGGTCTTGTTCTGCTTACTTTGGACTAATTAGACTATCACACCTAAAAAATCAATGATTTGTAGGTGAACAGTTCAAGACTGGTAACAGTGGGCCTCATTATGACTTTGCGGGCCTTTTATCAAGACCGCTGCAGTGGCGGCCGCCAAAAGACCACCATATTGGCAGTAATCCAACCACCATATTAAGAGTCACATTGTGAAGTCTGCTGAAAAACAACCAAATTTCCGAAACCACCAGGACACTGGAGGACAGAAAAGAGGCGTATCCACCACCAGACCACCAGCCCGACACAGTTACACCCAGCAAATTAGAAACCACAAATGACCACAGCAGTTCTTCCATGGCGGAAAACCATTAGTGGTCTGAAACGCGGCGATCACAACTCACTTCTGTCAGAACACATCACAACATTGGATAGTTTGAATACTCCACACCTGACACACATTCACACACCAGACACACCTACTCAAAGCACCATATAACACACCCCTACACAACCCACAATCCTTTGCATTCACAACACCATGTAGATACATTGAGAAGCGTAAAAGAGAAGATTTCTTACTTGTACACTATAAACACACATAAATGTATCACTCAGCACACACCACACATTAGCACAACTATCACAATACACACATTACTAGCACACACACAATTCGCTACGGCCGCCTCCAACTCACAGTGCCGCACCCACACCACACCAATTACCCAACACTGCACCCTTATTGTCACAACACCCCCACACACCATCTACACAACCACAACCATGTCCCCACAAAAACACCCACGTTTCACAAATGACGAGTTGAGGGTCATGGTGGATGAAATTGTAAGGGTAGAGCCACACCTGGTCGGAGCACAGGTCCAACAAACATCTATTGCCAGGAAAATGGAGTTGTGGCAAAGGATAGTCAACAGGGTCAATTCTGTAGGCAGTCATCATCGCACAAGGGAGGACATCAGGAAGAGGTGGAAAGACATACGGGGGAAGGGGCGTTCCATGGCATCCAGGCACCAGATAGCCCTAGAGAAGACTGGAGGTGGACCCCTACCTCTTCCCCCTACCTTTGCATCAAGGGAGGAGAGGGTCTTGGACATCCTGCATTCTAAGAGCCTCTAAGGCATACCGGGGGGACTGGAGTCTGGTGAGTACCCACAACATTTATGTCACACAATTGTCTTGTCCTGCATGCTCCCACACCACCCAATCCCACCCAATGTAACTATTTAAGCCACTACACCTCTCACCAAATCACGTAATACCCCTCTCTGGCATGCCACCTCTCCACTGAGCCCAACTGCCCTTACAGCCCTTGGAAATGGCATGTGAACTATAGACCAATGATGGCACTACAACTCCCAGAATGCACTAACCCATCATTGTGAAAACCTGGAATGTGTACAACACATCACATGTAATGTATGTACAACTCAATTACAAGCTATACAGTCTAGATTGTTCCAGTGAGGACCAATACATAGCAGTGATAACAATGTAATGGCACACTCAGAATAGCAACCAAACCAAAACACAGCTACAGTTGAGTGACCATTCTTACTGGCCACAGATAAAATATCAAAAACCAAGAATAGATTAACCTGGTTTGGAAAGGAAGATGGCTGAGGCAATGTACATGCACAACATCTACATACAGGACAATTTTCCTTGCATACCTACATACTGTGTTCCCACTAGGACACCATTGTGCAGCTCTGATGTGTGACATCTAGCAAGCCTGACTATTCACCAGGTAACAGAGGTGAACAGCCATGTAAAAAAAACACATATTCCATCTGCAGTGCAATATATACCATCCTAGTTTAGCAACTTCAAACATGAAGCATAGAAATGTAGTCACAGAGTTGTATGTAAAACAAAGGTATGCTGTGCAGCAGCTGTCAATGTCATTGCAGGAAAATATGCTAGACCACTGTCTACATCTCACACAAATGTAAGTAAACACATTATGAACTCAATTCCCTTCACATGTAACCTTACCATTGCCACCCTGGAGAGGATACCTTAGACTGTCAGTCCCCCTTTGGATGAAAGCCCCAGTGAAGACAACAGCTTTGGATGTCTAGACACTGACAAACAACCTGGCCCATCCGGGACACCTGGTCAGTCAGACTCTCAGCCTCACGCTGCCCATAGCAACTCCTATCAACCCTGTTACATCAACATCTCAGGCAACCATTCACCCCCAAACCTGTGTGCCAGGTGCAGTGTCTTCCTTCCTGTGCCCCCCAGTACAGGTACCCAAGTCTCCTGTTGTGACCCCAGGCAATGATGGACCTGCAACCACTTGGAGTGGGCATACTGTGCCAGGAACCCAGGCATGTGGGGTTAGAGTATGTTGGAGTGTTGCTGTGGGCCAGAGGATGGGGCTTCAAAGGGACACCACTGACCAGGAAACCATTTCCCAAGTTCTCAAGGCAGGGTGGGCCAAATCATCACAATGTTGGGGGAAAATTAAAGGCTGCAGAGGGACCACCACCAGGAAGTCATGCAGCAGTGGCAGGCACAAAATGCCCACATTGCTACCATTGCAGGGGTGCCGAGGGACATCAATATCACCCTGATTAATTCCTTCAAACAACATCAGGAACCTCCCACTAGCAATGTAACTTCTGTCCCTTCCACATCTGTGGCTGCTAGTGGAATGGAGGCCCTGCCAGGGGAACCTCATCCCTCAGATACCCCTCCCTCTGTAGCTGAATAACCACCCCCGCAAACATGGACATCCACCCAGACATCCTGCAGGAACAGATGCCAAGACCAAACCCACTGCCAGGAAGTGAACCTCTTCTGATTAGTCCCCTTTGTGTGCCACAGATACACCCTTTTGACTGTTTTGAAACCTAACTCTATCTTCACCATTTTCCCAAGGTACAAGGACACTGGACTTGTGTCACCAACTCAGCTACCCTGTTGAAATCCTCCACCATGACCTCACCCATCACTGTTATGTACATATTCATCAGTATTATGTTTACTCTTTGTATGCACAATACAACACACTTAAACACAGGTAATATGTCTGTGTCCTTTAAAATCCATTTACAATAGTAATGCATGCCTATTTGTTTGTGTAATCCCCCCCGGTTCAAACAGACATTGTAATGAATATCAAATGGAGACACCTTCAGCAGGAGACTCTTTGCAACAGAAATGTCACAGGTCAGATGTGAAACCGATGTGAAACAGGTCAAAATCCAGGTCAATACAAATGTATAGTCAATATTTGTAGGAGGCTGTCCTGGCTTATAGTGGGTACCTTGTGGTACTTACACTCTGTGCCAGGTCCAGTTACCCCTTATTAGTAGAATAGAGGTGTTTCTAGCAGCTTAGGCTGATAGAAGATAGCTATGGCAAAGCAGCTTAGGCTGAACTAGGAGACATGCAAAACTCCTACTATACCACTTATATCATATAGCACAATATCATAAGAAAACACAATACTTCAGAGTTACTAAAAAAAGGTACTTTATTTTTATGACAATATGCCAAAAGTATCTCAGAGAATACCCTCACTTAGGAGGTAAGTAATATACACAAGTTATATGTACACAAACCGAAAACAGGTAAGTAACAGTAAGAAAAGTATTGCAAACAATGTAGAATCACAATAGGATGCAATAGGTGAACATAGGTCTAGAGGCAACACAAACCATATACTCCAAAAGTGGAATGTGAATCACGAATAGACCCCAGACCTATGGGAGCTTGTAAGTAAGGACTGTAAGAAAACAGTAGGGGTGTCCAAAATACCCCAACCCAAGACCCTAGAAAGTAGGAGTAAAGTTACCCTATTACCCCAGAAAGACACAATAGTCGTGATAGGGGGATTCTGCAAGAACCACAAGCACCAGCAAAACACTGAAGACGGATTCCTGGAAGTGAGGACCTGCAAGGCAAGGGGACCAAGTCCAAGAGTCGCGATAGTGTCCAGGGGGGGCAGGAGCCCAGGAAACCCTGGATAAAGGTGCAAAAGGGCTGCCTCTGGGTGGAAGAAGCTGAAGATTCTGCAACAACGAAAAGGGCTAGGAACTTCTCCTTTGGATGGAAGATGTCCCACGGCGTGCTGGATGTTGCGGAAGTGTTTCCATGCAGAAATACCGCAAACAAGCCTTGCTAGCTGCAAGGGTTGCGGAAGAGGTTTTTGGGTGCTGCTGGGGACCAGGAAGGACCAGGATGTCACCCGTTGGAGGAGGAGACAGAGGGCCCCTGCAGAAGCAGGCAGCACCCGCAGCAGTACCAGAGAAGGCACTTAGAAGATCTGTGAAACCTGAGTCACAAAAGGAGGGTCCCATGATGTCAGAGTCCAACTCAGAGGGTTAAGCATTGCAGGACGGAGTGCTGGGGACCCAGGCTAGGCTGTGCACAAAGGAATCCTTGGAGAAGTAAACAGAAGCCGGAGCAGCTGCAGATCACGCAGTACACAGGTTTGCTGTCTGGTGTGGGGAGGCAAGGACTTACCTCCACCAAACTTGGACTGAAGGATCACTGGACTGTGGGGGTCACTTGGATCCAGCTCCTGTGTTCCAGGGACCATGCTTGTCAGGATGAGAGGGGACCCAGAGGACCGGTGATGCAGACTTTTGGTGCCTGCGTTAGCAGGGGGAAGATTCCGTCGACCCACCGGGAGATTTCCTCTTGGCTTCCAGTGCAGGGTGAAGGTAGACAGCCCTCAGAAAATGCACCACCAGGAAACAGTCGAGAAAGCCGGCAGGATGAGGCGCTGCAATGTTGCTGGTAATCGTCTTGCTACTTTGTTGCGGTTTTGCAGGCGTCCTGGAGCAGTCAGCGGTCGATCCTTGGCAGAAGTTGAAGAGGGAAGTGCAGAGGAACTCTGGTGAGCTCTTGCATTCATTATCTGACGAATACCCCAGAGGAGAGACCCTAAAGAGCCAGAAAAGGAGGTTTGGCTACCAAGAAAGGAGGTTTGGCTACCAAGAGAGGTAAGAGCCTATCAGAGGGGGTCTCTGACATCACCTGCTGGCACTGGCCACTCAGAGCAGTCCAGTGTGCCCTGACACCTCTGAATCCAAGATGGCAGAGGTCTGGGACACACTGGAGAAGCTCTGGGCACCTCCCCTGGGAGGTACTGGTCAGGGGAGGGGTCACTCCCCTTTCCTTTGTCCAGTTTCACGCCAGAGCAGGGCTGGGGGATCCCTGAACCGGTGTAGACTGGCTTATGCAGAGATGGGCACCATCTGTGCCCATCAAAGCATTTCCAGAGGCTGGGGGAGGCTACTCCTCCCCAGCCCTTCACACCTATTTCTAAAGGGAGAGGGTGTAACACCCTCTCTCAGAGGAAATCCTTTGTTCTGCCTTCCTGGGCCGGGGCTGCCCAGACCCCAGGAGGGCAGAATCCTGTCTGAGGGGTTGGCAGCAGCTGCAGTGGAAACCCCGGAAAGGCAGTTTGGCAGTACCCGAGTTTTGTGCTAGAGACCCGGGGGATCATGGAATTGTCACCCCAATACCAGAATGGTATCGGGATGACAATTCCATGATCTTAGACATGTTACATGGCCATAACAGGCGGAGCCCTTCTCTCTGCGCATCAGGACCGGTGTTTCACTTCCACCGGCCTGACTCTTAAACAATATAACGGTCGCTCGGACCGTGTTACTTTAGTCATGCGACCCCCAGCATTATGGACTCTGCCTGAACCGTATTATCTACATTTTCTCTGCAGCTCTCTTCTTGCTTAACCATTGTCGATTACTGTGACCTGCTACCTGAAGAAGCCCCTTTGTTGATGGGCGAAACACGTTGGCTGTCATTTTTCTGTACTATGTGCCGCAATAAGAACATGAGAATTGTGTGAATACCTTACATTGGAATTAAAAAGAAACGAACGGAAGCCTTGCCTTGCCTCTGCTACTGGTGTACTGGACAGTTTTCTTACTGTATCTAACGATTTGCCTTCTTAGCGGTGCACCGCCTGTTTTAGTTTATCTTTGGGGCTCTGGTTGCCGATAGGTCCTCCTATGCAGCAGGGGCCTTGGTGGAGTTGCACGCTTTCTGACACCAGAAATAATTACTCCCTCACGTAACACTGTGACAATCAGGTATTCATAGGGATTTTGTGCGTTATCTATGAGCGTGCTGCATGGTCTTTCTGTGTGCTTCCATGTTACATGGCCATGTTCGGAGTTACCATTGTGACGCTACACATAGGTAGTGACCTATGTGCAGTGCACACGTGTAATGTTGTCCCCGCACTCACAAAGTTCGGGGAAATTGCCCTGAACGATGTGGGGGCACCTTGGCTATTGCCAGGGTGCCCACACACTAAGGGGGTCATTCTGACCTCCGCGGGCGGCGGAAGCCGCCCGCCTGGCGGGAACCGCCAGAAGACCGTACCGCGGTCGAAAGACCGCAGCGGTCATTCTGAGTTTCCCGCTGGGCTGGCGGGCGACCGCCAGAAGGCCACCCGCCAGCCCAGCGGGAAACCCCCTTCCATGAGGATGCCGGCTCCGAATGGAGCCGGTGGAGTGGAAGGGGTGCGACGGGTGCAGTTGCACCCGTCGCGATTTTCAGTGTCTGCTTGGCAGACACTGAAAATCTTGGTGGGGCCCTGTTAGGGGGCCCCTGCAGTGCCCATGCCATTGGCATGGGCACTGCAGGGGCCCCCAGGGGCCCCACGACACCCGTTACCGCCAGCCAGGTTCTGGCGGTCAAAACCGCCAGAGCCAGGCTGGCGGTAAGGGGGTCGGAATCCCCATGGCGGCGCTGCCTGCAGCGCCGCCATGGAGGATTCCCTTGGGCAGCGGTCTGTTCCCTTGGGCAGCGGCCTGTTGGCGGTGCTCCCGCGGTCGTTGGCCGGGTCAGAATGACCCCCTAAGTAACTTGGCACCCAACCTTCACCAAGTGAGGATTAGACATATAGGTGACTTATAAGTTACTTATGTGCAGTGAAAAATGGCTATGGAATAATGTGGACGTTATTTTACTCAGGCTGCAGTGGCAGGCCTGTGTAAGAATTGTCTGAGCTCCCTATGGGTGGCAAAAGAAATGCTGCAGCCCATATGGATCTCCTGGAACCCAATACCCTGGGTACCTAAGTACCATATACAAGGGAATTTTATGGGTGTACCAGTTTGCCAATGAGAATTGGTAAAATTAGTCACTAGCTTGCAGTGACAAATTTAGAAAGCAGAGAGAGCATAAACACTGAGGTTCTGGTTAGAAGAGCCTCAGTGATACAGTTAGGCACCACACAGGGAACACACACAGGGCATACACTATGAGCACTGGGGTCCTGCCTAGCAGGATCCCAGTGACATAAGGGCAAAAACAAACATACACACAGTGAAAATGGGGGTAACGTGCCAGGCAAGATGGTACTTTCCTACAATATTGCAATTAACACATACAGCATGTCAGAGAGTACCACCTCGATGTATGTAATGGTATCATAAAATGCATAGACACAGGATACAGAAGTCAGGCTCATGGTAATCTAACTACATAGCAGGACCTAACTTATAGGTCCTCTGTATGATCTGGTATAGGCTAATTGACATACCATTGTGTCAGTTGAAATACTGAATGATGAGATCGGCTCTAGAGTCACCAACTCCATCTTCCTCTGGCTCTTCACCACTTGGCATTTCAGCATTACCAGCCATAGCTTCAGCTGCCTCCCTCTCATCTGCTATCAATGGTATCGGACGTCTCAGGGCTAGATTGTGGAGCATGCAGCAGGCAACTAGTATCTGACAGACCTTGTTGGGCGAGTAGAGGAGGGCACCTCCAGATAAGTCCAGGCGCCTAAATCTTGCCTTTAGGAGCCCAAGAGTCTGCTCAACTACACGTCTAGTACACCAGTGGGCCTCATTGTGGCGGACTTCCCCTGGCGTGGTTGGGTACCTCACTGGGGTCAACAGCCAAGACAGGATTGGATAGCCAGAGTCACCTGTTAACACAATGTGAAAACAACACAAACATATATGTCTGACATGCTATAATGTGATGACAGGAGACATAAATTACATAATACACAGTTATATGGTAACTTACCTACCAGCCAGGCCCTCTCTGTGTAGAGTTGTGTCATTAGCAGAAGGACATTGCTGTTTCTCATGATGAAGGAATCATGCACAGATCCAGAATACTTGGCTGTCGCTTGTGAGATGTACTGGTCTGTCAAACACACCACCTGAATGTTGATTGAGTGGTAGTTTTTCCTGTTCCTATAAACCTGTTCATTTGCACTGGGAGGGACCAAGGCTACATGGGTGCCATCAATGGCTCTCACCACATGTAGAATATGTCCTAGCTCATAAAAGTCTGCCTTCACATTGGCCAAATTTGCTCTGTGGGGAAACCTGATGTAGCTGTCCAAGTATTTCAACAATGCACACAGTACATCCTTCAAACCCAGACTGAACATGGGCTGAGACATCCCTCCTGTAGGAGCCACTGTATTCTGGAAGGACCCTGTGGCCAAGAAGTGTAGCACTGACAAAACTTGAATGATGGGAGGTATGCTATAGGGATTGAGAATGGCAGGCATCAGATCCGGCTCCAACTGATCTCATAGATCCATGATGGTATGACAATTCAGATATGTCTGAATGAAATACCTTTCCTCCATGGTGTGCAGGTGTAACAGTGGTCGGTACACTGGTGGTTGTCTTACTCCCTCATGGCAGGATAACTATGTGGAACACTGGTGGTTGTCTTACTCTCCTCATGGCAGGATAACTATGTGGAAAAGGTAAACATAGTATGGGAAATGAGGAATGCATACATTTATCACAGCTATTTACATTCCTCACACTTAACAGCTGCCAAGGATGGCTACTACATCTGACATATATAGTACTGCACATATATGTGTATCCTATTTGACCCTCCTTGTTGCACAATGCCAAATATTACAATGGGATAATATTCTTGTAACTACTGTAATTGTCAATGTGTGAAAGACTTAGCACTTATACATATATCACACATATTTCAGGATTTATTTGTTTAATTCCGACAAATAGTAACATCTGAGTAGTTGTACAGAGCTATCACCACATGCCCTCACTCAACACAGCTTATATTGCACATATGCACAATATGTCACCCAAACCTGGGGGAGGGGCAGTAAGTACAGAGGTACAGCACTAAAGGGGGTGAATTATATGACACAGAAACAACACCATATATGACATATGCTCAAAATGGCAGGTGCCTAACCTATATTTTACTGCACAGGTGGAAGTGACCTAAGTCCGCCGGCGGAAGTCATGGCGGTAGGTGGTCACAACTGCGGTGTAACTTGCCGTTGGTAGGCAATGCTGCCTTTGGTGGCGTAAGGCCAATGGCAATGTCCACCAGCAGTGACGGTCATGTACCTGGTGGCCGTGACCGCCATCTTCTGCAATTATTCTCACTGGACTTCTGACACTGCTGCCAGCAGGACCTCCACTACTTGAGCTGCTGTGTACTGCCTGTGGAAGCTACCATGCCACGTCCTGCAGCTAACAGGGCCCCAACCTTCACCCCAGAAGAGCTTGACAAGGTAGTGGAGGAGGTTCTACCTCTGTATGGACAGCTATATGGAGCACCAGAGTAGCAGATGAGTTCAATGTCATAGCAATGCGTGATAGGTGTTGTGTCAGACGGAGAACAGTTGATGTGAACTGGTCAAGGTGTTGATGCATGCAGATGGTATATTGGAGGCATGTGAGCTGAGAGGACGGTTATGTGTGCCAGCTTGATGTGACTGATGTGTACTGTCCACTCCTATTGGTATGGCGCATATGGCCATGGCTTTCTCATTTTATCTGTGTCATCCATTCAGGTCAATGCCCATCAGAAGAAGGGGATTTGGCGTGCCATCGCCAAGCAAGTGGGGAACCTGGGGGTCCAGAGCACCAATTGTAGAAAGCAGTGGGAAGACCTGAGACGGTGGGCCCAGAAGACCACTGAGGCTCAGCTGGGGGTGTCCTCCCAACGAGGGAGGGGTGACTGTCAGACCCTGACCCCCTAGTAGCCTGCATTTTGGCGGTGGCCTACCCTGCAGTGGATGGGCCTTTGAGGGCAGCACAGCAGCCTCAAGGGAATAAGTAATGACTGCATCCATGTACTTTACTCTGCTAGTTTGGTGTATGCTGTCTCAATATAGCAGCAGTGACAATGTAGTAGGTGCAACAGGTATGGCGACAAATGGGAATACATAGTAGTCCTGTTGCCTTTGGGTTGTGCATGGAAACATGTTGATCATCTGTGTCCAGCAGTATGTATGACTGCATGTGGAGATGCATGTGACTGAGACACGTGTTACTCTACCCAGCCATATATATGTCAGTAAGGTGCAGTTTTTCATGTACCTCTGAGGTGTTATACCACCCCAACTACAATTGTTCTGCTCTATGTGCAACAGTGGCCCTGAACTACGAGTTACAGGGTCAAGTCATCAAGTGTCCAAAAACAGTTGTATGTTTCATAATAGGCAAGCATCCCATTCAGGCAATTCGTATGGCCAATATAGTACTGTCAATATGTGATTTGAGGAGGTGTCCTCATAGTCAACTCAACATCATACAATGGGGTCTGAGGAGTTTGTAAAAGATAGACATCAAACAATGGGGAACTCATGTTGTGTTTTAGCCCTTTACATTTCTTGCCATTATAATGACATGTGGAGATATAAATTGTTCCTAATATTCTTTGTTGTAGACGAGGTAAGTGGCTAGGCAGTATTACCCACATTACAATGTGTTTTGTCCAAGCTAGATATGCAAATGCCATACTTGTAAGAGTGCCTCTTATGGTATTACCTGCCTACATCATGTCTCAAAGGATACTTGGTGGCTGATACTGCATAGTGGACTATTCATTGCTACACTTACTTTAGATGATGTGCCCTGTTTGGACAGGTTTTGGTCTTGGCTTACCTTTATTGAGCCACTATAATAGTTTAGATGTACTTCCATGTCACTAACATTTGTTCAATTGTGGGATATGTAGTCAGTTACATAGCAGTCATCTAGGTGCATGTGTCATTCATGGGTACATAGATTTTCAGTGGGGTAAACACTGTGTCAGTACTTTTCTTGTGGTAACACGTCAGATCAGCTGTAAGTGAAATATGTGTACACATGTTGTGATGTAGTGGCTCTGATTCAGCAGGTCAGGTGAAATGGAATGAGCATTCATAAGATATAGTGGGATCTCCATGGTTGGTTAGGGAAACATCCTCAACCACATGTTGTAAACAACACGGACGTTTCCCGCGCAAGCATAACCACGTTTGCCTAAACCATGGATGTGCTGAACTATGGATATGCTTGGTTAAGGCACAGAAACAGCCATGTTTTGTTCGGGAGACAACGCAGAAGATGTGGTGAGGTACATTGGGCTGGGGTGGGGGTGGATTAAGGGGCTGGGGTGGGTGGGGGTCTGGGGACAGGCTATTTCTTTTTAAGGGGTGGAGGTTTGAGTATTTTTTTAAGGAATTGGGGTAAGGGGCTGGGCTATTTTTTTTAGGGGTGGGAGTGACATAGTGAGGTAAGTGGGGCAGGGGGAGGGGTGGGGATTAAGGGATGGGGTGGGTGGGGGCTGGTACAAGCTTTCTTTTCTTTTTTAAGGGGCGGGCGTTGGGGGTTTGGGTATTCTTTTTAAGGGCTTGGGGTAGGGGGTTGGTTCCTTTTTTTTTTTAAGGGCAGGAGTGGGGGGGTTTGACTATGATTTTTATTTAGGGTGGGGGCGAGGTAGTTTATTTTTAAAGGGGTGGGGGAAGGATTAAGGAACGGAGGGAGGAGAAAAGAGGAAGAAGGATTGGGAGGGGACGCGGTGGGGTAAGTGGGGTTGGGGCAGGGTTGGTGGGTAGTTTTTAGCAGTGGGGTGGATTTAGGGCTTAGGGTGGGTGGGGGTGTCGGGGAACTTTAGCTTTAATTTTTAAGGGTGGGGTTGGGTATTTTTTTTTATGGCTCATGGTGGGTGGGAGTTTTGGGGCAATTTAGTTCTTAGGGGCTGGGGTGGGGGGGTCAGGATAGTTTATTAGTTAAGTTTTGTTTAGGGCTTAGGGTGGGTGGGGGCTCAGAATAGTTTATTTATTGATGGGGAAGGTTTTAGGGCTCAGGGTGGGTGGGGGATGTCGTGGTAGTTTTGTTTTTAGGGGTGGGGAGTCGGGATAGCTTTTTTTCGGTTTAGGCCGGGTGGGGGGGTCGAGGTACTTTATTTTATAGGGGTGAGGGTGGGGGTGTTGGGATAGTTTTTTTTGGTGTAGTTTAGATTTTAGGGGTGGTGTAGTTTTGGGCCTCAGGGCGGGTGGGGGGTGGTATAATAGAACCATGCATGCCGTTTTGCATGCCGTTTCCACACATGCCTTTACTAGGCATGCTTTTACAATAAAGGTTCGTGGTAAAGGCATGCGTGGAAACAACGCGATTGTTGTTCTGACTGCATTGTTAAGGCATGCGTGGTTCCATCATACAACCGGTTGGTTATTGCAACTATGCGCTCTGTGATTTTCTGTGGATGTATCATGGGTGATAGGTATGCCACAGTTCAAGTACATGGAGTCATAGTGTATTTGGCAATGTGAATAGTGACTGCAGTGAATCCTGTCAGATTTGGTACATGTATTGACATTGCTGTCCTCCAGATATGGAATATCTAATTGTGATGGACACTGTATGGGACTGCCACGTGCTGTGTATTCATCAGTGTATGCAGCCATGCACAAAGATAGGTTAGGCATGTGATTTGAAGGCTCGGTGCTGTCTTGTATGTGATGAGAAATGACATTCCTTGCCTGGAACATGACTTTTGGTGATGGACAAGGCAGGTGTGTAGTCAGAGTAGCCATGATATGGTATTATCTGTCAACTGCATTACCTTTGACTGATAACTTGAAGGACAGTGATGTGCTGTATGGTGATGAAATATGTGCTTTGGCTAGTCCACGATGACCATGCTGCCTTTGAATTACAAGTGATCTTATGGAATGGTAAAATAGTGTTCAAATACTTGGCTTATGATGTCATTGAACAACTGATAAATGGGGTAGTTTGATGTATCATATTTGGACATGATGTGGGATCTGAGGGTTTTCTTCCCTGCCAGGAGATATATACTTACAGTTCTACATGTTGTAATGCGTATATGTGAAGGATGTGATGTCTCTCTCTCTCTCTCTCTCTCTCTCTCTCTCTCTCTCTCTCTCTCTCTCTCTCTCTCTCTCTCTCTCTCTCTCTCTCTCTCTCTCTCTCTCTCTCTCTCTCTCTCTCTCTCTCTCTCTCTCTCTCTCTCTCTCTCTCTCTCTCGTGTCCTCTCCCTCCGACCTGCAGTCAGGGGTGTCCTTCACTAAGTGTACATGGGAGCGATGTTGGGGGCATGGGGGATGGATATAGTTGTGTCTTCTTGACCAGGATGGAGACAATGATGCTCAAAGTGCTCCTAGTTTTTCAGGGGTGCTGGGAGCAAGTGAGCATTGCAGGCCTAGCTAACTTTCTCTCCCTTGCAGAATGGGGGGAATGGTAGGGTCGGGGTTCAGGGAGTAAAAATCACTGGATGCATTTTATTTAAATTGCCTACATGATTAATAGTGTTAGAAATAATGGGGTAGCCTGTAAGATAAAGTGAACGTCAATGTTTGCATACCTGAAGAAGTACCCTGGCTAAGTCATAATGCTACAGGAAGTTCACATTCCTGAAACTTTACAGACTGAGGTGAATTGAATACAGCAGTACAGATGAACACAATATATTCTGTTTTAATGTTCATGTTCCACAGACATTTAGATGTACAGGGATACTTTGGGTGGAAAATGGAAGACTGAAAAAAACTGATAAGGGAGGAAGCTGATAGTAGGGCTTCCGCAATTAACTGATCAATCCTGGATTTTATTTGTGTAAATTATGAACCGGTAGTGGATGACCCTGAAGCTCTCATAGCCTTGAAAGTACCTCTGGAGACTCACCATATCAGCATTAGACAATGTGGGTACGTCAGAATGAAAGAAAAAGCAAAATTACATTATTACTAAGTTTACATGACAGGTATCCACCCAAGCCTATTCCAATATACATATTGGAGTAAATGACATCAAAATGAGACCAGACTGAACTATTTTTAGTTACTGAGGGAGTAATTATTAAACATGTAGGGATATACCCAGTTTATATTCCAGGGTCCCTTGCTTGTTGTTCTGCTTGCTAGAGCCAGAAAGAAATCTGTAAAAATCATTCTGAAGCAGAAAAATATTACTAACTTCGTCGATGTGAGTCCTAGGCATATAAATGCTTGTTACTCCCACTTTGGAGACACAAGGAAATGGTTGTGGCTCACAGGGAGCTCCGTGCGTTCCTATTCTTATTAATAGGAGGGACCAAAAACTGTTTAAAAAGACAAAACATTAAGAACTGTGATAATGAAAAGCGAAAAAGTGGTTCATTTATAAAAAGTGTTAATTTATAACTGCTAGCGCGCCTCGTCCTTAGTAAGTAAACTTACAAGGTGACGCGTATAGGTCAATGAACCTTTTGGATCGCATGGAGTTTCCTAGCTATGTAGTAATTGATGTCCATCAAAAATCAATGTACGAATCAATGAGCAAAACACTATTCATCAATCATTAACGTCAACATTTCATGAATAACCACAACTCAATTATACATTATATCAATTTTATTTCCCTATTAGTTACAATACTAAGTCATAAGGTTAATTCAAACTTTATTCAGTCAGCTCAGAATTAGTTCATTAATGACCACCAATAACATAATCTAATCAGAACTTGAGAAAACATAGAATCTAATGCTTCAGCAGTGCTTGAAATGGAAAAATTAAAGTGCCGGTACTCTATATCAGAGTACCTGCTTGTTTCTAAGAAGTGCCGGTACTCTCCAATTGAAAGTATTACGTTTTTCTTGAGATGTGCCGGTACTCTCCCTCTCAAAATAAAAAAGTGCCGGTACTCAGTACCGGACAGTACCGGCCCATTTAAAGCACTGTGCTTCAGCATAAGCTAACAAAGATGAATATATTGGCATTAATAGCAGAGTTCAGCAATCAGTTTTGTCAATCATTTGTCACTGTCAACGTCACCTAAAGAATACCTTACCTAACCCAAATTGGCATTAGCATGTGGGACTTCATGCGAAAACAATTTAGAAACACAAATTCAGAAAACATCTAGCTAAAAGGAAAACGTATTCAAACAGCGCAGTTGGTACCTAGAAAGAAAGGCACAAAAAGTTAACAGTCACATTGTCATAGCTACCTATCCACAGAATAGATCAGCAACAAAGTCAGCCTTCGTCTTCAGGTCATCAATCGATTAGCAACGCATCAGGCTCTCAAGAGCATGAACCCAATGACAGATTCTCAAATCGCATCTTCTGCCATCTAATATCTGCATCAGTTCTCCCCTCGCATCGTCTAAATTTTTGCCCTTTGTCATGACTTTTTATTACAGTTTTCCAGTCCATCCCCCTAATTACTAGTTGGTCAGTCAATCACCAGTTATTCCCCTAACCAATAATATTAATTTGGCAAATCAATGAATTCTAATACTACGCCATTCTCAGTTTGTTGTTTGGTTCACTGTACGATGTCCTCATTATCCGGCTCATCAGGTATCGAAAATGTTGCATCTTCTTCTCCAGTCAGTGCTTCTATTGTTCAAGTCCTGGGAAAGTACATTGAGTCTGCCTTACACCAAAATTGTTACATACTCTAGTCCCTCATCTACTGTCCATCGGTATATTGCGGAAAATTCTAGCTAAGCAGATTTTATTAACATATGCAGTTCATGGACAGTTCAATGCACCAGCTTCTCTGCAGCGCGCTAGAAATTCAGCTTCTGCATGAGGGCTGGCAACTAAGCCAACACTTCGACTAAGTTAACTCTACAATATAATGCAAAATGTAGGTTATACATCTTAATATGATATACTACTACTTTATTACTACTCTTTTTTCATTATTTCACACATTTTTTAATCATTTTAGTACAAGTACATATAAACTGCCTGTCACTCTCCATGGGCACATTTTTAAACGTGCATATTAATTTATATACATTTAATTTTTCTATCAATTTCTTGTTAACCAAAACACATAAACATTCATTAATAATTTCTAATTAGCATATCGAGCTAATGATCTCTTTTCAATAGTCTACAGAATCTGGCCTTGAAAATTTGGAATAATTAAACAACCTTCAAAGGCTCTGGAGGACTGTTTTGGTCATATCTTGTTGGCACATGGAATGCACAGCACTGGTTACTTCAACCTTTTCATTTGTTTTAAATGTCCCTTTGAATTGCGTTTTGTCAATTTAATAGGTTTTTTTGTTATCTACATACCCATTATTAGTAAGTTAGGTACAATTTGACAGTGTTATATCTGTATTCTTACACACGTGGCGACAGTTTAGGATGATCTACTTTTTCTGTAAAAATGTATTAGGGAATACAAACTATATTAAAATAAAAAAGTGTGAGATACAGGTATCACCTTTAATGAAAAAATAAGCATGTAGGCGTTTTTCCTGACGTATTGGCACACGTTAAATCTTCGAGTACACACTATTTTCTTTTTTCATTAAAGTCTCTTTTAATAGGCTGGAAAATGATAAATAAAGTAAAAAAAATGTGCTATGCTTCACCACCTCACCAAAAATATAGAATTGTTTGTGTTTCGACCAAAGCAGCACTCATGAAACGTCAGCCTATTAAAATACCAGCTAGATCCACAACTATGGAAGATTGTCCTGACTTGGGCTTCCATCCAAAAGGAACACTGCGCGCTAAGGCACATCTGGCTTCCTAATAGCTCACAGAACATATACTGGTCCAGAAATCACACCAAGGTGTTTGCATAGGGCGATGGAATTTTGTTGCTAGGTTACCGCACAATTTTTCGATACCAACAACTAAAATGAACTCAGGTTGAGCTCTGGAACAGCCACCGGTTATTTTGTTTGTGATGGGTCATTTCGACGCATGCGGTTGAGCAAAACAAGCACACAACGTTTGCGCTCGTTGTAGCTGTATAGCCCAGTAATTAAATAAAAACTGCACTTGTTTGCGCTTTTCTTGCGCAGTAAAGACCAGCTATAAGGCGATGGTAATCGCGTGCACAACATTAGAAAACGTTGCAAACAATTTGCAGAAAGTGAGCTCAAAAACACTTCTTTCCTATAATGTGCCTTGAAATGTATATCTAGCGTGAAAAATCTGCAGGCACCCATTGCGAATGTTATTCCTATCTGTTTGATTTTGCGAATAACAGCAACGTTAATGATCGAGTATAAATGATCCTAAACTTTGTGTTTATATTTGTTCTATATGGCAATGGGTAGGTTTTTATATCCTTGTGAGTGAAATGTAATGTATAGCTTTTGAGAGTGAAAGGAGTAAAATCAAAAACAGTTCTTAGGCATTTAGGCCCTAATTACAACCCTGGCGGTCGGTGTTAAAGCGGCGGTAATACCGCCAACAGGTCAGTGGTTAAAAAAGGGAATCATGACCATGGCGGAAACTGGCAACAGATGCAGCCACTTTAACACTCTGATGGCCACGGCGGTAAAAACAAAGACTGAGGCGGTAACCGCCAACAGACAGGCGGAAGACAATGTACCGCCCACTGTATTACAAGGCTCCAATCCGCCAGCTTTTCCGGGGCCGTACCAACGCCATCAAAAGCACAGCGGAAACAGTACACAGAAGGGAAACCACTCACCTTTCGACACCCAAGAAGGAACCAGGACGCCATGGAGCCCGAGTTACAGGTGCTACCAATGTTGGTTTACCTCCTCTTCTACCAGGAACATCAAAGACGGCGGCGACGACCACGGTGAGTACTGCACCTAGCACACAGGGGAGGGGGGGAGGAAAAAGAGAGTGACACACACACGCAACACCCCCACCCTCACCCACAACACCATACACACAAATACATGCAGCAACATTACATATACACCCCGTAACCCTCTGGAAGAACGCAAGGACAAAATGAAATGATTGTAACAAGTGTATTCATCGAAAATCCAGATAGGGAAACAGATCTGTAATAGATCATTATATACAAATATGTACAGCAACTACACAAGTCCGGATAGTGTTCCATTCATTGTCCGTGGACCAGTGGTCCCAAAATGCATGGGCGAAGCCCACACATGATACCTGCCTCAAAACGGAGAGAACACTGCAGGGGCATCAGGTCGGGAAAAAAACAGCCACCTCAGTGGGAACGGGAGGGGGGGCAACTCAGCCAGATGATGGGACGACGCCCCTGCTCCACGAGGGGGCTCCATGCCCACTGTTTGCTCCTGGGGAGTGCAAAGCCACAGTCTCACAAGTCTCTCAGGTGAGTGGTTTGCCCACTGATTGGTCATGGGGAGTACAAAGCCACAGTCTCTCAAGTGGGTGGTTTGCCCACTGCTTGGTCCTGGAGAGTGCAAGGCCACAGTCTCTCCAGTGGATGTATCTCTCCACTGGTTCTGGAGGGGGCTTTGTGCCCAGAGTGCTTCATCCTGCCAAGGATTGGGGTAGTGGATGCTGTCCTCCACTGGTCCTGGGGGGGGGGGCTTGGTGCCCAGAGTACTGCACATGGTGTGTGGCAGTTCCCATTCCCGCACCTGGGTGTCAGAGCCACGAGATTTCCTGCGAACAGGTAGCATGATACTCTATGGAGGCAGAGACACACTCCACCCTGCGGCGACATAGACTGCCAACTGCTGGTACTGCCAGTGCTGGTTGTGGTGCCTCATGTACTCTGTGCAGGGTCCAGGACGTCTCCTGCAGCCTTGGACGACTGCCCACTGGGGATGATGTTCATGTCGGCTGTGGTGGCACTGTGTGAGCACGTTGCGGTGGTGTCAGCGGTGGAGATTCTGGCGGTGGTGCATGTGTCAGCACCTGTGGAGGGAGACACCAGGACATCTCCTGCAGCCTCGGATGGCCGCCCACTGGGGATGATGCTGCGGACAGTAGCAGAGGCAGCAGACGTGCAGGTGGGCTTGCAGGTGGCGGTGCAGGTGGGCGCGCAGGTGGCGGTGCAGGTGGCGGTAGTTGCAGCGGTGGCCACCACCGTACAGGTTGCTGTTCTGTCTTGCAGAACGGGTGTCACCAGTCCCTCACCCGGAGGCTCCGTGCCCTGAGCTGACTTCCCTTTAGCCTTGTGTCCCTTCCCCACCTTAGAAGTCGCTGCTGGGACCTTGGCACTGTCCTCTTTTGTCTTGGAGGAGGCCTTGCTGGGTGGTTGGTGTGGCTTTTCCCTACGGCATGTTGTCCCCTTCTTCACCTTGGCAGGTGGCGGAATAGGGTGGTCCTTGGCCTCACTAGGTGGCACACTGGCAGCCCTAATGGGTGCGGCCCGCAATGTTACTGGACTTGCAGGGACCACAGTGCTCGAGGATTTCGTGGCTGAGGTGCTGGGCTGGGATCTGGACATCCTGGCCCTAGGGGAAGGATGGGGGGAGGTGTAGGGAAGAGGTCAATGTTAGCCAGGAAAAGTTTTTTAGACACACTGGGACGGGAAGATGGAGGGGGTTTGGGAGTGGAGGAAGAGGTAGTGGTTGTAGGAGGTGTACGTCGGCTGAGTTTGGGTGAGAGTGCATGGGATGGAGGCTGTTGTGAGGTGGATGGCTGTTGAGTGGGTGTGTGCCGGCGTTTGTGTACTTTGGGAGGAGGGCTCACAGACACACTGGGAGAGGACACAGGGAACGTCTGCATAGTAGTTGGAGGTCGTGATTGCACGTGAGCGGTGTGTGGTGATAGCGTGCTGGTGATGGAGGTAGTGGCTGAGGATGTAGTGCATGCAGGTGTGAGTGGAGACGAGACTGGGAGGGAGGAGGAGGACGTGGAGGAGTGGGACACAGTGGAGGCAGTGGATGTTGGTGTGTCTGAATGGGGATGGTGCTTGTGTGAGTGCCTGTGGGATGTGTGGTGCTTATGTTTGCCATGTCCACTCTTGTGTGTTGATGAGTGTGCATGCTGGTCTGATGGTGTGCTTGGGATAGGCTGAGGTAGGATGGATTGGGTCTGGGTAGTGGAAGTTGGAGGGGGGAGGCTGGACACAAGGACAATGGCTGCCATCAGTGCTGAGGCCAGAGCCTGAAATGCTCTCTGTTGGGCTGCCACGCCAGAATGAATGCCCTCCAGGAATGCATTTGTTTGCTGCAAATGCCTCTCAACACCCTGGATGGCATTCAAAATGGTTGATTGCCCAATGAGTGAGGGATCTCAGGAGGTCAATAGCCTCCTCACTGAGGGCAGCAGGGTTGACTGGGGCAGGGCCTGAGGTGCCTGGGGCAAAGGAGATTCCCACCCCCCTGGGTGAGCGGGCACGGGAAACTCGATGAGGGGCTGCTGGGAGGGCGGTGCTGGTAGGGGGGGTGGCGGCTGTACCTGTTGTTGCTGTGGGCACAGAGGTGCCCGCCACTGCAAGGGAGCTCCCATCAGAGGAGGAGTCGCTGCCACTGGTGTCTCCTCCTGTCCCCGTCGTGGAGCTCCCCTCGTCCTCCGTCCAACTGAGTTACAGCTCCCTCCTGCTCCGGTGCCAATGCTCCTCCGCCAGATTATGCTAATACACACAAGGACAGGGTGACAAAACAAAAAGGGGAGGAAAAACAGAAGAGACACATGGTCAATGCCTGCAACAACATCACCGTTGGCGGACACAAACCACAGGAAGCAGCCCTATGCACTAGGCCATGCACTAACAGTTCAGTATTATTGGTATTATTCTTTTGAAATACAACTTGCTAAATAAAACAAGAACATTAAATTACCACAAAATTATATTGTAAAATAAAATGAAAATAAAAATAAAGCAAAGCATTGAAAAAACAAAATCACATTTCAAAATAACATCTACCACTCCATCTTCAACCTAACAACAGAAGAAAAATCATTGCAACTTAAAAAGATAACAAATATTATTTGTACTCCATCTTAAGCAACTGTAGGGAAAGTGTGGACTTTGGAGAAGTCAGATTTACTATTCCTACACCAATATAAGCAATACAAGGGAACAAGATGGGTTTTGGAGGGGCCAGAGTTACTATTCCTACTTCAATCAAGCAGCAGGAGGGAAAACATTGGACTTTGGGGGGGTTAAATTTACTATGTCAACTCCAATCTAAGCAACACGGAAAGTACTGGAGTTTAGTGGGGTCAGATTTACTATTCCCACTCCATCCTAAGCAACATTGGGTAAAGTATTGGACTATAGAGGTGTGGGATTTACTATTCCTGCTTTAACCTAAGCTAAAGCAGGGAAGGTGCTGACCTTTGTACAATTTTATTTTAATTTAAAACATATTTCTATAAACAATCAAAAACTCTACTAAATTGCACAGAAATGTAATTAAACATTAAACATGGACATAAAAATAATAACCAATTTAAATATTATTTCCAAATTCAAACACCAAAGAAAAATACCTTCCACCCTATTCCCCTACTATCCCAACAGCCAACAAAAAATGTGAAATGATTCTAAGAAAGTAAATAATCACATTAAAAAAAGGTATTTTATAGGTAAATATATTAAATAATTTAAATACTTTTTTTAATGTGTTTAATTGGTCTTCTTTGCACGATATGACAGCAGTGCTTTATACTTAACCAGTCCTTACAATGTGGACAAACATGACATGACCAGGGAACCAGCATGTCTCAACAGCACATTATCTTTTGATCATTGTTGAAAGTGAACAAGTAAGCAAACACATTGAAGTTTAATAACCGCAACTGTAACTGTGAAGTAAACCTGTGTTAGAAATGAGTCATGATATAAGATTGGGCTGATGGAGTGCGGTCAGTTTCAAGCTTAGTGTGCATGATAGGGGCATCTTGTGGGCATGGTGATTAACGGCGTGGGAAGGGGGGCACTAGGACGAATAAATCTGTGTCAATGCGCAGGGTGGCAGGGTCTGGGCCCAGCATTGATCGTGGGAGGATGAGTGGACCACTGACAAGTTGCTCCCAGTCTCTTTGTTGCCCTCCCACACCCAATGAGGGTGAACCCAGTGTTAGGAGTCTCATAGTGTATTTCAGGGAGGGCGTGCATAGGTTTTCACTTTCACGTTGGTTAGAAAGCGTTCCCAAAATTCTCCAGGAGTCCGTGAGTCCCCTGCTCATATGGAGGCACCTAAGGATGTTTGCTTCTGCACTTTTCTATGTCAGCAGTGTGGACAACCAGTGCTAAGGTCTGGGGGGTCAGACGCCTTCCACGCCATCGCTAGCTGTCTTTTAAACAAGATAAAGGCGAGGTCGATGAACCTCTGAAGATGTTTATCATCTTTTGTCCTGGGGCGTAATCCCAGCAGACAGACTTCAGTAAGGGCAGGAAGGTGTGCTCCGCAAGTTTGGCAACTGTGGTAGTAACCACCTGCCAAACTGGCAGCGGTGTTGGGCATTCCCATACCATGTAGTAAAAACCCACGATCAGCAATCTGCACTAAGGGCATTAGACGGTCAGGGTCGGGAACATGCGATTAATGCACTGGGGGGAGAGGTAAGCATGATGTATGTAATTAAACTGCGTGAATCAGAAGCTTTGACCGCTGGATACTTATTTCACTGTTGGAGTGCCCTGGACCAAGCCTTGGTCGACAATGGTTGCAGCAAAACTGCATCCCATCTAGTGCATGCCCCCACTGCATAATATGGTGGTGTGGTCTTGAGATCCATGTTTAGGCTGGTGATGGCATGACGTGCCATCGTGAGTCAAAAGTGCCTGCAATATGGGTGATATGATATGGTCTGTCTCCCCTGTGTTCCATGTGGTGTACAATATATGTTGCATGATGTGGTATGCCAGAAAGTGACCAGCCCCTATGCCATAGATGTTCATGATGTCTTCTTAGGACATGAGGATGCCCACCTCCCTTCATTTACCCGTGTTGTGTTGCTGTGTCGTTCAAGTAAGTCGCAGCAGGTCCCATAACCCTATGGATGGGGAATACGGAGTATAAGGCCCTTTATTATGTACAAGTCTGTGCCAAAAGCCGCGGGGCACGGTCATTTGCAACTTCTCACATTGGGGTCAGATTGCTGGATCTGAGAGTCATGTATATGTGCTTGTGTGACCTGGGATCTCGTGGAGGGTTGCTTGTTCAGGGCATGTGGCGATCCATAGCCAGGCCATTGGCCATTGCAGTTGCACAGCTACATAATACAACTCGAAATTGACCGCTTCGGGTCTGACTTCAAGTAGCAGTCTTTGGAGGGTGGCAAGTGTGACCTGTCTGTGTCCCTCATTTCATAATAATTCTAGCAGGAGGGCCTGTAGCTCATTAAGAAAGCATTTGGGAAGCACTGTTGGAGGTGCCACAGAAATATAAAGCAAGGGGGGCAACACCAGCATCTTAGAGATTGCCACACGACCTAGCAGGAATAGGGGTAAGAGCGCCAGAAGGGCAGAGACCGATAGATGGAGCCCACTCTTTTGCCCACATTGCCTTCCTTTAAGTGCTTTTCTGAGTGGTAAATCTGGACACCCAGATATTTGAAAGTGTCACAGCACCACTGAAGATGAGGTCCTGGGGGGAGGGGGGGAGACCTGGGCGACTCCAGGTGGCATTTCAGGAGAAACAGGCTTGAGGTAGACCAGTTCATCCAAAGCCCCCAAAAGTTCCCAAATTCAGTGAACAGGAGCATGCGGCCTGGTAGGGAGGCCTCCATGCCTCATAGAAAGACCAGAGCATCATTGGAGCATAGCCAGATGACATGGTATGTGCCCAGTTCACGGAATCCCCCACTTGTATGCTCGCTGTCAAAGCCAACAAGCCAGCAGCTCCATAGCAACACCAAAAATTATTTTTTTTCGAAAGAAGGCAGCGGGCTATAACTCCATGCACCTAACCACTATCACCTCCTTTGTATTGCAACATTCAATTTAGAAAACAGTGTGCACATGTTCAAACACCTGCTGCCCAGGTGTAGCCCAATGAGGGAAAATGTACAAATCAATTATTGACAGTGCAACACCCTCAACAAAAATCATAGAGTCCAATATAAGTCCATTTTATATCTTCTTTTTATTCTTCTTTATTTTTCTTTATAGTAGCACAGACATCACAGAAAAAACACAGCCACAGCCAACGCGTTTCGTCCACAGACTTCATCAGTGCCTTGAGTTCAATGTAAGGTATGCATACATATTCATGACACGAACGAGCATCCAGTGTATTGCACATCACCACCACTCAACTGTACCATAAATCACTTAGCTGCACACGTGATGACAGCCGGAGATAAGATCAGCATGTCTCTCAGTCAAAGGAACACCGGAATGGAAACAGAACACAGGAGCACGTCTCTCAAGATCAAAAGCCGCAGAGGAAATGACAGCCAAACCTTGGAGCTCCAAACTTACAGAGAATCCAGAATAGTGAACCATTACTATGATATTTTCAGCAGATGTGAAGATTGGATACGTTTTAATATACGGGTGAGTTATGACTCCATAAGTGTCAACTGGTGGGGCATGTTCTTAATGTTGGTAAGTGCATATTTTTAGATGTATCGAGGAATATTGATGTGGTTGATGATTAATATCAAGGGTTGGTATAT